>NC_065879.2:682500-1190000 GCF_932274485.2 Patella vulgata
GACTATCGGATGGCTTGGATATTCAATGGATTATAACAGCCTTGCAATGACATAATTTTATTGATAAAATGGATTATCAAAACTACCTTTATCATCGTAGCAATGATATTACATAAACGAGACTCACTTGTGAAAACCTCAAATACTCAAAACTTTGTTCACAATAAAGTAACTTGAACGAAATTTTCAATATATTCATTTTGTATTTTTGTATTTTGAGCTATTAAAGCAAGAACGGACAGCTCCTTATCTAAATTTTACATAATGTATCTTTAAACATTTCCTATAGGAGACGTAAAACTGTTGAAATATTTGTATGAATTCTTTAGCATATTTTGTTTCTCTCCGTTAGGCCAAGAATGTTTTCATATTATCTTATAATTAATTGATAAATATAACTTATATGTTTTATGTTTAAATGTATTCTGTGAATAACGTAACTACCCATATTTCCCTACCATACCCCAGATCAAAGACGAAGAGCGTTAACAATATTAAACAACATACCGTAATGGCTGCTAAAATACCAGAATCTAAAAATATGGAATGCAAATCGGACCTGAAACAAAAATCAAACAAATTATTCCCTCTGATAGGACAATTACCAGAGGCCATGGGCAACCCTTATACACTTTCATCTAGGACATTTACTAGGGGCCACGGGCAACCCAATACATCTAGGAAATTTACTAGGGGCCACGGGCAACCCAATACATCTAGGACATTTACTTGGGGCCACGGGCAACCCAATACATCTAGGACATTTACTAGGGGAGACGTGCAACCCAATACATCTAGGACATTTACTAGGGGCGACGGGCAACCCAATACATCTAGGACATTTACTAGGGGCGACGGGCAACCCAATACATCTAGGACATTTACTAGGGGCGACGGGCAACCCAATACATCTAGGACATTTACTAGGGGGGACGGGCAACCCAATACATCCAGGACATTTCGTACAGGCCGCAGTTCACCAGTACAAATTAGATGAATTTTTGTGATTTTAGACGATTTTTCAAATAAAGATTTGATATTGAATGAATATGAAATAAATTAATTTTAAATACTAACTGGATCTCTACTTACTTTTTTAGTTGTGACATGACAAAGGGAAGTAATTTGATTTTTTTGGTAGCAGCTTGACGTTTTTGGTTTAATTCTCGATCTTCCTATAAACAAATTTTATAAAAAAATAATAAAAAACAAGAATTTCTGTTTTTGACTTCTATATCAGTGAGATAAAATTTGAGAACCCAGAGAAAAACCCATGAGGTTAGGCAGATGACCCTTGTCAGTTATAAGGTGGGATTGGACCATAATTTATTGACAGCTAATAATACGCAGATATTAACTCTAAGACTTGGTTATCATTTAGTTGTGTTGTTTTATCAGGAGTTTCTGTATATAATGTTTAGTTTCAAACCATTGTTGGTAAACTGTTCAAATCCGTTGAGAATCATAGAAAACCATTGTGTTTCTACTGTCAGGTAGTTTAAATGGTCTGTCTAGATTAGATAATGGGCGTTGGGTATATAACTGTTTAGTTTCTCAAAAGTTGTTGAGTAATTAAACAGACTAATTAATTAATCAACACTGCTCTAGAAACTAAACAGTTATAAATCCAACAATCATTATCTAATCTTCGGTTTCCTCCCACTGCTAAAGACCCCTACATGCAGGTGAATTATTGAAATAAAATTGAACCATGTTAGTCCCAAAATGACCTAGTTTGTGTCGAGTGGACACATCCCTTGTTCTCATTAATTACCTCATGTCAATATTTTCCTTGAGTTACAGGAAGAATAAATTTGAAGTGTACGCCACCCATGATGAGGTTAATGTAGCGCCCTGAAATGTGTAGCCCAGTACAGCAGTAGTGATATTTCTTCATCTTTTCACAGATTAAAACCCTCCCTCCTATTGTCTGAAAACAATCCTCCGCATCACATTTTATGAAAGGATTGTCAGGAAACCAGAATATTTTTTTGTATGGCCGTCATGTTGTGTTTTTTTTGTTTGGCCGTCATGTTGTGTTTTTTTTGTTTGGCCTTTGTGTTGTTTTTTTTTGAGGGGATTAAAGTAGTTTACCTCCGCAGCCTGTTTCATCTTTTTGATCATATCATCCACCAGATCATCGTTATCATTGATTAAATCACCCTCTTTCTTCTTCCTTCGCTGTCTCTGTTTCTCATCTCTCCTTCTCTCCAACATCAGATCAAAATCGGATACAATACTAGAATAAAAATCCAGACAGTCTACTACAGTCTTCTACAACAAAAATCAGGCCACACAATAACCACTGTATACAACCAAAATCAGGCCAGACAATAACATCTCTATACAATCAAAATATGGATGTCACATAATGAGATCCATCACCAGTATTTTGAAAAGCAAAAATACAATTTGTCACTTTGAAAAGAGTTAAATGTCCACCTGACACAAATTACAAAACATTTTGGGACTATCATATGGTTCATTTTGACAGGTGAACCATATACTAATGCTGGGTATTGCCACTGTATTCACGATACGATACATATTGTGATTCAGGTGCTACAATAATTACCAAGAATTGATATTTTAATCTTGCCGACGTCGAAGAAATAAAATTGTTTTATATCATGATATTGATGTGGATCGCAACAATTTAACGGTGTACCTGGATAATGTGTGACGTGGATAATTAAGAAGAAGAAGAAAAAGAAGAAGAACTTACGTTCCACCATCTTTATCACCATCTTCCACACCTTCATCAGAATCATCATCATCCTTGCCAACAGCAGGTGGTGGTGCTTCTTCTGGTACAATCCCATCAGCACCTTCACCAGCATCATCAGATAAAACAGCTACAAAATACAAAATATTACATAAAATACCCCAGTTTTTCATCCCATACGAATGACTATACTCGGCACATCTCAGTTTGGCACCACTGACAAGGGAGAACCACATGTACACCAGAGAATGCCAATCATTTTGGCAGGTCGAGCACAGGACAGTGAGCAAACACCTTACTCTGCTGTGATATCACAGACTACACTCTTCAACTTGTCTTTATAGTTCAACTTTTGTTTTACATGATGTATACCGTTTCTATCCCCCACCCCACTTCTCCCACAAATCATTTTGGTCGTTCCCATCCCCTTTCTTGCACAAACCATTTTGTTTGTTTCGATCCCCCACTCCACTTCTTCCACAAACCATTTCGTTCGTTTCCATCACCCACTCCCCTTCTACGACAAACCATTTCATTCGTTCCCATCCCCCACCCCATTTCTCCACCAGACCATTTCGTTCGTTACCATCCCACATCCCACTTCTACGATAAACCAAAATAATTCTGTCTTTTATAGTTCAACTTTTGATATATGTTTTGCAGGATGCCGCTCCCCACTTTTTCAATCAGACGTTTAAATAATATAGACAAAATTCTAATTAATCTACATGTATTTTTCAATTTAACAGAACCAACCTGATTTCTTCTTTTTAGACGTCCCTTCAACATCAGCTTCACCGAAACCCTGAAATAATCACAAGAAGATGTGTATCGTGACAGTACCTGACCCCCACACGTTAAACCACTAGATCATCTGACCTCCACACCAACGTAATAAACGTCTGTATGTATGATGACAGTTTGTACCAGCATCACAAAACTTATTAAAACTTCTGTATGTCAAGGGCCATAACTCTGGCAGTAATTATTGGAAATCGGTGAAAATCAATAGGCTTCTTCGTCTCATGGCCTTAAACACTGTCTATAAATTTAAAGTCAATCAGATATTAACTTTAGCCTCTAGAGCGTCCACGGATGGACGGGGGCGACGACAATATACAACCACATTCCAATGTGGGCATATAAAAAATCGTCTAATATCACAATAAATCATCTAATTAAAATTGAACAGTTAGTTTTAAACTGGACACAAGCACAAGTTAGACGAATTGGGGGGATTTTAGATGATTTTGATACTGAATGAATGTAAAGGAATTAGAGCTAAATGATACCTGGGCTACAGTGTAAAGTGATGTTATAAAATTTCTAGGCCCTAATTATAACCCAAAATTTCTAGGCCCTAATTATAACCCTAAATTACCTCAAATTCCTCGTCTTCATCACTTGAACCAAAGATATCAGCTATTAACTCATTTTCTTCAGCTCTGTAGATAAAAATAACAAATAAACTACATTAATGACCAACTAAGTTGCTAGGCAATCAAAGATATCCTAACAACAACTAAACCTGTCGGAGATGTCCACAAAGGTTGGTGCATTACTAACAACAGCTAAACCTGTCGGAGATGTCCACAAACGTTGTTCCATTATGAATCTTGGGATACCCACCAAAAAAAGCAAAATCTTTTCTCTGTATAATATCTTTAATTGTTTTGGGGGACTAGAGAGGAAACCAGAGGAAACACGGGGGAATCATCAGCACCAGATCATATGATTCAACGAACATGTGATAAACATGTTATAAACCATACGACCACACCCCCACTCCTATCTCTAGTGGTGGCTCAATGCTAATAAATTTTCAGTTCAACTATTTTTGTACGGATATTCAGCTTTCACAATAGTGTACAGGTAATTGGCAAGCGATGTTCAGAGACTTGGAATCAAATGAAATGGGGTTGAACGTCCAACGGGGCTAATGCAGACGAGCATACACCATACAGTGTACTATGAGGGAAATTTTGCCTGGGCAGCGGCACTACGGCCTACTCTTATATCGAAATTCCGACTGCCCTGGGATCTTTTACGTGCATGCCAATTTAGACATGGGACCTCATTTTTTATCACATCTGAACGACTATGAAAATCCCTATGAACTTTCTCGGCCAATGCAGGAATCTAACATGCAACCTCCAGACTAGTGAGCCAGCGTCTAATCCACTTAGCCACCGTGATTCCCGTTCTGAGATTTGATCAAATCTATAAAATGTGCTTACTCTTCTTTTTCACTTTCATCATCACTCATGACTTTAACTAAAATAAATAAACAAATAAAATGAAATAGGGTTTAACATCCTACCTTACTGTAGAAACACGGCTACTAAGACGGGCACATTATCACCTCTAGAGGGACCACAAGCTATAAACGTGATTTTTCGTACAATCAGAAGCCATAAGCCAGGAGGTTACGGTCTGATATGTGTGAATATCTTTGGGTTATAAACATACATTTAGAGTTTCATCAAAATCAGATAAAAATTATGACCTCAAGTGTCTCCACAAGCTAAAAACATGATTTCTCGTACAATCAGGGGGTAATCCATGAAGTTACATGACAGTTTCGAATGGAACCGAGAACTTTGGGAGATAAAATTATATGTCAAGTTTCATCAAAATTGGATAAAAATTGTGACCTGTAGAGTGTAGACAGACGTCGAGACAGGGGCGATGACAATATACATCCCCATGAAAATGTGGGCGTGTAATAAAAATGTATGTATAAAAATACACTGTCCTTCTGTTATGTATAAATATACAGTTAACACTACCTGTTATGTATAAATATACAGTTAACACTACCTGTTATGTATAAATATACAGTTAACACTACCTGTTATGTATAAATATACAGTTAACACTACCTGGTTGATCTCAGTTCAAACCCAATCTGATTAAAATACAAATCTATATTTCATTTCGTTTTTTTATACTATCGATGGCCTACCCTACATTAATATCTAACAAGTTGTACTCGAAGGTCGTGTCAGGGGTCACACGAGCGGCTTTTGACCCTATGATGCCTAACATTGATTAATCAATCAGCGTTGGCATTTCTAGTGGTTTACCCACAGTTCTGTGCATGGCACGCCAAAAGTCGTTGTAACAGAATGTTTCATTGGCTTATCCCCCACTTCAACCAAAACGCCCGTAATATAACAACTCTTCCAGATCCTAGTGTAGTAAAGACATGTAAAACGAAATTTTGAACAATAAAAAACAAAACGAATTAGAATCTGTGTTTTTAATCCGACTGGTTTAAATATGACCATGTGAAATCATGTTTTGTCAAATAATTAAGTTGTCTTGGTTACCGTACCTCTTTTTCTTTTCTTGGTTGGTGAAACGTCAGCATCAGTTTCAATGGGTTTATCACTGAAAACAACAAAAAATAGTTATATATCCTAATTTGAATAAATTTATCCAGGATAAAAAAAACCCCAAAAGCTATAGTAACTAAGTTCTTGATGGAAAAGTTGCCTATTTTTACTGTGATGACACGCTGCTTCTCAGTATAGTCGTTTGGATGGGACAAAAAAAACCACCCCAAAACGGACACGTGTACAAATTGACGTTCACGTAAAAGAAATGAAATGAAATGGGGTTTAACATCCTACTGTTTTGCTCCGAACTGGGCTAATGAAGACGGGCATACGCCATACAGTGTGCTATAAGGGAAATTTTGCTTGGACAGCGGCACTACGGCCTACTCTTATATCGAATTCCAACTGTCAAGGGATCTTTTATGTGCACGCCAATGTATACACGGGGCCACAGTTTTCCGTCTCATCCGAATGACTAGACAGCTGTCCTTGTCAGGCCCTCCGTCCTGACAAGGGGCAACGATGCCGGAAAATCTGGATGGACTTTCTCGGCCAATTCAGGGATCGAACACCCGACCTCCAGGGTAGCGAGCCAGTGTCCTACCCACTTAGCCACGTGATCCCCCCACGTAAAAGAACCCCCGACAGTTTAAACTTGATATAAGAGTAGGCCGTAGCACCCTACATGGCGTATGCTCATCTTCATTGGCCTAGTCAGGGCAGAACAGTAGGACTTGAAACCCCATACCATATCCCACTTTATTACAGGAGCAAGTGACACAGAGACGCAGGATTATTATCGGATGTTTGTAGAGAATTCCGTTAATCATTTGTATATCTATAACCTGATTCTTCTATGTGATATATGTTACTTACTCATCATTCTCTTTATCTGAACCACTGACAGGTGATCTAACCACTCTTCTCTCACCTGTAATTATAAACACATGTTGAATACAGGTGTTACAACACGGAACAGTCTGCACATATCAATCATAACCAGGTATGAAAATGATTTCTTTTTAATAATAGGCTAGTATGCAGGACCAGTTCCATTTAAACAGCGATACACAATAGATAGAATTTTAAAGTCAATTCTTTCAGCGATACGGAGCCAATGAAGTGATTTTAATGCAGGGGTTATACTGGATCTAACAGGAATTTTTGTGACTAGTCAAGCCGCTGAATTTTGATTTTTTTTTGCATCCTTTGTAATAATTCTTTTGAAACACTGAGGAGGAGACTGTTACAATAGTCTAATCGTGAGAAAATTAGCGAGCGATTGAGTGTAGCTGTGGCTTCAGTTGTGAGAAGATGATGAATACTACTAATATTATTGATATGATACAGTGCACTCTGTCACATCCGACCTCTGATCACTCCGGCACTCTGTCACATCCGACACCATTTTCATGTCCTGATTTATCTCCTTATTACTTCAGCCAAAAATTACTTCCGGATTACGACATCAATCAGCCGTTCGCCATACGATTTCCATTGAATCGACACCGTATAATCCGGCCTTCAATCAGTGGGTGTCAAGCAAACACTTACCGATCAATTATCCGTGAGATTAAAACTGGATGGGTGTGAAGCAATCACCAATCAATTACCTGTGAGATTAAAACTCGCTATCGTGGGTCTTTGTTGATTACTTTGATAATTTTAATCTCTTGTATGACAGTTGTGACAAATACTCAAGAATATCCACGAATTTTTACCCCGAATTCACAGTCGTAAAAATATTCCTAGCACCTGTTGGAAACATTCGTTGCGCATGCCGATTGAACCTGAATAACCTATAAGTTTGGTCACCCTACAGATCTCTTCGAACCGTGTGACGACGACCTGGAGATGCTCGATTCACAATCCGGATCGTCCCGAATTGACAGAATTGCAATCGAGTGACGCAGAATTCAGTCCTGTCACAGTTCTGTCAGTCCCGACGACGGAGGGTTAGTGAGTAGAATTGTGATGTAATTTTCACCCAATTGTCACTATTTTTCGGGATTGAGAGAATTCAATTCCGGAACGTAGAATCGAGTACGCCCATTATCAACGAACACGTGATAGCAAAGACAAGAGTGGGATCAATTGAAGACGCCGAAGAAGATAAATTAACAACAGACTTGACCTAGTCACTATTTTTGGGATTGAGAGAATTCAATTCCGGAACGTTCAATCAAGTACGCCCATTATCAATGAACACTTGATAGCAAAGGAAAGAGTTCGATCAACTGAAGACGGCTAAGAAGATAAATTAACGACAGACTTGACCTATTCAAAATGCCTACGCATGTTAAATGAAATAAAAAAATTAATGTAATACAATTTTGAATGTACAGAAATCATTTTGAAAGGGAATAACATTCTGGTGATTCGAAGTTCTATGTTCGAAGGTACATTATAATAATACTTCCGGTTTTCGAAGTTACAATATTTCCGGTTTTGCGAAAACTGGGTATTCCGACACTCTGCATAATCCGACATATTGTAACGATCCCGTACGATGTCGGATGTGACAGAGTGCACTGTAGTATCATGTTTTAGTAAGATGGTTCACATGACTTATCATGCTATTGTTACTATCTAAATAACCTCCCAGATCTTTTACTTTACTGGAGAGTTTGATAAAAGAATTTCCTACTTGAATGTTATCTAATTTTATCTATGTTATCTAATTAATTTATCATAATTTTGCTTCAAATCCTTCTCAAAACATTGTAATTGACGAGGAATACCCTGCTATAAAAATCGACCAAAAGAGGACATGTTTGTGTCACGTAACTTACATAGCAACCCTTGCGAGGTCGGAGGAGAATTCGTTGCATACACAAGGCGATGTTGTCTTTAATCACTGACTATTTATTACAAATATCGAATGCTAATTAAATTCTCAGATTATCCACTGCCCGCATCTTTTTCCGTCATTTTTTTCTCAGAAAGTGTTGTACGTCTAACTCTTCATAAAATTTATCAGCATCTACACCAAGCGCTCAATCTCCGCGTGCAACCTTTGACGTCACGCATGCAGACATTCCTAATCGTCGGGCTGTCGATTAGGGGAACCCTTACATTTTTGTCCTGTATACGCTCCATGGGTGTTTTTCAGGGAATCCAGTATTTTCTAGTAAGATTGGACATCTCTACTTTCCATATATACCAAAATTGCCATACTTTTATTGGAAATAACCACCCGATAAATACTTTTCTGGGAACCCATCTTTAAATAAACATCAATAATATTTATATTTGACAGTTGTATAATAGACCTGTTCTTCAATGGATTAGAATATGATCGAAACTAGTAGCTTACTGAGAGGAATCTGGGAAGACAGCTCGCCACTCTACCGATTCATACATTATATAAAAGATTATTTGGAATATATTACGAAAAATTTAATTTTTGAGTGATACATTTTATAAACAATTACAAATGCATTACGAAGTATTAAATATTTTACTGATAAATTTTATAAATGAATATTACCTGAAGGTGATCTCGATCTACTTCTTGATCTCGATCTACTGGATTGACGACTTCTCGCTGGTGAACGTGAACCACTCCTACTTCTAGCAGGGGATCCACTTCTACTTCTTGATCGAGATCTGCTCCCAGCACGTGATCCTGATCTTGACCTTGCTGGAGATCCTGAACCTGATCTAGAGCCTGATCTAGAACGTGCACGTGATCCAGATCTTGATCTAGCTGGAGATCCCGATCTTGACCTTGACCTTGATCGCGAACCTGAACCTGATCTAGCCGGTGAACCTGATCGTGACCTACTTCTGGAAGCTCTTGAGGCTGGAGAACCTGACCTACTTCTGCTACCTGAACGACTGCGGTGTGATCCAACTGGAGAACCAGGTGCACTTAACGGTGATCCAGGCCCAGGGCCTTCTGGTGAATTGGACCTACTTCTAGCTGACCCAGCCGGAGAACCAGGACCAAGTCCCATTGGAGATGCTGATCTGCTTCTATCTGAACCTGCTGGTGATTGTGATCGACTACCGGCTGGTGAACCCATGGGACTTTCTGCAGGAGATCCTGGAGCACTGCCAACAGGGGTTGGAGGACTCCCAACAGGGGCTGAAGGGCTGTCGGCATCGTAATCATCTCCATCATTATCCACCTCATGTTCAACAACTTCGCGTTCTACATCATCCTCATCTTCTTCATGAACATCTTCACGAACAACCTGGAAAGAAAAAAAACAACAAATGTTACAAGAAGCTTAAACGACAACAACGAATGAAACAGTATTAATATATCACTTCTCTTCAACAATCTGGGAGAGAGAGAGGGAGAGAGTTTAACATCCACTCGACACAAAATAGGTCATTTCGAGACTAACATATGGTTCAATTTTATTTCAATAATTCGCTTGCACATATGGGTCTTTATCAGTGGGAGGAAACTGGAGGACCCGGCAAAAACCTATGGGAGTTGACAGACGACCCTAGTCCTTGTCACGTACACCCGGGGGAATTGAAACCATGCCAGTTGACTCAATGACAGACCTTATGATGCAACGCCCACGTGCTAACCATTCGGCCACCCCCTCCCCCCTCTATACTACAAGCTTAGGGGATAAATCTGGACGCACAAAAACCTCAAATTTCAAGGTTTTGAAGATACAATAGAACTTACATCTCCACCATCATTAACATAATCATCATCATCTGCTTCATCTCTGGTAGCCATTTCTACATCATCATCTACACTAGCGGCACCACCTGGAGAACCAATAGGGGATCCACTAGCATCAGACCCCTGAAAAAAAGCACATTTATAGATATAATACAAGGGTTATATGACAACAACCAGGTATATCTATAATGGTTACTGTCTGTATAGTAATTACACAGTACATTTGTACAGCCATAGAAAAGTTACAGTTTTTACTTAGCTGTATGTAGCCTATGTAACCTATCAGTATCATCACTTGTCACATACATGTATATACATGTAACTTAATACCTGTAAATACACAAACTCTACCTTTAATTCATTATATACAAGTTGATAATTACAGGTGTTATTTTTACCTGTTTAAGTTGCTGTTCATTTTCTGGTTCATCTTGTACAGGTGTACTTCCTCCACTTCCTACATAAATATAAATAGACAAAAGTAAATAACTCTATTATTCAGCCTTTTATTGACACTGCCGCAGTCTCTGCGAGTGACGTCATGTAGTTTTGGAAAATTTATGCTTGGTTGGCCATATTAACATATACATGTAACTAAATAACAATAATCAAAGTTTGTTTTTGAGAAAAATATGATTGATAGTTTTTGCTCAGTTAATGCCATTAGAGATTCACGAAGGCTGTACAAGATTAGATAGCTTAATCTAAGATGTACATGTACCTGTGGGTGTAATTACACTGTAACCCAGGTATCATTTAATCTTGTGTATCTAGCACTAATTTCTTTCACATTCGTATAATATCTACAGGTAATCTTTGTTTAATAATCGTTTAAAATCACAAAAAATCATGTAATTTCTTCTTGTGTACCGTTTAAAGCTGACTGATTAATTTTGATAATGAGTGTCCAATTTACAAGTATTTAATTCCCTGACCACTGTTCAAAAATTAATCATTATACATCATTAATCAATTGGGTTGTTTATTTTTTAACAGTGATTGAGAAAATAAACACTTGTAAATTGGACACTCATTATCAAAATTGAATGGTCAGCTTTAAACTGGACAGAAGTAAAAACTAAACGATATATGGTGATTTTAAACAGTTTTTACGAATTTTTAAACATAGATTGGATATTAAACGCATATGAAAGAAATTAGTGGTAGATACATAAGATTAAATAATACCTGGGTTACAGATGTGTTCCAGAAAACAAAATAGAAATTTATTTACTGAAGGATGAAGGAATTTTGAAGATATTCGCCTCTTAGATTTATTTGTCAAGTAATACTGTACAGTACATGTAACTGTTCGATTTGATGAGATTTTACAATTCATTATCATACATATTGTGTAGGCTATAGAGATACATCAAGTTTGATTTGAACAGTTGGATGAATAATAATCATTTTTATTGAGAGAAAAGGGGTTTAATGTCCACTTAATATAACTAGGTTATTTTGGGAGTAACATATGGTTCAATTTTATTTCAATAATTAGCTTGCACATTGGGTCTTTAACAGTGGGAGGAAACCAAGGAACCTGGAGAAACCCAGGAGATTGGACAGAGAAGCCTTCTTGTCTTTGTCATGTACAAGTGTGGGAAAAAATAACCACGTCATGTGAATCTATAGCAGATCTTATGATCTAAAAGGTACACGTTAAACCACTTGGTCACCCAATCCTTCAATAAAACGTGGAGATTTGTTCATTTCCCATATGTTTGTCAAACTATCCATTGTGAATTATTCCTCTATAAAATTGTATTAAATTGGGGTTTGTTTCAGTCTTTTATCTTCTTACCTTTACCACAGGTAAATATATGGGTATATATATATATATTAGCTTAAACTTTTTCCTACTCTCAGTACTGGTACTCTCTCTATCCCTGACCCTTTTAAAGTAGCTAAGTCTCTAACTCAATATCATCCAAAATCTTCAACATTGAAAACACGATTTATTTGTCAAATTAAATCAACATTGATGTTGTGATCTTACCGGAATAAGATGGGCGTTTGATATCTAATATTTAAGACAAAATAAACATTTTACCATTGGTACACGAATCGTGTACCATAATGCGCTTCAGCCCCAGTTGTAAAAAGAGACTCGAGGGACGAGGCTAGACACATTGCACCAAATCGAACGGCGTATGTAGACTGGAATAACCAGACGCTAGAAATTTGCACTCGATTGAGACTGCTGGCTTATTTTGCCGAACATAACTGATTTGAAACTGGAGTAAAAACGGAAACCATTGAATGTAAATCAGTTTATATACATTCATATTACAGTATTATATGCGTTGCGACCCACTTTTGTCAATTTCTAGGTCCCAAATGTTAGCGATTTAGCTCCTTTTAATATATTTTCAATTCTGAGATTGTTTTGTTGGCACTCATAGGCATTGGTAATCTAATCTATCGAGGTAATAACTTAATTTAATTGTTAATTTGTTATTGTACCAACATTGTAGGACTATTTGTTTAGCGTGCAATTTTTAATATTTACGCTCATTATTTCCTTATATTTCTATTGGCATATTGCGTTCGACTTTTCTTGATTTGAAGTTGTCAACAATTGAATAAATGTGGCATTTTATTCAGTTCAAGATGTGTCAATAAATTAATTACAAAGATCACAAAGTGACCCTTTCACTCACCTGTGTCGTCGTATTCCATTTAATATTGATATTTTTTCTGAAATTGATTGAAAATACACAAAATACAACAAAAAATACAATCACGCTTTAACTCTCTGTTTAGCGCCCCCTATGTAATTACGGGGAATTACTCTCAGGGTTTTTATTAGCGTTATCTGGCCACAGATCACTAATTATTTCCCCATTGACTTTAATGTTAATTCTCGTCTCTTAAGACTGGCTCTAACTTTTTCCCAAATTTTCGTTGGGTAGAACGCTTTCTGCCACAGATGGAGCAACATGTGGCAACCACTTGCCCAAAAGCATGTATGAGGTTCACCATAACTTGAGATACACAAGTTGGAAGTAGAGACAAGTAAACATGCAATTTCCGGCCCTACATTTTAACGTAACCAACCTCACAACTCTTGTATCCTTCCGCCTCAAAATCATGAATATTCACCCAAACCTGGCAGAAAATGTATTTTCAAACCCTTTTTTTCGATTCTACACCAAAAAGTCAACAAAAATCGCCATGCAAAAGGGGGAAAAGGGGAAAGGGAGAGAGAGACTAAAAATAACTTTGGCCCTTGTTTGTGACGGCGTAGAAATATTTGGTGAGCTGTGTCCATCTCCCTTTAAGTTATGGAAAACCAAACTGCTCTCTATTCGGTGTTCTTAGTTCTTGATTCATAGTCCTTAATTCTTATTTCTTCATTTGTTGTCGTATTTCGACATTTGTACACTAAAATTAACAAAATGAAATGAAATGAAATGAGGTTTAACCTCCTACTGTTCTGCTCCTACTGGGCTAATGAAGACGGGCATACGCCATACGGGGATCAGGGTGGCTAAGTGGGTAAGGCGCTGGCTCGCTAGCCCGGAGGTCGGGTGTTCGATCCCTGCATTGGCCGAGAAAGTTCATACAGATTTTCCGGCGTGGTTCTGCCTTGTCAGTGATGCAGGACGGAGGGTCTGACAAGGACAGCTGTCTAGTCGTTCGGATGGGACGAAAAACCGAGGTCCCGTGTACACATTGGCATGCACGTAAAAGATCCCTTGACAGTTGGAATTCGATATAAGAGTAGGCCGTAGTGCCGCTGTACGGGCACCCTCATAGCACACTGTATGTCGTATGCCCGTCTTCATTAGCCCAGTTCGGAGTAAAACAGTAGGACGTTAAACCCCATTTCATTTCATTTCATACGCCATACAGCGTGCTACTCTTATATCGAATTCCAACTGACAAGGGATCTTTTACGTGCATTCCACGGGACCTTGGCTTTTCGTCTCATCCGAAAGACTAGACAGCTGCCCTTGTCAGGCCCTCCGACTAAAATTAACATTTGTATCTTAAAGTAGCTAAGACTCTAACTCAGTATCATCCAAAATCTTCGACATTGAAAACACGATTTATTTGTCAATTTAAATCAACACTGATCTTGTGATCTTAGGGGAAAAGGTGGGCTTCTGATATCCAATAATTAAGACAAAATAAACATTTTACCGTTGGTACACGTACCATGGTGCATTTCAGCACCATTTTAACAAGGGACTCGAAGAAAGAGGCTAGATATATTCCACAAGTCATGTCAAACGGTGACGTCATATTCTTATCTGGAGAGCATGCGCAATAAATACTATCGGTAGAGAGTGGAATGACCAAATGATAGAGATTGCCATTGGGTTGAGACTTCTGGCGTATTTCGCCGAATATAACTGATAAGAAATTACAGTAAAAACAGAAACGATTGAATATAAGTCAGTTTATATACATTCACATTACATTATTATATACTTTGTGACCCATTTGTGTCAATTTCTAGATCCAAAATATTAGCGATTTAGCTCCTTTAAAATCATTATTTGTTTCACAAATCAGATATGTAAGATGTATTTTTGTTTAACTTAATTGTATTTTAATATAAAGATAATTTCTTTTTAGAAAATCAAAAAATTAGCCTACATTTCATCAAAGAAATACAACGAAAAACAAAATCCCGAACAACAAATTTCCAAATACAAATCTCCAAATACAAACTTTTCAAAACATTTCTCCAAATACATTTCTCTAAAAACATTTCTCCAAATACATTTCTCGAAATTCATCGAACCGGAACATTATGACGACATGAGCTGAAATCACCCTCCCCTCCCCTCACTTAATAAATGAAATGAAATGAAATGGGGTTTAACGTCCTACTGTTCTGCTCCGAACTGAGCTAATGAAGACAGGAATACGGCACTACGGCCTACTCGTATATCGAATTCCAACTGTCAAGGGATCTTTTACGTGCACGCCAATGTTTCAGACCCTCCGTCCTGCATTACTTGGTTTTATTCATTAGTTACAATTTATTGATGTATTTTATACTACAATTTATAAATTGTATATTACGTTTTTCGTGTATTTTAAATACTACAATATTCAAGAGATCAAAACATTTCGCCTTTACACATTCTTAAACGCACATAGACCTACAAATATATCTTCCACTAGTTAGCTAATATTGCCAAATATATCTTCCACTAGTTAGCTAATATTGCCAAATATATCATCCACTAGTTAGCTAATATTGCCAAATATATCTTCCACTAGTTAGCTAATATTGCCAAATATATCTTCCACTAGTTGGCTAATATTGCCAAATATATCTTCCACTAGTTAGCTAATATTGCCAAATATATCTAGTTAGCTAATATTGCCAAAAATATCTTCCGCTAGTTAGCTAATATTGCCAAATATCGAAGGTGGGTAAAGGGGGCGTACATTAGAGACTTTTAGCGAAGCACCCCCGCCACCAACCCCCACCCACACACCTGCAAGAAGTTTCGCCCCCCTGTGAAAAAATTGTCGACCATAAAAACAATAGATATACATTGTCCGTCAATTTTACAGCACTAATACCCGCCCCCCTCGTTGCTCTGAGCTAGTTACGTCCCTGATGGGGGCACGTTCTGGTGTGTCATCTACACGTAGATTACATGAATCCGCTAATGTAGAGTTTTATACACTGGGCGGAAGTAACAAAAACTTCAAATTATTCATACTAAACTTAGACTATAATTCTTTAACTTAAAGGGTCGCATATTGTTTGTAGTCATGTATATGACTCTATGTCGCACATCTTTAATTCTCGACTTTAAAGGGACAATAACACTCTTGCTGGCTTGAAAGCTCCAGAAAATAAATAATATCTCTAAGTACTAGATGTTTAAGTGTCCTACCTGTTGTGTAAATTATCCATTACATCCTATTTTACTTGTCCAGAGGGTTCGAAAATATTTTTAAATCGAAGTTTCATTTGAAAAGGTTTACGTTAGACGTTTCAAACCATTATGTTGAATTTTTCAAAATTTTTGAATAAGGTGTGTTAAGATGAAATTTGTATCATCAATTAATTGAAATATTCTAAAATAGTACAATTTGTTGACCAGAATAAAAAATTGGGACATATTATTCAGTTACAACAAGAGTGGTATTGAGCCTTTAATCCAAGTCTCTAATTAAATATCATCCAAAGTCTTCGGCATTGAAAACACGAATTATTTGTCAATTTAAATCAACATTGATACTGTGATCTTACCGGGGAAAGATGGGCTTCTGATATCCAATATTTAAGACAAAATAGATATTTTACCATTGGTACACGAATCGTGTACCATAATGCATTTCAGCGCCATTTGTAACAAGGGACTCGAAGAACGAGGCTAGGCATATTCCACATGTTAAAAGGTGACGCTATATTTTTTATCTGGAGAGCTTGCGTAATAAATACTTTCGGTGTAGATTCGAATAACCAGCCGCTAGATTGAGACTTCTGGCGCATTTCGCCAAACATGACTCATTTGAAATTAGAGTCTAAACGGAAACGATCAATGACGTATATATATTAACTAGACCGATGACGCCAATCTGTTTACTAATGACGTGATGACAAACCAGTACTGACTTCCGGTTCAGTCAAGAAGAGCCGAAAGCTGACGTTTCTAATGTAAACAATACACGTTTTGCACCTTATTTTGATCGTTATATCGTTTGTAAATAAAAAGATTGATTGGATTTTAGTTTTTTTTTCAGTTATTGCCATCGCCGTACAGTACACAAATATAGCTTTATATTTTTTTTTAGAAGTGATCAGATAACTTATAATTTTCAGTGTTTGACTATGAACTATGACTCGTGGGTAATGCGCTGATCGACGTCTGGCTGGACTATTTCTTTTCATATTATTACTAATATTAGGCTTCAGAGGCGTATAACACCACACAAAAAATTAAAATTAAATATAAAAAGTCTTTGTTTACGATTCCCCAACCGACTCTATTTTTGTTAGTCATAATCGCCGACACCAAAATAATTTTTCCTCATTTCCTATAAATCTGTAAAGGCGTGCTTGTTTGCAAACAAATCACCGACTCTACTTCTAAACAGTTTTTTTCTCATTTACCAGGGCCTATAAATCTGCCTTCGGCCGGTTTTCTACAATTTCCAATACAGTCCAAATCGTCATGTCATCGTGTTTGAAAGGGTTAAAGATTGCAAGTATCGACGTAGGTTATTAAAAATAAAAGATTAAAGTGACTATCCCGATTTGAAAAGAGTCTCAAAAATAAAATTCCGAGTACGTATGAAATTTAAGTACCAAAATATAGAGGAATGGTGTATTTACCCTGTCTCAAAATTTCAGCTCAAAATATTCAGTCGTTTGGACGTGAATGTCAAAACTGCTTATCCGGACACGTAACCCTTTTAAAATTTCTGGTCAAATTTATCGTTGGGTGACCTGATAATCAATTCCTGTTCATTTAGAAGTCTATACAGTGAATGGCCCTTGTGCTGAAAGGTATATTTCACCTACACATTATTTTTATAAAATAAAAGTCTAGTTTTATCCAGACACTGCATAATACAGCTGGGGACACCGGTCTCCATTTCCAGTTTAAGACTGACGGGTTTAAGTTGTTTAAAAATGTATCACATATATTGAGTTTGTTGCTGGACCCTAAAGTAGATGATTTAAAGGGGTTTTAACACAAAATTAAGCAGTTTTATTCTCCAAAATATTATCGGGATTGGCCCTTTAATATATTACCCCACACAAAAAATAAAAAAAAATAAATAAAAAAAAAAAAAATAAAGACGTTTTCCGACCGACCCCATTTTTTTTTATAGGCAAGCAACCGTATCTACCGATCCTATCTTAAAAGCCAAATTCGCCGACCCTAAGCTTCTAAATTGTTTAGTGGTGATCAGTTTGCTTTTTCCCTTCACAACCCAGGACCTATAAATCGGGATTGGATTGGATTTCTGCAACCAAATGCCACCACTCAATTTTCAGTATTTACACCAGTACGAATCAGTATTATTTTCTAGAACCTTAGGCTACTCAGTAATTCAACTAGAAATGTTTGGAAATAAATAATATACACTTTATGGCATTTAATATGACACAACAGGGGCTATGGACAGGTCTGCACAGCAGGCGGTATTGGGGGTGGGTCGATTGTTTTTTGCCGAGTGCCCGGGTTTTTTCGGGAAAATGGGCCATTTTGTTGGAATCTCTTAAACATTCAATAAAGCCAAAATTAAGCCTACAAATCAATAATCAACTAAGTCATTTCAAAATTACATAGCGATACTTACTACTTTCCGACCTATAACTGGGGGTAATAATTGATCATTTCACCTCGGCACTTGTATTATTATATTATTCATTTTGTCTAATGTTTGAGTGTCATTGGGAATAATGAAAACTAATGTTCTCGAGAACAACTTTAGCGGCAACCACGATATTGGACAATTATTTGCAAATAATGTGCCCAAACGAATTACAATGTTATGTGTACATTGTCATAAAATAACTGTAAATAATTATCTTTTCAGTAAGAAAACAAACATTAAAATGGCTATTCAAAATTTTAATAGAAATGCACATTGCATTAGATTATGAAATTTATCACACAAGCAATATCTACTGTAGAATGTATTATTGGGTGATAATATGTATACTATTCAAAAAAAGTAGGGGATATTTGATTTTTAAGTGTTATTAAAGTCACCTAATGAAACTGACGAAGAAAGAAATGACAAAATGAAATGAAGTTCACATTCATCGATTTATTCCAAATGATCGTTAGACTAAGTAAGGCACAGACTGACCATTATAAGGGTAAAATGATACCCGGGGTCAAACAGCAAAGTTACCACAGCATCACAACCAAGTCAGTAACGGGTAAATCCTCCTCTGTTTGCCAAACAAGCATTGATCCGACGTGGCATACTCCTAATGAGACGTCTAAGGTCATTTTGGTCCAGATTGTCCCATTCCTGTTGCAACGCAGCAGCAAGTTCTTGGACATTGGCAGGACGTTGTTGACGTTGACGTAACCTCTGTCCAAGCATGTCCCAGACATGCTCGATGGGGGAGAGGTCGGGACTCAGTGCTGGCCAAGGTAATGTGGTGATGTTCTGTTGTTGGAGGTAACCTGTAACGATCCTGGCCCTGTGACATCTTGCGTTGTCATCCTGGAAGATGAAACGGCGGCCATGACGTCGTGCGAACGGCACAACATGGACTGCCAAGATGTTGTCCCGGTAGTACTGGCCTGTAACACGCCCTGCAACAACATGTAAAGCCGTTCTTCCAGCAACAGTGATGCCTCCCCACACCATAACAGAACCACCCCCAAATCGATCATGTCAGATGACGTTAACGTCTTGGAAGCGCTCGTTTCGACGACGCCACACCCTCCTACGTCTGTCCAAAAAATCAACAGTGAACCTTGACTCATCTGAAAACATCACATTGCTCCAGCGTCGATTATCCCAGTGTTGACGATCCCTACACCAACGACGTCTTGCCTGAATGTGATGATCTCTCAAACAAGGGATCACGCGAGGACGTCGGGCGCGAAGGTGATCCCTATGCAGTCGATTCCGAATCGTCTGGCCACTCACTCTCACACCAGTGTCTGTTTGAAGACGAGCGCTGATCTGATTTGCTGTGATGACACGATTTCTCAAGGCCAAGGTACGGATAAATCGATCCTGGGCTTGAGTTGTCGCCCTTGGTCGACCTGAGCGTGGTCTGTCCTGTACAGATTGTGTATCACGGTATCTGGACCATAGCCTGCTTATGACAGACTGAGAAACATTCATCGTCCGCGCCACAACCGCCTGTGTTGTGCCGATCTGTAGCATGCCAAGGGCACGTAACCTTTCATTTTGGGTAAGCCGACGCATATCAAAATTTGTTTTCTGGTCACTAAAACAATTAAACTGATGTTTCCACCCTGGAATTCAATGCCACAATGACTGTAACATTCAAAGTCAGAGTCGTGCAAATCTTGGGTTGGACCCCCATGATGATCCCAAGCATCACCTGCATTCCATGCGGTAGCTATTGGTGCGTTTGGGCGTCAAATGTAACTGGAAATGTTTCTTCTGTTAGGTTCTATAGTGACTTTTTTCGTAGTCATTTGCATATTTTAGTATTATGCCCCCAAAATCAAATATCCCCTACTTTTTTTGAATAGTATATTATTGGGTGATATTCAATATTGCAGTAATATAGTGGTGCACAATATTAAGAAATTAATATCCATTATGTAAGAGATGGTAAGATTAAATACAGTAATAACAGATGAGTTTTTATATGTTTCTTGAATGACGTTAATGAGGTGCATTGGCGAAGGTTAACAGTTAATGACTTCCACATTCTAACAGTAGCTACTTCAAACAAAAGTTGCCATCCTGTAACTGGGTATGATGATGATCAGTTGTCTGCGATCGAATTTTTCGATTTCGATCGCATTTTTCGATAGAATGTAAGACTGAACACGCCCAAAGAGATAATTGGGAGCGGTGCCATACTTTTAATTTTCTTTATTCTGAGCGAAGTTATGAATGTTTAAAGTTTTAACATATTGTCTCAGACTCTTCATTACAAAACACACACGCATCGTTACCAAGGATTTATAAACATGTGTTTTAGAGAAAACGATTGACACTAATAATAGAGTGGACAGTACGGTATTGTAGGCATAATAGTTTTCTATCGGAAGTGGGTTTTTCCTAACTAAAGAACCGATATTTTGACAAATATTATCGGCACATTTAAAATTATTAAAATTTCTGGTGTGTCTTTTCCTAATATTCACTTTTTATTAATTTAATAAGTCCCGTTTTTCTTATTTTCTCCTGTCACTTTATAATCTGTGTATGCCATTTACAATCGTGGAAGTGATCTGAAAAATACAACATGTAAATTATATATCAATTTGTCATATTCACTTTGAATAAAAATAATCCTGTGAATCTTAACATAATAAATTTTATTTTTTAAAAATATTAATAAGTTTAGTATAAACGTTTAGTATAACAAAACTTAAAGTTGATTGTAATTTTAAATATCTAAGATAAATCTAGCTTATTTTATATGATGAAATTTATTTAGATCCAAAATGTTAAGATGGTATTACTTTAATTTTCGCCATATTTCTACCAGTTGCGAAGAAATGTAGTATAGGCCGTATACGTTGGAATAAATGTTTTGTCAAAGTAGGCCTATTTCTCAAGTGCTTTTTAGTTCCAAAATAAAAAAAATATAAAAATATTTTAACTAGGTCAGAAGTGACATTATTATTATTTCATTATCTTAGATCAATCTAGCTTATGATGAAATTTGTCAAGATAAAAAAATGTTTAGATAATTTTATTTTAAATTTAAATGTATTCTTCGCTATATTTCAATAGGCCTTATTATTACATTGAAATTAAGTATTTTATTTTGATCAAAATAGGCCTATTTCCCAAGTGCTTTTCAGTTCGGTAGCTAGAACATTGTGAAATAAAATAGAAAAACAATACCAATATACATTTGCAAGTTGATTTTGGCTATTCAGAAGTGACATCATTTTTTATTTATTCTAATTTAAAGTCACGCATAACGTTTCCACAGACGAGATACCGATTGCCTGTTGTAGCAGCAGGCCTTAGTATTTATTAGTATTATTACCGTAACCATAGTAATAGATGATTCATCTTATATTTTGTCGATGAAATATTAATATTATTGAAAAATTCGACAGTTATCCTAATGAAGACACATACGGACTTAGCATAAGCCTGGTGATGTTCCAATTTAAGTATGGATAATTATAAAACTTGTATAAATAAACTATCAAAGTCCTAAACTATCAAAGTCCTATCCTATATATCGAGCCAGGCCCAGGCCTATCCATCCTACTGGTTGCTGAAAAGGCGACTGTCATATTATGAAAATTTTACCGTTAGCAAGAACTATCTGACTTTTTTTCACCTATATTGCTACACACAACAGCACAGCACGATATAATCATGATAAATAAGTAAACAAATTCGTGTCAAATGAATGGCATCTACTTACTGCAGGCTACTTACTGTTACTCTTAATAAGTCTTATCATATTTCGCGCCTTCTGACTGAACCGGATGTTATGACTGGTATGCTGTCAAGATTGGACATGCGCGCGGTCTAGTTAATATAAACGATTGAATGTAAATCAGTTTATATACATTCATATTACATTATTGTATGCGTTGCGACCCATTTGTGTCAATTTCTAGGTCCCAAATATTAGCAATATAGCTCCTTTAAGACGTGGAAGAATTAGTAAATGATCTTATCTACAGCTAATATCAGTTGGAGAACTTAGACATTAAGCTATTGGAGACAAGGAGAAATGCTAATCGTGGGCATTATCCTATTGGAGACAAGAATAAATACTAATCTTGGGCATTAAGCTATTGGAGACAAGAAGAAATACTAATCTTGCATGTTTTAGGGATTTATTTTTTACGGTTGAGGTAAACCCCACAAAATACATCTTTTAAGTCATTTAGTTTCTGTTTTTATATTTGGGTTATTATTATGCATGTAATGGTGTGTGTCCAAGTTTTTATATTTGGGTTATTATTATGTATGTAATGGTGTGTGTCCAAGTTTTTATATTTGGGTTATTATTATGTATGTAATGGTGTGTGTCCAAGTTTTTATATTTGGGTTATTATTATGTATGTAATGGTGTGTGTCCAAGTTTTTATATTTGGGTTATTATTATGTAAGCTTATGTAATGGTGTGTGTCCTAGTTTTTATATTTGAGTTATTATTATGTAAGCTTATGTAATGGTTTGTGTCCAAGTTTTGATTGATTGCCAGATTAAAGTCTCCACATATTATAATCTTATAATTATAATTCTTCAATCTTATTAAATAGGTTTTTAGAGAACATTGGACTGTCAATGTTTGGGATGTATATATTTATCAAAAGATGACAAGATATAATATTATGATATTGCCTGTATCGTCTCCATATTGTCCTTTAATTGTTCTTTTACGATTTACGAGTACACCAATGTGTACACGAGATCTCGGTTTTTCGTCCCATCCGAACGACTATACGTTGTCCCTTGTCGTTAGACCCTCCGTCCTACATCAGTGACATGGCGGAACCACGCCGCAAAATTCCAATCAACTTTCTCGGCCAATGCAGGGATTGAACACGTGACATTTGAAGTACTATAGCGGTTAATTTAATTCTCGAGATGATGCTCTGTTTCATGTATTGAAGTCGTTAGCTAACAAAAGGGACAACGAGAACCGGGCTAGTTAGATACTTGTCGATTAAAATCGGTCAATGACATCATAACCTCGTAATCCAAATATGGTATCACATCCTTTAGATAAATGGACATCCGTCCTCCTTGGTGTCCATATAAGTACATTGTGTTTAAATCCTGGGTAGCTGACCAATCAGATAAAGGAAGTACCTGGCCATTTTCCCGGGGGTCAGTCTATGACTCATGCACGTATGAGTGGGGTTAGGTTTCCTTTCAGACATCATTGGCGTTTCGTACAACCAGGGGCCATTATCCAGGAAGTTATGGTCTGAAATGCGCGAATATCGAAAGTGATTGAGATAATCGGGATATAAAGATATATTTTAAGTTTCATCAAAATCGGATAAAAATTGTGACTTCTAGAGGGTCCATAACCTTGGTATTACATACTTTTACACTATTTGCGTACAAGGAGCGCCATTTTCTCAGGCAGTTTCGGTCCGATTTTCACGAAATTCGAACCCAGCTATCATTAGGTTGTTACAGTAAAACATTGAAACGTTTTTTTAAAATAAGCTAAAAACGTGATTTTTCGTACAATCAGGGGCCATAATCCATGATGTTATGGTCTGATATGTGCAAATATCCAGAGGAACTGGGATCCGTGGCTTATAATCATACATTTTAAGTTTCATCGAAATCGGATAAAAATTGTTAACCCAAGAGTGCCCACAATCTTGGTATTACATACATTTACACTATTTGCGAACAAGAAGCGGCCATTTGTAGTCCGGAAGTTTGGTGCAGATTTTTACGAAATTCGAACTCAACCTTAATTAATGTGTAACGGTGATACATTTAATCGTTTGAATACAAATTGTGACTTCTAGTGGGTCCACAAGCTAAAAATGCGGTTTTTCGAACAATCGGGGGCCATAATCCAGGAAGTGACGTTCGGATATGTGAGATTATCGACAGGAACCAAGATCTTTGTGATATAAACATAAATGTAAAGTTTCAGCAAAATCGGATCAAAATTGTGACCTCTAGAGGGTCCACTACCTTGATATATCATATATTTACAGTATTTGCGTACGGGGGGGGCCATTTTGTCACGAGAATTGAAGCCAACCATCATTATGGTTAAACGGTGATATATTCAAAAGGTTTTTTTTTAAAAATTCTGACCTCAAGGGGGATCACAAGCTAAACACGCGATTTTTCGTAAAATCAAGGGCCATAATTCAGGACGTTACAATCCGATACGCGCGAATATCGAAAGGAACCAAGATGGTTGGGTTATAAACTGTATTTCAAGTTTCATCAAAATTGTATTAAAATTGTGACCTCTAGAGGGTCCACAACCATGATATACCATATTTTTACACTATTAGCGTACGAGGGGCGGCCATTTTGTCCGGCAGTTTTGGTCCGATTTTTACGAAAATCGAACTCATCTATCATTATGGTGTAACGGTGATATAATTGAACGGCTTTTTTTTTAAATCGGATAAAAATTGTGGCCTCTATAGGGTCCACAAGTTAAAAACATGATTTTTCGTACAATCAGGGGCCATAATCCATGAAGTTGCGGTCAGATACATGTCAAAATCGAAACGAACCGAAATCTTTTGTCAAAATCGGATAAAAATTGTGACCTGTGCAGTGTCCACAAACAAATTGTGGACGGGCGGACAGACAGGGGCGACGACAATATACGTCCACATGAAAATGTGGGCGTAAAAAAAAACCAAGTGTCACACCTCCGAGTTAGCGAGCCAACCTTCTACTCATTTCATTTCAGCTTTCCCCGAGAATGTAATAATAATGGCGTCATGTGATTATACGTTCATAACTTTTCGGTCTGTTTTTATGTTATATTATATGCTGACGTGCATAAAAATAACCTTTTAGTGAAATATTTGAACAATGCGATAATATGATATCTATGGTGTGCACTGAATAAGATGTGTCATGGTGGCTTTCCCCGAGAATATATGAATGACGTCATGTGATTAATATCCGTCCTCTTTCTAGAAATGAATTGATGCCTAATGCTGACGTGTATAGTTGCATAACTATTCAAATATTGTATATGTCACAATGCTATGTAATACACAGATATAACTCAATGACCATTGAATATCCCTCGGGTTATTCTATTAGTATAGTAGTAACTGCAGGGGGACTGCACCACACATAATTTACACAAAAACAAATATATGGACAAGACATCATACTCAGAAACCACAAATGAACAAACAATTCAAAAAGAGTGAATGGATCCGGGGGCTAGCCGTAAGCGTCCACAGAGTGTTCAAGAGAGTGTATCCCTGCGTAAATATTCCACGAGCGCTAGTTATAGAATAAAATAATATATTTTAAGATCACTGAATATGGCCATTGAATACAGCCGCTTTCAGAATTACTTCAAACTGAAATGACGTCACCACTAGGCAACCACAATTTTTGTAAAAAAGAAAGAAAAAAAAAGCGGAACCGATGTTGAATTTTAACATTACTGGTGATTTTGTTTTTGATAATCTGGATAGTACATTGTATTTTGAGATTTACATGTAGTTATAGAATAAAAAACAGAACTCAATGACCATTGAATACCATTGAGTTCTATCTATATATTTGCTTACATCCATTTTTAGTGGATGAGAAGTGGTTTTAGTTGTTCTAGATGACACCATATTTCTATGGATGACACAACATAACTTGCACCCTCCACACAACCGACACGTGCACATACACACGAGTTTTCACAATATTAGCTGACGCCGATACAGTGGAAGATAGGTTTATACACGTATTTGAGAAATACATTTAGGCCTACGTGTATTGTTGAATATGTAAAAGCGAAATGTATGTTAAAATGCTAAAATAACTCCCGTCTCTTATATTTGTTAGAGCTTCTTGTAGTTTATGTTCCAAAAGGATATCCCAGATCTCCATCGGATCTATGCAAACTTATTTTCATTTGGTAACCGTTCATGTTTTGATTAAGTCCCTCTCCTCTTATCAGAGTTGTTCATTTACAGGTGCCATTTTGGGTCCCAACTATGACGCCATAAAAACTATGACGTCATGGCGTCATATGACGTCATGAAAATATGACGTCAAGTGTACAAATACGCCAAAGCCCTGTATAGGGAAACTTACGACAACTCATTTACAGGCGCCATTTTGGGTCCCAACTATGACGCCATAAAAACTATGACGTCATGGCGTCATATAGCTTTACTTAACAAAACGGTTTATTTTTTTTTCTTGGTATAACGTTTTACGGGCTACAATTTATCATAAACAAATTGCAAAAGAAATCAATGCAGTTTGGTTCAATGATAAATATGTCAGACAAAATCATACTCAAAATCGGCTATGGCAAAATGACATGATTAACATAATACAATTTGACGTTCTTCAAGAATTATCGGAGAGCGATATCTCGTAATCGGTGTCTTTCAGTGGTGGAAGGATAAATAATTTCTTTTTAAATTCCTCAAACACAGAGTGGTTATGCAAGCGAAATGTGCTGAAAAATCGAACTTGACACACACCATTTCATTTGGTGGCACGCATTTCTTTCTAAATGACTGTCAAATTTGATAATATAATACCACTTAAAAAGAAAAAAAAAACCCCATTAATTTGGTAATAAAGAGGCAACGATAATCTCCAAAATAAATTTAGAGAATTCTTGGAGGTAGAAATTCAAAGTGGCCGGCAAAATGAAATCCAAAATGGTTGAATTTTAATTCATCGTCCTTTTTTCCGGTGGGTATGGCTTGTAATATGTCGTATATGGGTTTGGTGGTTGTTTGGTCCTATTTAAAATAAAACCAACTAATTGCGAATGGGCCAGATGGTGTAAATATAAAACGACAGTCAAAATAGAAACCAAAATGGCGATGCCTGGCCTTGTGGATATTGCTTGTAATAAGGTTTTTACGGTTACTGAATTCAATATTGGGTTCAAAACCATGGTGTACCCTTTAGTTAGATGTACCCTGTAGTTCAGATAGAGTCTATAATCCATAATCTACCCTGTCTATAGTCTCTAAAACCTGATGTACCCTGTAGTTTAGATAGAGTCTCTAAACCATGTTTACACTGTAGTTGGGATAATCCATAGTCTTGTAAATAGAAGGTCAATCGTCAAATGAATATGAATTGTACGATATGTTCATCGCGAAATGACATAGTTTCTCTTAAATGAATATATTGTTAACATGCTTAAAATACCTTGATGCAATAGACTTGGTATAAAGATATTTTTTATGACAATAATTCAATTCATATACTTTATTCAGCTCGACGTAAAACTTAAAAATATATATAGACACAGTTGGTTTAACTTGAATGTAGATATTAATCATCTGCATTGCATATACATGTATGTACCTTTCGGTTGAATCATATAAAAATATCTTATTTCATAGAGTCGTACGTTTAGCCTTTGAATTTTCTTGTTTCACTTGACTAAACAAAACATTTTGTAGGAATGTATGCTTTTATAGATTGAACAAAAAGCCGATAAATGTTGATATGTGTGGAACATGCTCGAGGCAATTTGTAACAAATTTCAGACACGCAATATCTTTGATACTGGTTGAGCATCAGAATAACTTCATTCTTTTCATTGGAAATGGGGCGCAAATACCCAAAAGGAGTCGGACAAACTCAAAACTAACTGCGTCCCCTTCACTGGGCCCCTTCAATGTATGTCTACCTGTGGAATAACATGTGTTTCTATGTTAAAATTGTGCGGTTTATATATTCGACAAATTAATATTATTATTTACGCATAGGCGGGGAGTGATAACGTCTTACCCCAAACAAATTTCAAAAGAAACCAGAAAGTTTCTGAGAGCGATATCTCGTATCACATGATATCGAGATGAAACATATGCCACAAACACATGTCGCGCATAGAGCATAGTGGCGCTAGACACCTTATATACTATTCAAAAAAAGTAGGGGATATTTGATTTTGGGGGCATAATACTAAAATATGCAAATGACTACGAAAAAAGTCACTATAGAACCTAACAGAAGAAACATTTCCAGTTACATGTGACGCCCAAACGCACCAATAGCTACCGCATGGAATGCAGGTGATGCTTGGGATCATCATGGGGGTCCAACCCAAGATTTGCACGACTCTGACTTTGAATGTTACAGTCATTGTGGCATTGAATTCCAGGGTGGAAACATCAGTTTAATTGTTTTAGTGACCAGAAAACAAATTTTGATATGCGTCGGCTTACCCAAAATGAAAGGTTACGTGCCCTTGGCATGCTACAGATCGGCACAACACAGGCGGTTGTGGCGCGGACGATGAATGTTTCTCAGTCTGTCATAAGCAGGCTATGGTCCAGATACCGTGATACACAATCTGTACAGGACAGACCACGCTCAGGTCAACAAAGGGCGACAACTCAAGCCCAGGATCGATTTATCCGTACCTTGGCCTTGAGAAATCGTGTCATCACAGCAAATCAGATCAGCGCTCGTCTTCAAACAGACACTGGTGTGAGAGTGAGTGGCCAGACGATTCGGAATCGACTGCATAGGGGTCACCTTCGCGCCCGACGTCCTCGCGTGATCCCTTGTTTGAGAGATCATCACATTCAGGCAAGACGTCGTTGGTGTAGGGATCGTCAACACTGGGATAATCGACGCTGGAGCAATGTGATGTTTTCAGATGAGTCAAGGTTCACTGTTGATTTTTTGGACAGATGTAGGAGGGTGTGGCGTCGTCGAAACGAGCGCTTCCAAGACGTTAACGTCATCAGACATGATCGATTTGGGGGTGGTTCTGTTATGGTGTGGGGAGGCATCACTGTTGCTGGAAGAACGGCTTTACATGTTGTTGTAGGGCGTGTTACAGGCCAGTACTACCGGGACAACATCTTGGCAGTCCATGTTGTGCCGTTCGCACGACGTCATGGCCGCCGTTTCATCTTCCAGGATGACAACGCAAGATGTCACAGGGCCAGGATCGTTACAGGTTACCTCCAACAACAGAACATCACCACATTACCTTGGCCAGCACTGAGTCCCGACCTCTCCCCCATCGAGCATGTCTGGGACATGCTTGGACAGAGGTTACGTCAACGTCAACAACGTCCTGCCAATGTCCAAGAACTTGCTGCTGTGTTGCAACAGGAATGGGACAATCTGGACCAAAATGACCATAGACGTCTCATTAGGAGTATGCCACGTCGGATCAATGCTTGTTTGGCAAACAGAGGAGGATTTACCCGTTACTGACTTGGTTGTGATGCTGTGGTAACTTTGCTGTTTGACCCCGGGTATCATTTTACCCTTATAATGGTCAGTCTGTGCCTTACTTAGTCTAACGATCATTTGGAATAAATCGATGAATGTGAACTTCATTTCATTTTGTCATTTGTTTCTTCGTCAGTTTCATTAGGTGACTTTAATAACACTTAAAAATCAAATATCCCCTACTTTTTTTGAATAGTATATCTAAATTACACTGATTTTAAGTTACACTAATTTTAAATGTTTTATCCATCAGTCAATTTAAATAAATTTCAATTTTCGAAAAATTGATGATACAATTAATGACACACAATACACAATCCGGAATGGCTCCAGGCCATAAAATCATGGAATTTCAGGCGCTTATTTTTCCGGCTAGAAGTCAAAATGGTTTTATCTCCCAAATTATTATTTATATTTTTATTTTTCACTTTACCCGCCTGCACAAAAAAAAATCTGATTTTTAAAAGCGTAAGCAAGTTAAATATATTTAATAGCGCTTTTATCTGATGTATCTTTTACTTCATTTTCTTATGAATTAGGCTATATAACATTGTAACACAAATTAGAAATTTCCTCGATTCTGATTGGTCGAAAAGTGTGGTCGAATGGACAATAAACCCCCTCTAAATTTTCAAGGCGAATTACTGCGTATAAATATAACAGTGTATTTTTTTGCCAATGATCTTCCTCAACTCAAATCTTTATTGGCAAATATCTTCAAGGAATTCTGCACACATGACTATCACACCAGTTTCAAACATCATCTTTTATGAAATCACATTTCTGAAATACATAAAACAGTAGAAAATCAGTCATAAATTAATTAAAACCGTTTTCAGGTATCCAAATATATTCGTAACTAGGCAGTGACAGTGTCAGTAGCCTATGTTTTCTTTTTTGGTAGGCTAGCTTCACTCACCAATTTTTATTAATCAGGTGGATTTTTTAAAAAAAAAATCATGCTTTCAAAATCTGACTAGCATGATCTACCTAATAATAAATCATTGGTCACAAGGAATCGCTTGAAAATACAATGAGGGAGTCGAATACAGCAGCTGAAATATAGGCCTAATCATTATCATTTATGCCAAAATTGTCATTTGTTGACAACACGTCAGAACAGCTACATAGCAACCACTGGCATCTTAGACTAGACATCATTGTCATGGTTTATACGGTATTTTAGAGGGTGTAAGTATGAACTGAAATTGTGTAAAGAGGAACTAGCTACAACATTGTAATAACAGTCTGCAAAATAAAATAATAAATGCTGGAAACTTACATGAAACTCACGAAGCGAAGTCATTTTTGTTGCCAAGAGTTACTCCTCTTTTAGTCTCGGATAGCAGGGCGGAATTATTTCAATCACGCTGACACTCGTCTTGAAATACCGCAATAAAAAATACTAATTTCTCGTTCTTTTAAAGATCTTCAAACGTTAAAAATATTTTGTTGTTTTCGATATCCGAATAACATTTTCTTTCATAATTCAGCTATACTTTTCGTTTAAAAAATGTATGTTTTATCTCTTATAGACTCTTTTTCGCGGAATTCTATGACATATCTATCCACACCCCTGTCGGGGCAGGCAACTTTGACACAACAGTATGATAGGACATAAAATAGATAGTGAGTAGGTACAATTACTTGGGACCCAAGATGGCGTCTTTGTACACTTGACGTCATATTTTCATGACGTCATATGAAATTTCTGGTTTCACAGTAATTTGTCGCAACTTTATCTATATACGGCTTTGAAATACGCCATCTTGGGTCCCAAGTATGTGTACCTACTCAAAGTATTCAAAACTGAGGTTAAATATACCATAACCATATTTAAAGATTAGGATAATAATGTATACAAAATAATGGGCGTATTATGAAGATAAATATAAACTTAATTAAGGTAATAACTAAACATATCATGTAAGCAAATAGAATCAAGATACGTGTATCATGGATATATTAACATATTAAGATAAAGACAAACTTAATTACAATTATATATTCACATATTAAGATAAAGATAAACTTAATTACAATTAAGGTAATAACTAAACATAATATCATGTAAGCAAATAGAATCAAGATATCATAGGTATATTATTAAAAGATTAAGATATAATTTCTACAATATAATGATCTTACTGTTAGGATAAAGATAAACGTAATTACAATAACTAAACATATCATAAGTCAAAAAGAACAAGCAATATCAAAGACAATTTTACTAGTGAAATACTTCATAGAGGCCATGATGAGCTATTAAAATATTTATTGCAAATGGTTCAGCCAAAATAGATCGAACTCTCCTAGCAGCAAAAGGTGAAATAGATATTGAGTTCGGGACTGTCAAGGATTGATTTGTGAATTTGTTTGCTATTTTAAAATTTGGCCAAGTTATTTGAAGTTTTGGCATGAAATAATTTTGCATAAATAAGGTCGGTACACTAGTGGGTTTTGTAATATCCCAGTAAGATGGACATAGTGAAAGCGAAACAATGGGAACAAATTCACACATAGAACCAGTAGTTTACTCTAAAATAATAAGAGTATGCGAATGAGTGAGTAGTTTTAAATAACCTAAACAATATAATGGACAAGAAAATAATACAAATTGTACCTAATATTAGTGGCGTATAATCCAAAAGTAAGGGTAAAAGATTAATATTTGCCGTCGGTGCTGACATTGGCAATGTATACCCGGACGAGGGGAGTGGATTAGAGCTAACACGGGAGGCTGTCTGAAGCAGTAAAATGGTTGTCGCATTCTACGAAACATTCAAATAAAAGCAAGGATAGCAAGTGCAGATAATCCAAGACTGGTAAACATTAAAATTGAATTAAAATTCCAAAATGATGATTTGATATTAATTTGACCATCGAGAAGTGATTCGGTGAGACTCTGTAAAATTACTTGATCATTTTTAACACTACTAGCCATGCGACTTAAACTAAGGTGGTCTTTCTGATCACGCGCAACAACTTTACTAAAATTATTGGAATACAAATGAAAATGTGGAATTTTGACCGTTATAGGTTTGCTAAAAAGTGAATCAGCTGAAATATTATTTACGTATGTATCATCAAAGAAATGCTGTATAAGAGCAAGGTTAATTGAATGTAAGAAGATTGCGTTGTCTCTAGTAATTTGCTTACAAGAACCTAAGGAAACGGGAGAAGAAAATTGCGAAGTACTTAACTGACACAAGCAGGGAATATTGACAACACAAAATGTACAACCTGGTAAAATCTGCTTTCTGGTAGGACAAGTTAAAATAAGTTTTGGGGTGTTATAAACTAATATATTTGTTTGAGATAGCTCAATAAGCTTAGAATTTTGTTTCTCAAGTAAAAATCTAAAATTACAATTCTGCTTCACAGCTTGCCTCTGATTGTTAAACAGTGCTAACTCACATGAAAGACTAGACATTGATTCCAATGGAACTTTAACCGGACAATGCAATACATTTGTACCATAACACTGTGAAAGAAAATTAGTATCAAATTTGGAATAATACCCATTAGTAAGTAGCAAGATCCAGAATTTGTGTTGCATGTTCAGCTGATTCATTTAAAGGCACGGGAAGAGAAATTATCTTATAAAGCCTAAATGAGGTTTGCATGGACGAAATCGGAAATTTAATAGTAAGATAAAGTTTATTGTTCGGCCTCCTGGCGAAAAAATATTTTCCATGTTGATAATAAAATGCTGGATCAGTTTGAAGCACACGAAAGCCTGTGTATTTCCTGTTAAGCACGTGTTGAATATGATTAATAGTTTGTGAGATGAATTTAGAAGCAATAATAAATGGCGATAATTTACCCTGAACAAGACCAAAAATACCCACTTTAAATTCTTCAAGTGTATGTTCAATAATGGTTGCCTGTTGGATTTGGTCCATCATAAGTGCTGAAAGCGAGACGTAAGCTTGTTTCAAGTTGTCATATGAAGTTGTAATTGCTGCTGCGGTGTCTTGTATTGCTTTATGGTTCAACTTTATACCATCCATTGCATTTGAAAATCGTGAGTTCACATGTGACATAAACGATGACATAGTATGATCATGTTGCATAAGTGTGTTTGCCGTGGCAATGTTACGTTTTGTTAAAGCATTAATATGTTTCGCCAATATATTAACATCATCCACTGTTGCTGTGCCAAATAACGTTTTAGAAAGTTGTCCAACAAATCCAATAAGTGCTCTTTTCGATCTAGAAGTTGACTTCTCTTCGGATAGTGGTAGTAGGTTCTTGATCTGGTTGATAGTTTGGTTCATCATAGTGGCACCTCTTGTCTTAAGAACCGTCAACTGATGTAACATTACTTCTATCATTTGACAATGAATGTTAGTATTATTTCTAGGACAAGTCGAGACAGGGTCGATATGCAAATAAGTAGGTATACTAATCTCATACGTATGTAGCCAATATTCGTTCGCAAAATGAACAGTAGCCATTGGTTTAAATATTACTCCATAATTAATCCGTTGAATAACCTCTTCCTTGGATGAAACTGCAGCAAATAAGTTGAATATCGTGAACCATCGTATAAACAATTTTATACATTTAAAGGAACTTCCATTGACTGAAAAAGATAGTGAGATGATAAGTCTGGGGTGAAGAAAAAGTAGGATCCATACTAAGACTTCTAGCACTTTAATATACACGTAGGTATAGGGAGAGACTCATCACCCCAGTCACAATTTCATTGTCCGAAGACCTAACTATGTTCCGCGCGTTTTTTTATTAAAAAATGTTCTTGTTTTGTTTCGACGTCGAGATCCATTATGATTAAAGTTTTTGTCAAAATGTTTCCTATAAATTTCATCTATGTTTTCCGACGGTTCCCATGTTTTTGATCGATCACTCCATCGAATCTGATATTGTAATATACCATTATATTTTCGTCGTTGTCAAAGTTATATGTAACATCCTTAACGGGTATTGTTTCGTCACACACATCTGGTGTCATTATGTCGGTGTCGTTAGAAGTGACGACAGTCTTGTTGGTATAATATGACAGGTCCGCATTGGTATTAACGTCGTTTGGTATTTCCACGTCACTAGGCGGCGTATTTTGGTTGGTTGGGGTATCATCCGTTTTGTTGACTTGACCTTGAGACGTATCGCGATAAGGTTGTGTATTACCGGTATTACCGAGGGCACTGTCTTGTCTAAGATTATATCTCTTAAGTCGATTATGATTGACTAATGATGACAACTTTTTAAATTTCTGTGGGTCTGTCAATTGATAAGTGTGATTAGGTCCAATACCTGTTATCTCGTAAGGTCCCTGGTGTTTAATAGTAAGTTTGGAAGCTTTACCTATTGGTACGGCAGGATTATAGAGTAGTACCATATCACCAACTAAGAAATCGGCATCCTTTGCAGTTTTATCATACCTGGCTTTCGATGATTCTTGACTTTTTGTCATATTGGCTTTGGCTATTTCGCTCGTAATTTTTAAGTTTTTCAATAAATCATTCACATAGACCTTCAGGTCTTTATTTAGAGACTCTTTCGGTGTGATGGTGATATCGTAAGGTCGGGTCATCTCTCGTCCAAAGAGTAGATAATGGGGAGAATATCCAGAAGACTGACAAGGAGAAGCTCGTATAGCCATAAGAACATATGGAATAAAGGTATCCCAATTATCCTGTTCCTTATTAATGTATGCTCTTAAAATCTGCGCAATATCTTTATTCTTACGCTCCACGGTGCCATTGGTTTGGGGGTGGTAAGCGGAGGTAAAATTGTGCTTGACATCGAATATCTGACATATAGCATCAACAAGTTTGGATGTAAATTGCCTGCCTCTGTCAGTGACGAGTTTCGCTGGCGCACCATACCTTGTGAAAACTTCTTTAATAAGTTTGCGACTTCCGCAGCATCCTGGGTCTTCATAGGAAAGCCTTCCGTCCAGCGAGTAAAAGCGTCCACCGCCAATAAAACATATTTGTTTCCATTTTGGGTTTGTGGTAGTGGTCCTAATATATCAACATGGATTCGTTGAAAGGTTCCTTCTATGGGTAAAGGGACCATTGGCGCGACTTTTGTCTTGTGAATCTTGCATCGCTGACAAATGTCACAAGATTTTATGTAATCCTCTATTTGTTGATACATACTAGGCCAATAATACTTCTGCATTAGAGCTTGACGAGTAGAATCTCTTCCTAAGTGGCAACCTCCTAACTTAGAATCATGGTAGGCATATAGTAGATTTTGTCGATCAGGGGTTGGTACAGCTAATTGAGTAAGAGACCTTGGTCGATTAACCTTTGCCCCTCGGTGTTTTGGATGGTGAATATGGTATAAAATGCCGTTCACGATATCATATTCTTGGGATCTCCCTATCAGTTTAGTTTGGCACCAGTGTAACTCTCAGGTATAACTTTGTTTTCTTTATACGCTATGATGTCCCCGAAATCCGGACATTGTCGTTGTCTTTCGCCTAATTCCGGAGTTTCTAAAGGATCTTCTACTTGAACTGTTGCTACAAATGGCATTTTGTCCGAATAAGAAAATCCAACTTCGAGATACTCACGGGACTGTTCAGACTCGTCTTCATTTTCTTCAAGCGATACAGAAGTGGCAAAACATGCTAAATCGTCGTCGAGATCAGTAGGCTTAGGTTGTTGTTGTTGATACTGTCTTCTAGATAAGGCATCCACATTTAAATTACTGGAACAAGGACGATAGTGGATTTCATAATCATACTTCTGTAGAAACATTGCCCATCTTGCAAGACGTCTAGATCCGGTGTGTTTACGTGATTGGAGGTATACTAATGCTTTGTGGTCGGTATATACTTTGAATTTACTAGTAGCCAAATATATGTGGAAAGTTTTAATACCTTCAATCACTCCAAGACATTCCTGTTCTGTCACAGACCATTTTCTTTCATTGGGATGCAGAGATCTTCCTCCATAAGCAATGGGCCGATCCCGATTCTGGTCATCAAGTTGAGACAAAATATAACCCACAGCTTCTCCACTGGCATCATTTGATAAGATAAAAGGTTTACTAAAGTCTGGATAAGCAAGAATGGGTGCCGTGGTTAATGTTGTCTTAAGGTGATCAAAGGCTCCCTGACAATCATCTGACCAACTAAATTTAGCATCTTTTCGAAGAAGTTTGGTAAGTGGTGACACAATCTTGGATTAGTTTTTGACAAATTTCCTATAGTAATTTGTTAATCCAAGAAATTAGCGGATCTTTTGTTGGGAAGAAGGTATCGGAAAGGTTTGAACTGCTTCCACTTTAGACTGGTCTACTTCAATGCCATCTTTAGAAAATATATGTCCTAAATAGTTTACCTTCTTAGCAGCGAACTTACATTTTGTTGGTTTAAGAGTTAACCCAGCTTCCCTTAATTTAATAAAAAACCTCGCTTAGATGGCGTAGATGTTCGCCGAAATCTCTGGAATAAATAATTATATCGTCTTTATAAACAAGGACATACTTCCAGTTCATCTGTCGGAGGGCAGCCGCCATAGTGGATTGATAAGCCATAGGGGCGTTTTTCAAGCCTAATGGTAGTCTGTTGAATTGGAAAATTCCATCTTGGGTGATGAAAGCAGATTTATGTTTAGTTTCGGGATCCAGTGGAATCTGCCAAAATCCACTAGCACAATCCAAGACCGAGAACATCTTAGCTTGGGCTTGGCCAACAGAATCAATAACGTCCTCAAACCTTGGCAGTGGATAGTAGATTGGTTGGGTAATGGCGTTCAACTTACGATAATCGATTGCAAATCTATAAGTTCCATCTTTCTTCTTTACCATTACAACCGGTGATCGCCAATCAGAGTTACTTGGTTCTATTATCTTAGCATCCACCATTTCATTAATTAATTTAGTACACTCCTGTCTAATTGGCACAGACTGTCTATAAAACGGCATTCTGACGGGTGGCGCATCGCCTGTTTCAATACGGTGGTGATGAAGATGAGTCTTGCCTAATTCTGTATAATCTTTAGCAAATATATCTCTATTATTCTGAAGAAATATTTGTAACTTTTCCTTTTCCTCGGGTAAAAGGTCGGATTCGGTTAAGTTAAACGAAATATCAGATGTATTATGGGTATCAGTAGCCGGTGCACACATGTTAACTACTTGTTTGTTTGTTTTGGGATTATCTGATAATGTGTAAATAAAATTTTGCTCAATGGCGCATGCCGTACCAAGTAAGTAGCTCTTAGGTAGAAATATTTCCTTATCAGATGTATTAATTACCAACATACGAGATTTCCTATCTTTTAATTTTACTATACATTTAGATCCCACTACGTCACAGGCTTTGCGTAAAATAGGCTCTATAAGATAAACACCATTACTATTGACACGTGATAAACTAATTGGAATGTCGCACTCATAATTAGGTAATATTCTACACGCCTTCTTGGATCTTGCAAACCCACAATTATAATCTATAAGGGACACCTGTACCAAGCCATCTTTGAAAAAGACCCGTTTAGTTGAAAAATCTAAGTTACCTCCATTTTTTTCAATAAAATCTAATCCTAATATTACGGCCTGATGTAAATGTTGGAATACGTGAAATTTATGCTCAAATACAACATTACTTATTCTAACTGGAAGATTAATTGTACCAGGAACAGGATGAGTCTCACCTCCTACACCGACGATATTTAAGAATTCTTTAGCAAGTAAGTCAGCCTTTGAAAAACCACACTTTTCAAGAAATTTAAAGGTAATACATGATATCATAGCTCCCGTGTCCAAAAGAGATTTAGTTTTAGTGCCACGAATACCTACTAAAATTGTATTCTTTTCAATGGGAGCAATTAATTGTACAATGTTATTAGAATTACGAGTATGCCTGACCTTTGTATGAAAAGAATCAGGCGCAATATCTCATTGTCGAGAGAATTGGTGATTTTGATTAGAAATGCATAATTTTGTATGGTGACCTTTGCGGTGACAATTTTGACAAGTAAAATTAAAGTAAGGACAAGAATTTTTAGGAAAACATATTTCTATCTTACCGCAGCCATAACAAGATCCATATAGACCGGATGCCTGTTGTCTTTGCTGTAGTTGGTTGGGTTGTTGACGTCCACCAGTATAAGAATATTGACGTTGATTGTATCCACCATTATTATATTGGAATCCTTTATTGTATTGGTTGTGTGAAGCGCCGGATTGTTTGAACACACTACTGGGTTGATGCCTGTAATCTGCGCCACGGTGATAGTGATTAGATGAGTTTCGTTGAAAATTAGTAGATGCACTGTGTAAGTGTTGGTAGTTGTTGGGTATTCTTTCTTGATAACGAAGGGGTTCATTGTTTGGTCCATATGCGTTTGTTTCGCTGAACCACTGTTCTGCATATTCCTGGTTCCGGGGAAGCACTGGTGAGGGCATAGTTGAAGAAGCAGCCCCGTTTTGTTTCTCGTTGCTGTTATTATGCTGTTTTAGGGCCGCTACCAGCATATTCTGTAAATCCTGTGTGTCAACCATTCGGACACTTGGCGTCAAACACATTTGTTGTTCGGTGGTTTTTGCACACATCCGTAAATTCAATAGAGTTTTTGGATCTTTATTCCGTACCCACGGTTGAATAGCGGGATTAAGTCCTTTTAATACGTAAGAAATTAGAATATTTTCTTTTATGTTATGTCCCACAATATTTGTCTGAATTCTATCAATATAGTCGTCCACGGATTCATTTTGTCCCTGTTTAACATCAAGAAGTGATGTATCAAACACTTTTGGCCCTGTAAATCTCTCGGTAAGTGAGAGTAAATATGGTTCGACCGAATCGGCATTAAAGTCGACATCACACTATAAACCTCAGAATGCCTCGTTCGGCATTTTTGTCCAAACGAGGCAAAAACGTGTCAAAATTTTTGCCCCAATTTTGCCACGTTGTATCGAGGTAAAAAAATGCCTCGTTTGTCTGGAGTTCCAAGACGTGGTTTTTTAAATTTCCCTGTTTTTGGAACGAGGTATTTTGTTCAGAGCAAGGCTGGGTAAAATTGCATCGTTTATTAAACGAGGTATTTTATCCAAGATAATTATTAGCGGTATTTGCTGTCAACAAATAGAGCCATACAAATAATGTTCGGACCATCATGTGACCAATTGCAGATCTACAAATTAGATTATTTATTTGGGACATGATATTGTTCATAGTTATGGCTTACTACACTGGAGTTCTATTGTGTATAATAAATGCTTCCCAAGCGAAACAAAACATAACAATGTCACGTGACAATATTACATATGGCGGATACAAGCGTTCTTTGATTACATAATACATGCTGTTTGGTTTGATTATTAAATAATACAGCAATCTGTATTTATGGGAAAAGGAGAATGAATTTCCCCAAATCCAAAACTAGATGACTGGGCGGATTTGTGATTTGAATCTCGAACTCGGTGTTTCATACATTTTATTATAAAATTGTAATGTTTTACATGAATGAATACAATTACAGTTTAAAACAGTACAATAACATTGTGATTTGACGCTCTATAATTGCTTGTTGAAAAAGCGTTACTGATATGTTTTTTCCAATGCAGCAAAACGTAAAATCATGCATTATAGCTATTTTTATTTATTTATCATTGGTGCTTCAAATTCAATTTAGGGTACATCAACATATTTAAAAATATGTTTTAAAGCTTTAGGTCATTTTATTATATCTTTCTACCATATATAATAGCCCGAATTTAAGTATACCAAAAGTTAAAGAAATATAACCAGTTTTTGAGCCATTCATATATGACTGCCAAAATTGTAATCAGCGCGCATGTTTTTTTAGGCTAAAGTCTAACCAGAAAACTTAGTGTCCATACATAATAAATATTTTATTTCATTAATCAATTCCATTCCGCCACTGGTTTGTCTTAAACTCGTAATTTGTGTTCATGGGCATCAGGGTCGAGATGGCAACGTTATATGTTTTATTCGTCTAATTTACTATAAAACACCATTCGGTTTGCCTCACGGGTTAACGGCATATTAATAGCTTTATTCACTGAGATGGTTCCGTTACTTATAGTTTATTTTTCGAATTGCTTTTTGTATTTATTTAAATGGAAATATTTAGCACCTTCTTGTTAAACCGTTGAAAGATTTAAAGTTTGGATTAAGGTTAAGTGAGTGTGGGTCAAAGATGCCGCTGACAGAGTGTGTATAGGGTGTTAAAGTTTAAAAGTTATTCCCTACAAGGTGGTTCTACGGTTCTTACCATACAATTCAGCTGTGAAATAACGCAGTTTCTTTCATTATGTGTACAACAATAAAACTAGTTGAATTGCAAGTTGTCTTAACCACGGTGTTGTGATGTATGCATCTAAATGTTTCGACGACCCACCAATCAGTAGTTGCATGATGATTAAATTTATCGGACATGGAATGTGAAAATGCTTTGGAACTTTCAACTGTAACACGTTGCACTAATTGCTCAATATAAGCCAAAAGGATCCGCCTTGTTCATTTATAGTCCGGCCCTGTATTCAGTATTAAAATATAAAATTGAACACAAAGTATATTTAGTAATCCGTATTGTAGTAATGGCAATCACGGCTTGTGTTTTTTTGTTTTGTTTTTTGTTGTTTGTTTTTTTTTGCAAAATATAAAATAATTACGATGTCGTTTAACACTCACAATAACATATTTGGTTACCGGCCATTCAGCCATTCAGGTCGTACATGTGTCAAGTATACAGTCATATATACAAACGTCTAACTATAGAAGCCTACCATTCTTAATTTCTACTTTTCGCCCTCCAAAACACGAAAGTCGAAAAGTAGCAGTTACTACAAAATGTGAGGCCAAAATCGACTCGAAAATAGGAAATTAAGAAATAATACACTGCGATAATAGCGCCCCTCGTATTTTTCCTAATTTCTTATTTTCGACTTGCATTTTGGCTTGTATACCGTCTTGTCGACTTTCGACTTAGTCATATTTTTGTATTTATTGATGTCAGTAAGATGTTACTATGGAGAACGTAAATTTCAGATTATACATTCCAGACTTCGTAATTGTAAAAGTGCTCTAAACTTCCATAGATTTTTAATGCATATTTCACATAACCCGACATGCAGTTGTGGTCATACTCAAGAAGACAGCGACCAGTATTTTCTGCACTGCCCAAATTATTCGTCTCAGGGGTATCTCAACATTAAATACCCTCCCATTTAAATCCATAAATACAAAAGCGTTCCTATACCAACGAAAGTAACCCGTTCAACAAAGTGAGTTTTAGTAAAGTTCACAAGTATTTAAAACTAAACAAGCGCTTTGAATAGATAAGGTAATTGTCAGGCGACGATGATTGGTGTTAAATAGTGATGATGACGATGATGATGACCATGAAGATGATTTATTTATATATTTATTTATATACTAGAAGAATGCCCGGCTTCGCTCGGGGGTCATAACTCCGAAACCGGAAGTGGTAGACTAACGCCACCTGGCCTATGTTACTCCCCGGTCCCAAATTTCAGACTCGGAAATGACAACGTGAATGATGGATCAGTCGAACGACAGAGTGAATGACAGGAGTTTTCCAGTCGAATAACAAAGGTAATGGCAACTCTGGTCATAGCATATCTGTTTATAATATATTTCATATAAATGTTTATACACGTATTTGAAAAATACATTTAGGTCTACGTGTAATGTTGAATGTATAAATTTGGAAAAGTTTTGATCTCTTGAACTGTATTATATAAAATACACGATTAACGTAATAAATTGTAAATAATGAATCAAGCCAAGACATGTATTAAATGTTTTATTGAATTGGAATAGAAACTGAAAACAGATTAACACCCCGTGTGAGATATTTCATTCAAATATTGTGAAAGGGTTGGTAATAAAATTAAAATTATCATTGTGTCATTTTAATAACATTGAATCGTCCTATTCTGTTACGTAGTCGTCTCAACATATTGTTGTCATGGGTTACTTCTGCTAAACAACTCAATAGAAACGAGTAAAGTATTATAAAAGAAATTATGTCTAAAGAGTTCTTCATGACATGTATTGACTGTAAGACACAAAGCGTACAGGATGTGTGATGTTAAAGGTCAACACGCAAATATTGAAATTGGGTATGTTCGTGGATTGACTTATAGAATGTTGTTAAGACGTATTTTGATGATTCACTATTAGCCTATAGTTTATAAAGTTATCAAAATTCATGAGCCTCAACTAAAGGGATAATAGCATTGTTTGTTGTTGCCTTTTGACCAGCTTTCGTATAGGTTGGTCACCCGACACTCAAAATTAGTCGTGGAGTAGGCGAACCGCCAATCTCAATATGGAAATGTGGTTTAACGTCTGGACTAATGAAGACGTGCATGCGTCATGCAGCGTCACGGGGGAACGTGGTGCTACCGTCTACCCTTATTTCCAATTCCAGTTGCCAAGGGCTCTTTTACGTTTACTGATCCACCGCAGCTCCCAACTCTCGAGACAAGCCGGGGAAGAGTCAATTATGTGGGTTTAATATCTGGTCAGCCTATGGTGGGATGTAATGATACAGATTGAAGGGGGGGGGGGCACAAGTTCTCAGCATACCGAAAAAAGTGACGAAAAATTTGTAAAACTTCCACAAAGATGGAGTACGAAAACCGGAACGCCTGTAACTTTTTTTTTTGCCGAGCGCCGATTTTGGTGGATTTTTTCCACGAAGTTGTACCCAAATAGACCTTTCATAAAAGCAAGAATCATTTGTTTCAGATTTTTCCCAAGCTCACGAAAATCCAAAGTTCTCCTACCAGCCTAATATTCTTTGTATGAAAAGAGGTGTGATACTAGCCACGAGGACGTAGCTAAAAACGTTGAGATATACTGATGGAGGGTTGAGAGATGAGGTCTCTTATCTAGGGTGATTACAGTCTATGTCTGTTCACTGATCAGTTTTCATCCAATTGAAGTAAAATATTAATTATACAAAAAAGAAAAATTAAATCGGTATTTATTAAACTCATTACTGTATTTGAATTACGTTGTCCTAAGGGGAGCAGTTATTGTTAAGAGATGTTAGAATCTATCAGGTGCCTAAGAAAAGTTCGCCCACCTTGTACCACTCGACTCCCTGTAAGCTACTCTAGTTGCTTTTTAGATGCTCGTTTCTGTCCTGGAAATTAGGTGAGCTAGGTCTTAAAAGCGCACATGGTACGGGTAAGATGAATAGTATCAATGGAGACACCAAGAAAGATCAATTTCTGACTAGGTCCTTCTACTTTGTAATAATTAACACTAAAGTCAAGACAGCCCAGAATTTCAATAGTTTACAGTAGCGCAATGTTCCACTATACCCATGTTGTCCAAATAGGCAATTACAGTCACACCAAAACGCTCACTTAAGATACGACAAACAGCGCTGTTCAGCGTTTGAAAAATTTGGGGGCTTTTTGAAGAACCGAAAGGCGAGTGTCTCCAGATAATTTCCACCTCAAACCAGTCAACAAAGAATCCGATGGGTGAATCTGGACACTTCTTTAGGCATATAGTAAGACACATGATAAGTCAATTTTTGCCAAAAAGTTGTTTTCTTTAATCAATTTACAGGCAGTATTGAGGGTCATATAAGAGCAGGTTTTGTCATTGACAAGGCTATTTAAGGAAATATCAACTGGTAGGCTGGCGTCGTGAATGGGACGCACCTTCCCGTTCGATTTTTAACAGCCCCCAAAGCGGAGACTACATGTGGTTTAAAAACAGATAATACATAGTTACCATGGGGATTCACATCCAATATTTGTCTCTTAACATCAGTATGATTTATCACAGAAGATGTGTGGTTATTGACAAGTTATTAGGTGTGTCTGTGATTTTAAAACCATGTTGGACGCCATGCAATATGTAGTCCCTATCTGGGTCATTTGGAGACAGTAACGATTCCCAGGCTAATAAATTCAACTGTGGTGTCATTTTACCGTCTCCAGCGTCAATCCCCGATGCTAAATCCCTGGTTTCGTTTGAGTTTGCCCATTCCCCTCGAGTAACCGAATAATGACGGGACGAACCGTGGTTTACACTAAAACAAAGATGACATTTGGTTTCATTCCGTATATAGCAGGCTGGGGAGTCGTGTCGACGACAAATTTCTCTTCCGCCAGGAAGGAACGGACCCCTCTTCTTATCTCCTGGATTCTTTGACCAAATGGATTGTTGAGTTCCAAGTCTCAGGTTTATTATTTAACAATATTACATACAATGTAGATATTAGATATATTAGCAATACCTGCTAGATATTACATACACGGTAGATATTATATATATTAGATAGATATTATTGGAAATTTTTTGTTTTGGTTTATGTTTTCAATTTGATTAAGAATGTATTGAATTTAGAAATTGATATTTCATCGTGCACTAAGTTAGATATTAATAATTGGTATATCGTGGAGTTATTGGATATAGAAGTTAGATATTAATAATTGGTATATCGAGGAGTTATTGGATATAGAAGTTAGATATTAATATATGGTATATCGTGGAGTTATTGGATATAGAAGTTAGATATTAATATATGGTATATCGTGGAGTTATTGGATATAGAAGTTAGATATTAATAATTGGTATATCGTGGAATTATTGGATATAGATGTAAACTCAAACACCGCTGAATGTATACGTGCAGCAGTCTCGAGTTCTTGTGGCAAATCTCAGAGGTTATGGATCTTTCCACATCAGTTTATATACGCATGCCCTGTTCAAATGATTGGGTGTGGGGGGTATATTTTATCATAGATAAGCCAGGTCAAAAAGTCAATCAGCCAGAAGCATTAATTATATTCCATAGAACTATGGCCGTCTGTATGGCCTCCTGTGTATTTCATAGAACTATGGCCTCCCGTGTATTCCATAGAACTATGGCCTCCCGTGTATTCCATAGAACTATGGCCTTCTGTATGACCTCATGTGTATTCTATAGAATTATGGCCTCCTGTATATTATATTTCTTTAACTTTTGGTATACTTAAATTCGGGCTATTATTTATGGTAGAAAGATATAATAAAATGACCTAAAGCTTTAAAACATATTTGTAAATATGTTGATGCACCCTAAGAACCAAACTGAATTTGAAGCACCAAGAATAAATAAATAAAAATAGCTATAATGCATGATTTTATTGTAACTAGCAGTATCATAATACAGATGTGACCAGAAGCTAATATTAATAGGGCCTATACCCTATAAAAGTTTACAATAGTGTACCGTAATCAAATTGTTTACTGTCCCCGTGACATGGATTCAAATCACAAATCCGCCCAAGCTAGAACACTGCAAATCCGAAGACCTTTGTTTATAAAAAAAAATACTTTCCATTCAATAAATATTCCAGTCATCTATTTTTGGATTTGAGGAAATTCATTCTCTTTTTCCCATAAATACAGATGGCTGCATTTTTTAATAATTAAACCAAAATGCATGTAATCAAAGAACGCTTTTATCCGCCATATGTAATATTTCAGTCATCTATTTTTGGATTTCAGGAAATTCATTCTTTTTTTCCCATAAATACAGATTGTCGTATTATTTAATAATTAAACCAAAAAGCATGTAATCAAAGAACGCTTTTATCCGCCATATGTAATATTGTCACGTGACATTGTTATGTTTTGTTTCGCTTGGGAAGCATTTATTATACAGGATATAACTCCAGTATAGTAAGCCATAACTATAAACAATATAATGTCCCAAATAAATAATCTATTTTGTAGATCTGCAATTAGTCACGTGATGGTCCGAACATTATTTGTATATCTCTATTTGTTGATAGCAAATACCCCGTTTAGTAAACGAGGCAATTTTACCCAGCCTCGCTCTGAACAAAATACCTCGTTCCAAAAACAGGCCAATTTAAAAAAACCACGTTTTGGAATCCAGACAAACGAGGCAAAATCGAGGCAAAAATTTTAATACACTTTTGCCTTGTTTGGACAGAAATGCCGAACGAGGCATTCTGAGGTTTATAGTGTCAAGTGTGTCGAAATGTAGTTTTGCCTTGTCCTCTAGTAAATTTACTAGTGCGAAGAGCTGTTCTTTAATACACAGATTTTTCATTTGGCAATATGCACGAAATCGCTTGAGCCAGACCTCAAAATTTTGTCCATTTTTTCCGGTGAATTTTTCGGAAAATTCAAGTTTACGACTGACATGCGTCACCTGTTGTTGAGCGTCAGCCTCAGCCATGTTGTTTGTATTGTTTAAAATGATTTCACTGTGCTCTGTTTCGTCCTCTGGAATCTCGTCAATCTCGTTTATTGTTATGGCACCTTTGCTGCTTCGTAACTCGTAGGGAAAGATTGTTGGTGTCAGATGAGGTTTTTCTTGTACTTTTAGTAGAGGTACCATTCATGATCTTGACATCGTCCACCAACTGAGAACGTGCTCCGTTTGCTAAATAATTAGTTAATTTACTTAAGGTAATTTGGGGTGTAGCTCAGTAGTTAGCGGATCTTTCACGTTCTCACAGTATATTCTGGATATTCTGGGGGGTCTAAAAATAATATAAAGTTCCAAATAAATTATATACTCTGATGAAGGTTTAAACGTTTATTGAAGACTGGTGCAGTAAGAATCATATATAATGAACACAAAATATTTAAACAATATGCATAAATAATAAAAGATAAGAGAAGTTATTATAATACGGTTCAGAATACATTAGACATCATAATTACAATTCGAAATATATTTAATGTTATAATATAAATATAAATTGTATGCGACGTTTGATATTAAACGTATGTGCATAACTATGTATGGAATTGGATATATCACGTGATGTAATTCTCAATATAACATTTCACATACTATAGGTAATATAAAGATAGTAACCTTTTATTATTAAAATAACAAAGGAATAATATAACATACAAATCATTACTAATACGAAATATTAACTCACCTAAAAATAATATAAAGTTCCAAATAAATTATATACTCTGATGAAGGTTTAAACGTTTATTGAAGACTGGTGCAGTAAGAATACTGACCGTATGTCTTCTATCGTATATAAAGCAAACCTTATCATCAATTCAGAAGTTTACTTGGAACAAAATTAATCATGTTAAGGGCATTATAGATAGATGTACAAAGATTGACCTTAACATTTCATAGGTATTATTTAATAAATTGTGTAACATAAGTGATATACGTATACTATATTATGTAAAATAATGTGGCCTAATGTCTTCTGTCGTATATAAAGCAAACCTTATCATCAATTCAGAAGTTTACTTGGAACGAAGTTAATCATGTCAAGGGGATTATAGATAAATGTACAAAGATTGACCTTAACATTTCATAGGTATTTTTTAATAAATTGTGTAACATAAGTGATATACGTATACTATATTATGTAAAATAATGTGGCCTACTGAACTGTGGTCACGTTGTAGGATAATAATAAAGATGAGAGATACTTCTAACTGCCATATTAAATTTAAAACAATTAATTTGAATAACAAAAATATCTATACTATATCAGTAATTTGGGAGATAAAACCTTTTTGCCTTCAAGCCGGCAAAATAAATGCCTGAAATTACATGATTTTTTGGTCTGGAGCCATTCGGGATTCGGTCATCGATCATTAATTGTATCATCAATTTTTCGAAAATAGAAATTTCTTTAAATTGACTAGATAAAACATTTAAAATCAGTGTAACTTAAAATCAGCGTAATTTAAATAAAAGGTGTCTAGCGTAACATGTGTTTCGGGCATATGTTTCATCAGTGACATATGAGACGAGATATCGCTCTACAAAACTTCCTGGTGTCTTTTGAGTAAATAATAATATTAATCTAATATAAAAACCGCACAAATTTAACAGATACAAATAATGTACATGTTATTCCACAGGTAGACATACATTTAAGGGGCCCAAGGAAGGAGACGCAGTTGCTTTAGAGTTTGGCCGACACCTTTCGGTATTTCCAATGAAATAATCGTGTTGTTCTGATGCCTGTCCCTCGTGTTGTAACTGAACTCACAGAATGTTGTTGTAAAACGGCTGCACGGGGCGGTGTATTTGCCGCCAAAAAATGGTCTGCCTTATATTTCTCTCTGCAAGGGTTTCGATAGGAACGAATGTGATCAGGGATGTGCAGGGGAACGAGGATGATGAATAACTGATGTAGTGGACTGCGTTGTATTTATTTCTTTTCTGGCGACTTCTGGCGAAACGTGTCTGCATGAAACATTTTACCATGTTGCGAATTTGACAGCAGAAATTGGTAATGAAAACTACTTTCATTCGCTTTAAGTGTATCATAATGTGGGGTTGGCATGATGAAAAAATTCCAGAATGAACTTCAAGTCATGAAAATCAAACCGTTATTGGCAGAGATAGCCATGGCCTCGGTCAGAGGGGTCCCGATTTCAAAAATGCCCCCCCCCCCAAAAGGGTCAATAAGTCGGAAAATTTGAATTCGGGCAGTTTTGGACAGCGTACAAATCCTACGGAAGCTGTTTTGATGACATGTCATACCACACTAATTTGTCGATAAAATTAGACAGAATTTTTAGTCAGCTAAGTAAGATAGTGACGAGTCAAGCCTCGATCGATCAAAAAATATCAACTTTAAAATGTGAGCATTCCAGGTAGGACGAATTTAATGACGAAGCCGACCGGTACAGGGAAAGAATAAGCCGGGATGCGCACGCGTGCGAATCAAGTGCCACCGGTCCAATTATAAACACAAACAGTACAGCCGATATTCAAAGGGAATTCGAGTCTTTAAAAGATACCCTGAATAAAGTGAAACTTCCTAGTGTGTTAAAAGTGTTTGACAATAAAACTGGTATTAGACAGCCTGATCGGAATCATTTATCGTCAATTAGTAAATCAGACCGATACAGCGTTGCGTTGGCTACACACTATAGATTTAAAAGTTGATTTAATTGTTATTCTGTCAGCTTAAATCAATTACTTACAGTCCGAATAGACCACTTTATTAATACATAATATATTAGATAGGCTTTCTGTCATGTATCCTTACTTACAGTCCGAATACACCGCTGTATTAGTACATAATATATTAGATAGGCTTTCTGTCATGTATTCTTACTTACAGTCCGAATACACCGCTGTATTAGTACATAATATATGTATAGGCTTTCTGTCATGTATTCTTACTTACAGTCCGAATACACCGCTGTATTAGTACATAATATATGTATAGGCTTTCTGTCATGTATTCTTACTTACAGTCCGAATACACCGCTGTATTAGTACATAATATATGTATAGGCTTTCTGTCATGTATTCTTACTTACAGTCCGAATAAACCGCTGTATTAGTACATAATATATTAGATAGGCTTTCTGTCATGTATTCTTACTTACAGTCCGAATACACCGCTGTATTAGTACATAATATATTAGATAGGCTTTCTGTCATGTCTTCTTACTTACAGTCCGAATACACCGCTGTATTAGTACATAATATATTAGATAGGCTTTCTGTCATGTATTCTTACTTACAGTCCGAATACACCGCTGTATTAGTACATAATATATATATAGGCTTTCTGTCATGTATTCTCAGTATGTAACTTGTGTTTATATTTTGTGCTTTCCCCCTTTCTTTATTCATCATACAGTCCGAAAAGGGTGTTTTATGTAATAAGTATCTATCTATCTAGATTATTAAATAATTATTGCAAACAATTATTCATACGCAGCAATATGCACTTTGGTGGTAAAGTATGGATGACGCTGGGTAGCATGCCTGGATGTCGGAGGTTCGATCCCCCGTGAACCAACCATCTTTCAGTTCGACAAAGGGATCTAGAATCGTTACACACTTTTAGTAATTGGCAGTATTGCCTAGACCACACGGTATTGATTTTATCAGAACTGGGATGGATAGGGTGTTTATTTACATGAGCGGTCAATGCAACCAGCTCTTCCCTTTCTTGGTGTGTGACTTAATCCAAATATTGGCTCCAACATTGTCAACATATACAACGGATATACATGTAGATAAAATAACATATAGGGGGAAAGTTATCTTTTGGTTGTCATAAACATGTCAATATGTTAATGTTTTAAAATGTTAATGTGGTGGAAATGTACCATATAATCTCTCAATTTCAATTTCTTTATTTGGGTATTTCTTACGTCATTGAGCGTAATTGACCACCTAATTAATAGCAGCAATCGGGAGATATAAAAGACCTGGGCTAAACAAATCACATGTCATTTGAGTTTGCGAGAACCAATGACGTTTTACAGACGCCTAGCCAGGTTAGACTTTGCGGGCGTGGGGTTGAGAGACTGACTATTATGAAGACGTCTGTTTAAAACTATGTATCCTGCTTCGACAACACTATTGTTGTTCCTGGTATATATCTGATCTGCATATCATGAGTAAGCAAATAACGTGAAGTCCTAAAGTTACAACAGAATCCAAGTAGTAAAACCATTAGACGATCAGGCCAAAACGATAGATATATAGCAGGGTAGTGTGTAGTAATATGGTCTTTAACTGATACTGATAATTGGTTCCACATATTATAGCGAAGTCATATCTCATACACTCAAATTGAATGAGTGATATGTTTATATATAAAAACAGTATTGGTTAAAACACTGGTTTTGTCCTTTCCATTGTCAAAATGGCCATCAAATTCTCACTTGTTTATGAAATGTGTATGGTGGACTAAATAAGGTAATGCGCCCCCACCCCCGGTTTTCGGAGTATGGGGATACCTTAAGCTTATACTATGTTTAGTCGTCAGGATGATACAACTGTTCTCGTTTTATACATTTTACTTGCCGTCGTGTATCTTTCGATTCCGAATTAATAATACAATTTATTGCTTGACTCAATAGTCTGTACAGTATTATAAATGGCAATTCATATGAACAAAAAAGTTTTTAAGAGCAAAAATGTTTTCTAAAATATATATTTTCAAGTTTAATTTAAAAAGAGGATGTTTCGTATAAGATCTCAGATATAATGGTAAACTATTCCACAGTTTAGGTGCCGCCACACATAGGGCACGGTCACCATACTGTTGGGACGTTTTCTTCCCATGGACTTTAAAAAAGAAGGGCACCAGCGTCACCCCAGTGTTACTCCTGGTACGTGCGGCACGCTTGTTTACAAAGGTTAATATTGTCAGTGAGTTAGCGAGCCGCTAAACCCTTACATTTCTAAATTAACAACTTTTGGGTTTGTTGTCCCTTTAAGAAAACATTAGTCACGATCAACAAAATGAACAACGGTGTCATTTTGAATGCGAAATACTGGATAAAAGAAAATTTTTGTGAATTGAACGCAAGATTATTTTTGGTAACAGAAATAGATCTTTTAGAAATTCAAAGTCCACCATCTAAGAATTGTTCACAAACAATTAGTCGGTCATTAAATTTGAACCAAGATAATATATTTGTTGAAGAAACTGTTTTGATTCTCGGGATTAAAATGAAAAATGGCTTAATGTCTTTTTTTTCTGCTCCATTCGGGCGACTTATGATGATAAGTATCAATGAGGGAAATGTCCTACTTTTATTTCGAATCTTAAATGTTGATTAAGCTAATTTCTAAACGATACACTTGTTCATCTGATACGAAGGACTAGACCCCCCCCCCCCTGTCCTGCATAATTGACAAGGGGAAGACATGCCACGAAATCCTCAAGAATGTTCTCGGTCAAACACCGGGATTGCACCCGGATCTACATTTCAATGAGCCAGCAACTTATTCATCGTGTCCCCGCTTTTCATTTATCCTTTTCACGTGACATATATGAAATGTTTAATGACAGAATAATAATTTCATTTTTATTACCAACCCTTTCACAATATTTGAATGAAATATACCACACGGGGTATTAATCTGTTTTTGATTTCTATTCCAATTTAATAAAACGTATAATAAGATACGTTTTTGCTTTATTCATTAGTTACAATTGTATAACGTTATTCGTGTATTTTAAATACTACAATTCAAGAGATCAAACAGTTCGCTGTTACAAATGTGATTAATACACGTTCATAACTTCTCGGGCTGTCTTATGTTTATAATATGTTGACGTGTATAAAATCATATTTAGTGTAATGGTAAACTATTCCACAGTTTAGGTGCCGCCACACATAGGGCACGGTCACCATATGTTTATAATATGTTGACGTGTATAAAATCATATTTAGTGTAATGGTAAACTATGAACAAACAAATAATATGATATCTATGGTGAATGATATAGCTGTATACAGAATAACATGTGTCATGGTGGTTTTCCCCGAGAATATATTAATGACTTTGTCCAGTTTTTAATTTTATGATGTTATCTACAGTTGGGAAACAACATCCAGAATTTACAGTCCATTTCTTATATTCAACATTTGTAATAATGACCTCTCCTAATGACCACCAAATTACAAGTCAACATCAATAAACATTTTTTTTAGCGTTATGCTGTCTCACTTCAATAAATTGTATTTTGAAACTCAAATTGATATATTTTCTGTGACTTGTTTCGTAAAGATATAAATGCATGCTTATAGAACATTTCATACGTATAATACATTTTTTTAGTTGAATTATACAAATAGACAGCGTATTAAGGGAGTTATCATTAAATTACAAAAACATGCTTATAGAATATGTCCTATGATAAAGTTTGGTAGTTGAATTATACAAATAGATAGTGTATTAAGGGAAAACTAGTAATTCTTAATTTAACAAAGGGCAGTACACTAAAATATATTATTATATTGCTTTGTGGATGAGGGGTGGTTTCATGTGCTCTAACATAGCATAGTGTGCCTCACACACCCCTCGACGACAGACACGCCCACTTACACATTTCACGACAGACACTAGTGGAAGATATGTTAATAAATACATTTAGGTCAACATGTGTTGTTCACGTTAACTAGCTTTCCTGGAGAATATTTTAATGAATACCTTCTTTTCATATTACTACTAAGTTTCTATTAATCTCTAGTTTTCCCGGGGAATATTTCGATGACGTATTGTACCCACCCACCATTCATTCTATTAAAATCTTTATTCTATTCTGTTCGTCAACCATTCATATTTTAATATTAACATATCTCGTGATACAAGCTCAGATTACCAGTAACTACAACAAACAAATATCTTATGATACAATGTATGATTACTAGTAACGACGCCAACTCTCGAGGCGACAGGATATAAAACAGTTACTTGGGACCGGCGCGTAATCTTGGGTGATTAGTTTGCCGATTGAAGCGAAATATTTGGCAAGAATAATGTTTCATTAATTTTACAGCACATGGAATCTGTAAATTTAAACGATGTGTGTAAATGTAACACTGTGACCTGAACCTAAACAGTATCTAACTAACGATTATCAATATATATATATATATGTGTGTGTTAGATTGTTTAGAAATATAAGGTAAAGCGTCAACCAGGTTTAACATACGTGTTGAAATTATTGTGTGGATTGATATAGTTTGAAGTAAAATTGGATATTCTGTCTTCTTGTGGAAATAGGAGTGACTTAATGCCATGACGGTTTAAACCGAGCTGTTTATAGCGCTTGAGTAATTCCAATATTTAGTAAAACATTATAAAATCTAAAACATTTAAGATGGCCTCTAGACACAAATGTAGTATATGTTTCGGTGATTTTGTCCGCCCTAAAATCATGCCTTGCTTTCACACTTTCTGTTTAACATGTTTACAACATCATATCACGCTCACTGCTCATAATGGGAAGATTAATTGTTCAATGTGTAGAACAGAAATAAATATACCAACAGGGGGAGCGGCCGGTTTTACCAATAACTTCTATATCGAAGACCGGGCTGGTAGGAATTTCTGTCCTAAACATGAAGAAATGGAATTAAAGTTTTATTGTCGTGATTGTTCGGTAGCTATCTGCTCTGACTGCATCGCTGTTGATCATGCTGATCATAAACGAGCTGAACTAAAAACTGTTGATCCTGAATTGAGACAATCATTAAAAACCATCAAACTAGAAATAGAAAATCAAATCAAACTTTTAAACAATCAGTTAGAATATTTAGACGAGAAATCAACAGATATCGAGGTGTTTGCTAAAACTTCTAAAGATAATGTTCTCAAGAAAGTTGAGTCCATCTGTAGTGAAGTCAGAAAACTAGGGAAAAAAATCAACGATAAGATTGATGTTCTCCGGGTAGAAGAAAGCAAGAAAGTAGAAGATCTTAAAGCGGGAATAAACAAAGATAAAACTCGACTACAGACTAGTGTTAAATGTGCTGATGATGTTTTTGGTGATGTGTCAACCATTCAGGTTATAAATATTCTACCACATATTGAAACTCTAGCTGAAGATCACAGTCCAATACGTTTCTGTAATCCTGTTGTTAAGTATTTCAATTTCCCTCAGACGAAGATAAACCCAGACTCCCTCACACGGCTGTTTGGTGAACTACATACCATGGACAGTCCAACCTTTACAACCTGTTTTAATATGGATCATATGAAGGAAGATCAACCCTACTGGAGTCCAGATTATTATATGGTACAGGATCTACCCTGGCATGTTGGTGTTTACCACGACACAGATAAATCAACACTGGGTATTTATCTGAATCTAAAGAACGTACAGGACACCAATGTTAAATCTTGTACAATTAAATATACACTTAAACTGATAAATAGAATACATGAGAGCAAGTCTATATCAAAACAGGGAAGTCAGACGTTTACACCAGATGGCAGTAGCCGGGGATGGGTAGAGTTTACTGACTGGAACAATATCAAATGCCAACCACGTGGTTTCACTGACAATAACAATGATTTTATAGTACAAGCAACAATTGAAATAAGTAAAATGTGTTTTACTTCATGTTTTGATCTGAAGAGAGCTGATACAGACACAAACTACAGGGATAACAAGTTGGTTATGTTACAGGATTTATACTGGAGAGCTGGAGTTGAACATCATCATAATCAATCAACTTTAGGAGTTTATCTGGACCTGAAAACAGAACAAGAAAAGAATTTGACGTCCTGCACAGCTGATTATAAACTTAAATTAGTTCATGGTACAGATGATTCTAAATCTATAGAAAAACAGTTTACCACTACTGATACATTATATACACCTGGCGGTACTGGACACGGTGCATCAGATATTATAGACTGGAATACATTACAGAATACATACGGTAGTATAGAATTTATAGACTGGAATACATTACAGAATGATGTAAACGGTTTTCTAGACAACGGCCATTTTACTATAGATACAACCGTTGAAGTTACTAGTTCAACTTTTACACACACGTTTAATTTAACTGATGTACCAACCGATACATCTCTTTATGGTGATAGTCATACTATACAATATCTACCATGGCGTATATGTGTTAAACATCATACAGATAAAACATCTTTAGGTTTGTACCTACATCTATACCCAGGTGTTGATAAAACAGTTAAAACATGTTCAACTAAATATAAACTAAAACTGATTCACCCAACAGATCAGAGTCAATCTAAAGAAGATGAAATAGAATATACATTTAAACCTGGTAGTGATGGATATGGCTGGCCTAAGTTTATAGACTGGGATGATTTTACTCGTAGATTTGTTGATGGTAACAAGTTTACAGTCCAGGCTACAATTACCATTACTGATATAGACAGATATTAACACTTGACAATCTAGACTACAATTACCATTGTAGCTCTATTCTACAATTACCACAATAAGATGACCTTCACCTGATCTAAATAGACTTAGCTGTGTATCAAATGACCTTCACCTGATGTAAATAGATTTACCTGTGTATCTGATGACCTGCTCCTGGTGTAAATAGATTTACCTGTGTATCAGATGACCTTCACCTGATGTAAATAGATTTACCTACGTGTATAAGATGACCTTCACCTGGTGTAAATAGATGGCCTTCCCCTGATATAAACAGACCCGCCTGTATATATGATGACGTCAGTTATAAAAATAGAAACAAGTGAGTAGAATGTGTCTATATATAGCTGGTATTTAATTGTTTGTGTATTTTTATACGTCCACATTATTATTTGTTGTCGCCTCTGTCCGTCCGCCCGCCCACAATTTGCTTGTGGACACTCTATAAATCACAATTTTTATCCGATTCCTTTCGATATTGGCAGGTATCGCGCACCGTAGGTTCGTGGATTATGGCCCCTGATTGTTCAATGTTCATCCGATTTTGATGAGACTTGAAATGTATGTTTATAACCCAATGATTTTGGTTCCTTTCGATATTCGCGCATACCGGGTCGTAAATTCCTGGAATATCCTGATTGTAAGAATATATGACCGTTATACTTTAATGACGGTTGAGTTCGAATTTCGTGAAAATCTGACCGAAACTGCCGGACAAAATGGCCGCTCCTCGTACGCAAATAGTGTAAAAATATAGTATATCAAGGTTGTGGATCCTATATAAGTCATAATTTTGATCCGATTTTGATGAAACTTTAAATTTATGTTTATATCACAAAGATCTCGGCTCCTTTTGATAATTGCGCATATCGGAACGTAACTTCCTGGTTGATGGCCCTGATTGTTCGAAAAATCACTGTTTTTTTTTAGCTAGTGGGCCATCTAGAAGTCACAACATGTAGTATTCAATTTTAAACAAACGTTTAATATATCACCGCTACACCTAAATGAAGGTTGTCTTCGAATTTTGGAATCTGACAGACAAAATGCTCGCTCCTTATAGTTAATATTCCGTGTCAAAATTCGGATCATCGTACAAAATTCTGATGATCCAATTAAATATATTCTGAAAGGTAATTGAATAAGCTTTCTAAATATACTGAGCGCCATGGAAAACGCATCACTTTTTTTTCCCAAATATTTTATTACTAGGTGGTTTTGTATGTATAATAATATTATGCAATACTATGAACTATTGTTTCACACAATGCTCCCAAACTCAAAAAATATCGGCCCGTGTGCACAAAAAAAAAATTGCACGAGATGCACATGAAAAACCCAATATTCACGTGCAGCATTGTGTGTGAGCCCTTTAAAAGCATGTTTTCAACTTAATGTACAGTACATGAACTGTGAAACGTCAATCTGTCGTAATTTGTTGTTGGACGTGTGAAGGAATCGAGCTACAGAGGCCGACACTAACTGAAAATAAACGGAATGAAACCATGGGAATGCTATTGCCAGACACTTCAATTATTGTCATCAGTCCATTATTGTAAGGTTGGTGGAACGTGTTCGAGTCACTGGATCAACACGTGACCGTCAACGTCCTGGTCCACAACGCGTTACAGCCCAGGCTCAAGACCGCTACATCCGGGTCACTCATCTGCGTGACAGATTCCGCCCAGCGACTCGAACAGGTGCAGCAGTCGTCGGAAGACAAGGACCTGTAAGTGCCAACACTGTAAGACGTCTTCTAAGAGAAGTAGGACTCCGTGCACGACGACCTTATGTTGGAGCTATCCTCAGGGATCATCACCGTCAGCGGCGTTTGATATGGGCTCAAGGACGCCAGTCATGAAGAAGAGTAGACTGGCAAAGTGTGCTCTTCAGTGATGAGAGTCGCTTTCATCTTTATCACGCTGATGGCCGTCAACGTGTGTGGAGACGTCTTGGGGAACGTCTTGCAGACTGCTGCGTCTTCGAATCGAATCGATGGGGTGGGGGAAGTGTAATGGTGTGGGGAGGCTTCACATTTCATCACGGACCGCCCTACACATTTGCAGGGGTCGCGTTAATGCTGTAGCCTACCGTGATGATGTCTTGCAACCAATTGTTGTTCCGATGTTTCGAGCGCACCCACAACTTCAGCACTTCCAACAGGATGATGCACGTCCGCATACCACCCGTTTTAGTATGGACTACCTGCTGCTAACAACATCAATGTCTTGGACTGGCCAGCCATGTCTCCGGACATGGCACCGATAGAACATGTCTGGGATGAGATTGGACGCCGTCTGTAGCGGAGACCACAGATGCACACCATTGCTGCTTTAGACGCTGCTCTTGTCCAAGAATGGAACAGTTTGCCCCAGAACTTCTTTCAAACATTGGTAAATTCCATGCGACGTCGCTGCACAGCGTGCGTAAGAGCCCGTGGAGGACACACGCGCTACTGACATCTGTGTCGTACTTTTGGTTTTGACCCCTCTGACTTTGTACCGTTGATTACAGATTAAACATCCATAAGTGTACAAATGTGTTGTTATTGACGTGTTCCCATTTGAATATTGTTCACAATAAGAAGCAAAATAAATAAGATATGTTTACAGGATCATTTTGTTATACGAAAAACTAAGTGATGCGTTTTCCATGGCGCTCAGTATATTATTAGTAAAAGTTGGCACAATCATATTAAAGGGGCACGCTCTCAACTTGAACATAGCCAATTTAAGAATATATAGAGCTGGATGCTCAGAATTTTGAACGATGATCCGAATTTTGACTCGGAATATTATCGTTCTTTCACTTTAAAATATTGAAAAATTGGGGACGTTTATGATGAGAGTGCACCCCTTTAATATAACTATGCCAACTTTTATTAATAATATTTTGAAAGTTTATTGTATTACATTTTCGAATATATGTTGTTAGATGCTAAGAATTTTGTAAGATAATCCGAAATTACACCTCAATTCTGAGCTATAGGAAAGGATAATATATTCTACTTTCATTTTATACATGTAACGTTGGATTTTATTGGTTGATAAAAATAGATGAGTTTGGGCTGTTGCGGTTTTTATTCTGAATAGGTTGTCAATGAACAGGTCGCCTGCTTCATCGTCGAATAGGTCGCTAGGTGAATTGGTCGCCAATTTATGTTCGTTATACTCTGGGAAGTTATTCGCGAGATTTTTGGGATATAAACACATGATTAATTTGAAAACATTTCACTAAAATACACAATTATTTTCAGGAAGATGGAAACATTAAAAGAAATTGTGACCAATAGAATCTGGTACACCATAAATGCAAACTTTAATGAGCCATCAATCCAATCTACCCCTCTTCACTAACTACATGTATTTATATTGTAAAGTTTAAATAATGTAAATCTTATCTAATCCACTTCACTAACTATAGTTATTTATATTGTAAAGTTTAGATACTGTAAATCTATCCCACTTCACTGACTATAGTTATTTATATTGTACAGGTTAAATACTGTAAATCTACCCCACGTCTCTAACTACAGTTATTTATACTTTAGAATCTGCTTTAATATATAAAAAAAACTATTGTGTTATGCTATCGTTTAGTTGATTTATTTTATGTGAAAGTGAAAGAGTCGGCTTACTCTGTGGTTTTTGAACCACTCGCTTAACCGCCCATTGTCTTTATTTACATGTAGGGTCGCCTATCCAATCTCGTGGGTTTTCTCCGGGTCCTCCGGTTTCCTCCCATTGCTAAAGACCCCTACGCTCAAACGAATTATTGAAATAAAATCACTACAGTATGGGGTGCTCGATTGTCAGTCCGGAACGTCCCGAATTGACAGAATCGCAATCAAGTGATACGGAATTCAGTCCTGTTACAGTTCTGCCAGTCCCGACAGCTGAGGTGGTGCGAGTAGAATCGTGACGTATTTTAAGTAACAAATATGTTTCAGCTGGCATGATTAGTTGAGATTATGCAGTCCCCACATGCGTCGTACTCCGAAATGCTCCTTTTCACTCGATTGACACTAATTTTGGAATTAAGAGAATTTTATTCTTGAACGTTCAATCGAGTATCCACATTGGCTTTAAAGGGACCATCCCGATTTTAACAGAGTCTCGGAAATACAGCTGTGTGCTATGAGGAAAATTTTCCGGACAGCACATGGCCTACTCTTATATCGAATTCCAACAGTCAAGGAATCTTTTACGTGCACGCCAATGTGTACACGGGACCTCGGCTGATCATCCCATCCGAAAGACTAAGACAGCTGTTCTTATCACATCCTTCGTACTGCATCACTAACAAGGCGGGACCACGCCGGAAAAGCTGGATGAACTTTCTCGGCCAATGCAGGGATCGAAAACACTCGACCTCCAGGCTAGCGAGCCAGCATCTTACCCACTGTGACCCTGTGTCTGAATGCAAGTCTGTGTAGGAATGAACAGTAAGCGCCAAATTATAGAGGATTGGTGTATTTACCTTGTCTCAAAATTTCAGCTGCAAATATTCAGTCGTTCATTTCCAGATGAAGACTGGCTGGTTTAAGTTGTTTGCAAACATATCACATATATCGAGTTAGTTGCTCGGCCCTAAGGTAGAGGATACTAAGGGATTTTAAAACAAATTTATCAGTTTTATTTCTCAAAATATAATCGAGATTGGCCCTTTAATCGCTGTAACTTCTATACGGGTTGTGGTTTGTTAGTAGCATGGTAATAAATTGGTGGAGAATTCTCAAAGACTAGGGTTTAGCATCCACTCAAAAGAAGAGAGAGAAATGGGGTTTATTGTCCACTCGACACAAACTAGGTCATTTCGGGACTAACATATGGTTCAATTGGGGTTTTTAGCAGTGGGAGGAAACTGGAGGACCTGGAGAAAACCCAGAAGGTTGGACAGGCGACCCTACTCCTTGTCAGGTACAACCGGGGATTCGAAACCCCGCCAGTTGACTCAATGACAGACCTTATGATACAGCGTGCAAGTGCTAATCATTCGGTCTAGGTCCAGGAGGGAGTCCAAAGCCCTTTCTCTCCCGAGCTTGTCCTTCATTTTCAGGAGGTTCAGGGAAGGAATGGGAGGGTCAAATCCTCGGTGGGCCCCTATCCGCTCTGGACCATTCTCAGCGCTAGCTGAGGGTGGCCGTGTGTGGTTGAAATCCACCCAAGTAGTTGTTGAAATCCATAAATGAAATGAAATGAAATGGGGTTTAACGTCCTACTGTTCTGCTCCTGACTGGGCTAATGAAGACGAGGATATGCCATACTGTGTGTTATGAGGGAAATTGCCCAGGCAGCGGCACTATAGCCTACTCTTATATCGAATTCCAACTGCCAAGGGATCTTATACGTGCACGCCAATGTGTACACGAGACCACTTACAAGGGAAAACCACGTCGGAAAATCACGATGAACTTTCTCAGCCAATGCAGGGATCGAACACGCGACCTCCAGGTTAGCGAGCCAGCGTCTTACCCCCCCCCCCCCCACCGCCGAAAGAAAATTTGCCGACCATAACTCTAAAATAGGCCTACCTACTGTAGACTGTGTCACGGGTGCACCCCCCCCCCCCCTAAAAACTTCACCCCCCCACCACGGCCAACAAGCTGGCTACGGGACCGAATTAGAGATTGATTAATAGTTTATTAAAACAGTATTTATATGCATGAAACATATTATGGTATATATAGTGCAATAAACAATTTAATATTATAGCTATATTTATTCATTTATAATTGCAAATTGTGCCAATTGTCACTTTCGACAAATAGCCTTTTATCGTTATCAAGCACAATAAGATAATGATAAGAGGCTACTTGTCGAAATGTCGTGCTTTTAGAATAAACCAGTGATTGTTTCCCATATAAACTGTGTTCTGTTAAGATGTGACCATGACAAGATGACAAGATGTGACCATGACAAGATCTGACCATGACATGACAAGATCTGACCATGACAAGATCTGACCATGACAAGTGTAGACCAGCTCCTTCTCGGCTCATACGGAAAATTCAAACCTGGAACATTTAGTTCAGTCTTCACTGCTCCTACCCCTTGCCCAATGAAGGTGCATCCTACCCCAACCCTGTGGGGTCAAGCAGCTTTATTTGAATAAATTCGAATAACAGCAAACTAATAGCAGCATAATTACATTCATTCATATACATTTGTATCAAAAGTACATGTAAGTCAAAACTATTCAAATTTATCCCTCTGTGATGTCCCAGGGTATAGTGGAGTAGAACGGGATGTTCCTACAGCTCTTTCATGTTAATAATAAACCCTTTTTCTGTCCATTTCACTATTACCGTACTTAAATCGTCCCTTTAAAAGTAACCCTGTCCTGGACAACCAATTGTATTAATTGAGCACATCTATATAAACACCACCCTCGCAACATATCTACTACATTTCATCGAAATCCATCAAAATGTTTAGTCGAGAATTACTTATTACTAATAACGGACGAACGGACAGAAGTGATGACGACATGGTTGGCGAAAAGGGACGCAAATTGTTGACAGTGTTAAAGTTCATCAAACCGATCAGCTTGGTCGTCAATAACATTAAAAGGATAACATTGGGTTAATTAAATGTAGCTCACAATATTAACTTATCTTCTTCTGCAAATTCAATTCTAAAACAAATTTTTAAAATATTCAGAAAAAAAAGTTTTAGAAGTATATCTGGATAATAAATATTTCCTATTTAGTGTAAATAGGTTCATAAAATAGTACGCGAAGACATGACATGAGTAAAATGCATCGATTTTGCCTGGACCAGTTACATGTACTACGTCTGATGTACATGTAAGCAAAGCACATGCTATCAAGGACATATGATGTGACGTCACATGTACACCTATATACTGTTCGTGAACATAAAGGTCAGTCATCCTCTACAGAGTTAAAGAAGGCATCCCCATTACTGCTGTGGCATTTACCTACATTAGGCATTGGTTTCAATGAGCTGTCGACGCTTTAATGTATTTTAAAATACAGTAATTGCTATTTCTATGATAAACAGCAAATTTGGCGTGGTTCGGGCTACTCTTTACAGAATTCGACGGAATTGTCGAGACTGACCTCTCAATAGGATGCCATATTAATAGTAAAGGCAGATATCAATAGTGGACTTAATTGACAATATTTTTAAAAATTATAACAAAAATACTGACCGCTGGGCACATTAGAGGAGAGAACATTTTTTAAAGGAATGAAACCAAAGAATTTATCATCACTGTTTATATAGAGCTGTACTCTAACTATAGTTTCCTCCACAGATCCAGAAGGTGAAACATCTGAAACCTACAAATCACACCTGCTTGCATAGATAAAAATCCTCGCTCGCCCCCATCATCACCCGTCCCCCATCTAGGCCACCTCAAAAACAAATGATGCTCATTGTCAAAGGCTAATTGATTTTATTTAAAAACTTGTAAATTTGTTTATAAATTATCTCCCTTTAAAGTATGTACATGTACATGTATTATAACCATATACTACTCACAGCTATAGGTCAAAGATCTATATGTATTTAGCCGGTGCTTGGTGCTGATGACACAACACACTCCTCATTATCATGGAAGACCTTTACAATCCATGTTTGTATTCGGTTTGAATCTGGTAAATCCACACGCCTCTAAATTACTACAATTTTTTTGGTTTGAATATCCAGTATTATAAGATAAGATAAGATAAGATAAGATTTTATTGTATCATAACACCCATTTCAGGCCGCATACAATTCATATACATGACATAAGTAACATGACAAAAAATAAATAGCAATATACATATATATATTTATAAGAATACTAAACATAAAATACATAGGTTCATGTTAAAAGTGAAAATATCTATCAGAAACATTACTTCAAAAATGTATAGATGTCAAAAGGATAAAAAAATAAAATGTGAAATTTTGCCTTGTAATACCTTATTAGGTCGAGGCTTGATTTCTACGTTGAAATGCTTTATATATATAATGGCATACACTCACAGAAACTGAAGGGGGAGGGTCAAATAGATTTTCAAACGTTATGGCCAAATTGTTGTTACTGAATGTAGCAGAAAGAATATTTAGCCTAAGAGATTGATAGTGTGGACATTCAATTAAGAAGTGAAATTCGGTTTCTGCTTTAGAGAGGGAACAGAGTGCACATAGTCTCATATCAGGGGGGACGTTCTTGTACCGGCCCCTCTCTATTTCTAGTTTATGGGAACTCAATCGTAGTGCGGTCATAGCAGACTTGAAGTTTTTATTGTGTGCATGAAGCAAATAATTAGCTGGATAGTCTATAGTAGGTTTTACAGTGCCGTAAGTTCTAAGTTTTGAATTGCCAGAAATATATTCGGTTTTATAAATAGTATTGAATTGGGACCTTATGGCCGTTTGAATGTTAGATTTTGAAAGTTGCAAGGGAGATAAGTTGAACTGGTCCATGAGGGAGGATATTGCTGCTGACCATGATAATTTGGGATTTGATTTGCCTATTTCTACATCTTCCACATATGCGGCGGATAGTAAAGGATTTGTACGTTTTATGTCGGGTGTATTTAATCTTTTATAAAATAGCAACATTCGTTGGTAAATATCAATTGGAATTGGGAAGATACCTAGTTCAGCCAATGATCCTATGTTTGATGATTTTTTGGGTTGGAGTAAAATGGATTTGCAAGTTTTTATTGTGATTTTATTATGCTCCACATAGTTCCATTTGTGTAAATTCACATTTCTGCTATGTACTATTTGCGACCCCCATACATCACAGGCATACAGAGCTATTTGTTTCACTACTATATGACACAATTTACTAGAAGTTGTTTGATTCTAATATCCAGTCTTAATATGACACAATTTAAACCACCACTTTAACATTTTAAACAGTCTTACTTAATCATAATGTCCATACATTACATATAAAATTAAATTCATGTTTATTATTTGTCTATCAAGGTTCCTTTTGGTCGTTTTGATGCCTCAGCTTCTTCTAATAATTTACGTTTATTCATCCCTTTCCGTAATAACTTTTTCTCTATACTATACACCAATCAACAAGTCCTGTAAGGAAAACATTTAAACTGGTGGGTGGGGGGTTGCCTTATGTCTTAAAGAAACGTAGCTTAGGAAAATTAATCATGGTCCTTTACTGGGGTGGGGGTAGGGGAGATAATTCTCTGATTGAGAATTTTGACAAGGTTTATCCTGAGACCAAAGATAGCCACATAAAGTGTTGAAATGCCCCCACACAGCAACGTTGTATTACAACTGTATTACAACTGTTCAACTGTAGAACTTGGTCCGATAAAAGGTTCCAATGAGCGATTACGCGTGGGAAGAATGAGTGTTGATATGCGTTAATTTTACAGTGGTATGGTATGAACTTTCTGTTGTGTCGAACTGATGGATCTGGTAGTATAGATGTTGGTACTGCTACCAGCTTATGCATGACTTTGTACATACGTACTTAGTCCGAATGTTGTCTGCGTTGTTCCAGTGATGGCCAGTTCAGCTGGTGTATCATGAGTGTAACGCTACTAGGGTTCTGATAATTATATGGCTTGCTAAGTACGAATCTAGCTGCATAACGTTGGATCTGTTCTATTTGTTTCACTTGTGTTTTCTGCTGCGGGTTCCAAATTGGTGAACTATACTCAGGTTTCGGTCGTACTAATGTTTGGTAAGCCCGTTCTTTCACGTTTTTGGGGCAATGTTTTAGACTTCTGAATGCGTAACAACGTTCGCAAAAGTCTTTGGGGTGCGTTGGCCATTTTTTTAAACAGTTTTTATCGGGATAATGTCGCCCATATACAGGGGATTTTTTGTTCTGAAGTGATGCTTTATTTACTTTGGGACCATACCCGATCAGCTGAAATAGGAATCAAAGTTGTTTGTAACATTTGAAATAAACATGTCTATTGGGGTCACTAGGGGGCGTTCTGAAGTACAGAAACCAGATGATATTCTCTTCTGGAGGGCACTTTATATTAATAGGTCAGTGGCACTATTCTCACGAAAGAGGAATTTTGTCCACCATGCAAACCAGTCTTCTACTAGTTCTACCGGGATTTTTTGATATGTTCAGCTTGGAATCCGTTCTGGAGTAGGAACCCAGGGTATTATTTGTTCTGAAGTTGTGTTTTATTTACTTTAGAACCATACCCTATCAGCTGAAAAAGGAATCAAAGTTGTCCGTCATATTTTGAAATAAACCTACGCACTCGGGTCACTAGGGGGCGTTCTGAAGCCAGAAGCCGGGGAATTTTTTGTTCTGAAGGGCACTTTTCAAGTTTGCCTTAGCAACGTGAACAAATGTAGCAAAGATTAAAGGAGCTACATCGCTAATATTTGGGACCTAGAAATTGACACAAATGGGTAGCAACACATATAATAATATAATATGAATGTACATAACTGATTTACATCCAATCGTTTCTGTTTTAACTGGCAAAATACGCCAGAAGTCTCGATCCAATTGCAATCTCTAGCGTCTGGTTATTCCAGTCTACACCGATAGTATATTGCGCATGTACTCCAGATAAGAATATGCCGTCACCGTTTGACTTGTCTAGTCTCGTTCTTCGAGTCAGTTGTTACAAATGGCGCTGAAACGCATTATGGTTCACGATTCGTGTACCAATGGCAAAATGTTTATTTTGTCTTAAATATTGGATATCAGAAACCCATATTTTCCCGGTAAGATCACGACATCACTGTTGATTTAAATTGACAAATAATTCGTGTATTAAATGTCGAAGACTTTGGATGACACTCAGTTAGAGACTTCGCTACTTTAACTTTGTCCGCAAAAATTTGAATTAAATCAACTTTTTCCGCGATTTCGGGGGCGTACAGCCCCTAAACCCAGGGGATGTGCAACTTAAGAATTCCCATTCTGATCATCGGCCATGATGGTGCTTCCGTTAGGCATAGTGCCAATTTTGTCCGCGAGTTTAGGAATAACGGTGAGCTAGCTCCCCTACTATAAGTGGACCTGGGGTCACATGCTAAAACAGATTAATTACCACCCGAGTAACTCATTAATTTATGAGTAATAATATACCACCCGAGTATCTCATTGACAATATACACATTATGACAGAAGACATCAGTAGTGGAACCATTTCTGTGTACAAACTTTGCACGACTTCACAACCTTGTCTATAACAATTTTGTAAAACACATTGAACCCGTTTCGAATCCATTTCTAATCCGTCATTCTATACTGTTCCGGAAGCGGAAATGGATCATGATAGCTGTCATGGCCGACATTTCAACTTCCTGCCAACAAGGCTGAGAGAAAATTATTAATTTATAACATATTATGGGGTTTTGTGTCGTAACTTTTACAACAAATTTTACTGCAAACACGTAAGATATCCTTTCGTGGCTTGTGTTATGATTCAGTTCCGGAATTAGTGTCAAAATTCCCCGTTTCACTTTGTAATGTTAAACAAAAAGAAGTCTTTTTTCTTTGGTGTCGGATGTCTTGAGAGAGAAAACCGTTGAGCTCCCTTTGATAGTATTTACAATAATATGTAACAGGTATTGCCTGAGTAGAGCGAAGCTGGTCTGATTGTTGTCGTAAAGCCTTCATAAAAATTAAGTTTCTCAAGTGATAATATGTAACAGGCATTGCCTGAGTAGAGCAAAGCTGATGTTATTGTTGTCAAATATAAAACCTTCATAATTAAGTTTCTAAAGTGATACAAGTTATTTTAATTAATCATGTTTTTCCGAATTGATTTTAATTTAGATCGAAATTGTATTTAACTTCTGAGAATTATTTTCATTGACGTCAGAAATATGTGACGTCATTGATTAAACGTGTCATACAAATATTTCTATAAAATGAGTAATCTCGCTTGGGCGAGATTTGGAAAGTTGACATGCGCATTGCCAGTTTTGCCCAGTGTATCCGGTTCCGGTCTGAATTTATTTTTAATCAACGATCTGTGGGTGACAGTTTTAGATACACTCCTGTGTTACCGAAAAGAGCTTTGCTTAAGCACCATGCTTCGCTCTATATAAAAATATCTATGATATAGAAATTTAAATATGTGGTGTGCTCATATATCTTGGGATGACCAGATTGTCCTATCCTGTACTATCTCAAATTTAAATATATGTTTCCAACCGACTGGTTTGTGGAGAATTCCCTTTAACTCACTCAGAATTGGTGTATGGATTCCATCCATGCCTGTGGTCACAGACTCGATTCCTGATAGGGTCACCTTGTCACACATTAAAGTACTGCATAGTTTTCTCCCTATTTTCAGATAAAATGTTTGCAAAGTTAAAAAAGAGAATCCAAGATGAAGGTGGCACTGTCAGTGATGGAGAAAAATCATTTTCATCTCCATCTTCCAGTCACAGCACCCAAAGACGAAACTCAGGTAAGTCAGCTCAAATGGTCAGCATCTTCATAAAGTGTTTTGTTTATAACAAAATTAAATTTTGTATTAATAATTTAATAATAATCAGATTATAACGGGCCTATTACATTAGGCCTAAAGTAAGATTTTATTATAATTTCCAGCAACAATTGATTTCATGTTGTAAGGGAGGTCACGGTGGCTATGTGGGTAAGACGCTGGCTCGCTAGCCTGGAGGTCGGGTGTTCGATCCCTGCATTGGCCGAGAAAGGTCATCCAGATTTTACGGCGTGGTTCCCCTTGTCAGTGATGTAGGATGGAGTGCCTGACAAGGACAGCTGTCTAGCCGTTTGTATGAGATAAAAAAAGAGGTCCCATGTACACATTGGTGTGCACGTAAAAGATCCCTTGACAGTTAGAATTTGATATAAGAGTAGGCCATAACACCGCTACTCGGGCAAAATTTCTCTTATAGCACACTGTATGGCTTATGCTCATCTTCATTAGCCCAGTTTGGAGCAGAATAGTAGGAATTTAAACCCGATTTCATTTCATGTTGTAAAAATGTCCTTTCGCATCGCTGTTTTTATCCATTTTCGATTGGAATAATGTAAGTAGTTAATTGTTTTAGACGATAATGCGTGATAGAGGCGAATGCGATTATTTAGCAGTTGGTGTCACTCGCTCGTTGTGGTAGACTGACGTTTACTGCCAAATAAATTTCGGTATGTCATTTTTTTACCTTCCGTATATAAGTAGAAATGTAGTATAAGATGAATGCCAGACTTCTGCTGAAAAATGTATCGACTTATGACCCGGAAAATACGGTAATTTTGGAGGGATTTGAAACAGGTACCGATCGGCAGTAGTTGGCAAGCATTCATTCTATGGTATTACGATGCCACATAATTTTGTAGGAATATTATTGACATAAATTTGAATACCGTACGGGACTTAAACATGAAAAATAACGTAGTGCACCTATTGTTTTATTACATATGAATTTGAATATTTTGTTGACACATGATTTTTAATTGTGGTTTGAAAACGCCTGCTTAAATAACGATAAGAGTTATGCCCCTTTATTTTCTGGAAAAAATGTCCGACAACAAAAATTTTGAAATCCCATCACTGATAGAGAGCCACGTGACTCTGTGAATAAGGTCAGGGGATTGATTCTGGTGTTGACTAGACAGGTAGTTTGGATAGGATGAAAAACTAAGATCTTGTACATTGGTGTGCATGTATATAAGAACCTTTGGCAGTTGAAATTCAACTATTATTATATTTTATTAATTTACATGGTTATTGTTGTGTGAAATATATTTTTAATTAGATTTTTGATTTAAATCAGGAATGTCAGATACGGGTCAAGAATCAGCTAATGAAGAAACCAGTTCAATGGTAAATATATTAATATATTTATTTCCTTTTCTATAGAATTTATTTGTAAGTCAAGGGAGATGCCTTTCTCCTCATAGGAAGGTATAGAAAATTCACAGTTTCAATAAACATAATAATTTGTTATGATATGAATACGAAATGTTGCTGGTTTTAATTTCAAGTCGAGATGTTGAAATGTAATGACTGATGTATTTGACTGAATATACTGTTGTGTAATTTGTGGAAGATGTATCGCACTTAGAAATTTGGGCTTTATAAATATACATTATTGGTAGGACCAACCTTGTTCGACCAAAGCATTATTATTATTGTTCAATTTATATAGCAATTCATTACACACAAGGGTTTCTAAGTGCATTCACAACAAAACAGTTCAAAAACATTTTTGAAATGAATATGTTTTTAAGTTGATCTTAAAGATGGGTTCCCACGTACAAACTGGGTGATTTAATGGTATATATGGACCAAAAACATATTCAAACTAATTGATTAGTCATAATTATGCTTCAAATCCTTCTCAAACATAGTAATTGAAAGGAATGCCCTGCTATTAAAATTCAATCAAACCAGGTCATGTTTACGTCACGTCTTGGGGAGTCAGAGGAGAATTCATTGCATACATAAGACTGATGTTGTCTTTAATCGCTTACTATTTATTACAAATATCGAATCCTAATTAAATTCTCGGATTAATCACAACCCGCGTCTTTTTCCTTCTTTTTTATATCAGAAAGTATTGTACGTCTAACTCTTCATAAAGTTTATCAACTTGTACATCAAGCGCTCAATGTTCGCTTGTGACCTTTGACATCACGCGTGCAGAAGTTCATAATCGTCAGGCTGTTGATTAGGGGAACCCTTACATTTTTATCCTGTATACGCTCCATGAATGTTTTTCAGGGAATCCAGTATTTTTCTAGTAAGATTGGATATCTCTACTTTCCATATATACCAAAATTTCCATACTTTTATTGGAAATAATCACCTGATAAATACTTTTCTGGGAACCCATCTTTAAAGCTCTGGATGGAAGAGGACTTTCAAAGAGTTTTCAGAAGATCATTCCACATTTTAGCTTCTCTGACGGAAAAAGTATATTCACGAGAACGTTTATTATATTTGGGAATCCTCTATATGCTACGATCACTTGAAGAACGGAGGTTGGATCGCCAGGGAGGATAGAAACCAAAGAGTTCTTTTAAATAACTGGGTGCAGTGTCGGAATAAATTGATTTAAACACATTCACAACAGATTTAAATTGAACCTTCGCTGGAACTGTAATTTAGCTGATATATGATCAAATTATCGTCCAGTCCATGGAGAAGAGATCATGGTTAATTGTGAAATAACTAGACAAGCTTTTCCTGAAATATGTATTTATGAAATTTGTACAAATTGATACACATTCCTTACAAATATGAATGTCTTTAGATTTATTTAAAATACAGATGTGACATCTTCCTCTGATGTTTGTGGGCCTTTATTTTAATTAATAGTACTGGCATAGTGCCAATCTTACATTATTTATATTTAATACTTGCAGGATAGTTTCTGTATATTTCGGACGAAAAACCAAGGTCCTGTGTACATGTATATATTGGCATGCACGTAAAATATCTCTTGACAGTTGGGATTCGATATAAGAGTAGGCCGTAGTGCCGCTGTCCAGGCAAAATTTCCCTCACAGCACACTGTATGGCGTATGCCTGTCTTCATTAGCCCAGTTCGGAGCAGAGCAGTAGGACGTTAAATTTCATTTCATTTGGCTGTATATTTCAAGTCATTGAATGGTCTCGAGCAAGACTTGGCGTAATACATTTGGCTGTATATTTCAAGTCATTGAATGGTCTCGAGCAAGACTTGGCGTAATATATTGAAACCCCCTCCCTCATGCAGTATGAGTATATTATTTTCTGTTTGGCTCTAAACTGTTAAAGTAGATTTGTTGTTGTATTTTTCGTATTGAAGGTGGCGTCACCAGGAGGTAAAAATGATGTGTCTGATTTACTGGTGAAAAGAACGGAACAATGTCGTAAACTAGAAACAAAAATAAGTGGTCAGTTTAACCAATCTTTTTGTTAAATCTATAAATGTATAAACACAGAATCAACCAATCAGATTATGTCTCTGTCATCACGCCTTGAAAAAGGCCAATTTCTCCGACAATCTTAAGATTCAACAGATTTTCAAATAGAAGCTGTTTATCCATTCAAATTTATTAATAAAAGATTGAACACAAATTGATTGCTCCTAGAACAAAAGTCAAAATGGACAATTTGTAATATTTTCATCTAATCATTGATTGTTTATTTACAGAATATGCAGCTGTAATTAAAGACAAGAATAAAACCATAGAAAAACTTGAATTACATCTAGAAAAACAGCAAGATCGTTAGTTTCTATTTCAGTTAATCTTAAATCCACATTAGTTGTATTTTATATTTATGAATGAAAGATTTACATCTGCCGGTGGGGTGGGGGGGGGGGGTGGATGGCCAAATGGTTACAGCGTGTGTAGGTATCATAAGGTCTGTCATTGAGTAGGGTTGTCTGTCCAACCTCATGGGTTTTCTCTGGGTCTTCCGGTTTTCTCCCACTGCTAAAGACCCCTATGTGCAAGCTTATTATTAAAATAAAATTGAACCATATGTTAGTCCCGAAATGACCTGGTTTGTGTCAGGGGACGTTAAACTCTCTCTCTTGGCGCCTGCTACTTCGTTACCAAACAATCTGTGATAATTGACAGTCATGGCGATGATCGTCCATGAATGGCCTTTCTTATTTATTTCTGGTTAAACTTTCAGTATATCAGTTATAATACAAGCAGTATATCATGATAGCAGAGTTCACCAGACATGGTCACCATCTAACTGCAGTGGCTTCATGATAGCAGAGTTCACCAGACATGGTCCCCATCTAACTGCAGTGGCTTCATGATAGCAGGGCTCACCAGACATGGTCACCATCTAACTGCAGTGGCTTCATGATAGCAGAGTTCACCAGACATGGTCACCATCTAACTGCAGTGGCTTCATGATAGCAGAGTTCACCAGACATGGTCACCATCTAACTGCAGTGGCTTCATGATAGCAGAGTTCACCAGACATGGTCACCATCTAAGTGCAGTGGCTTCATGATAGCCGAGTTCACCAGACATGGTCACCATCTAACTGCAGTGGCTTCATGATAGCAGAGTTCACCAGACATGGTCACCATCTAACTGCAGTGGCTTCATGATAGCAGAGTTCACCAGACATGGTCACCATCTAACTGCAGTGGCTTCATGATAGCAGAGTTCACCAGACATGGTCACCATCTAACTGCAGTGGCTTCATGATAGCAGGGCTCACCAGACATGGTCACCATCATGAGAAAGACATGACTTCGCTGACCTGAAGATCCCATGTTCGATCCTGGTGTTGGCCATGAAATTTACTCCAGATTTCCCGGCGCGGTTCCTTCTTGTCATTGACGCAGGGAAGTGGGACAATGTCAAGTCGTTCAGGTGGTGTGGAAAACTGTGATCCTGTGTACATACAAGAACCCTTGGATTTCGTTTTAGGAGTAGGATATAGGGCCGCTTTCCAGGCCAAATTTCCCACACATTGTTTAGAAGTTGAAGCGGTGTATCTCATGTAAATATTCTGTTTGTTTATTTCAGTCAGTGCTAAGAAATGCGAGGAATTAAATGAACAGTATCAACTGAGTCGTGTCAAGTTATTAGAAGATCATAAAGCTGCTCTTTTAATGAAAGAAAAGGTTAAAATCTATTTATAGATATGTTTTTGATTGAAGGGTCAGTGGCGACACTAGGGCTGCTGCATCGAGGTTGAGATTTGGGGTGTAAAAGTGTTGCTCAAGAAGAGGAGTGACTGCCTCTTCTAGTTTCAAAGTTCTACTACATCCAGTTCCACAGAACTCCTTTAAGGAATCGACTCTCCCGTGCAGCAACGGGTAACAGTTGAATAGACAACACTTGATGTGGTATTTGACTGAATAAACATTAAGTTTTTTAAATTATTTCACCAAATCGTGGACTAAACATCTAAAGGTTATATTATCATGGTCGCCTGTCCAACCTCGTGGGTTTTCTCCGGTTTCATCCCACTGCTAAAGACCCCTATGCACAAGCAAATTATTGAAATAAAATTACACTATATGTTAGTCCTAAAATGACCTAGTTTGTCACAAATAAAATTCTCCATTATCAATCATCTTTACATAGCCCTTTGTTTGTTTATTTGTTTTTATATATATATTCTATTATTAAAGGGGGGGGGGGGCGAATGGTTTAACATGCGCATGTTTAATCCTAAGGTCTGTGGCGTATTTTTAATTAGTCGCTTGTACATGACATGGAGTGCATTTAGGGTAGTCTGTCAGTGGTGCAAACAGAGGGCCTTGGATGGTCCCCCAAAATATGAGGCCCTGTGTACAGATTGACTTGTCAGTTGGAATTCAAATTAAGATCGGGTCGTAACGTGGTTGGCTGGGCAAAATGTCCATCATAGCACTGAAATCCGGGTATCTTTTAATCTTGTGTATGTAGCACTAATTTCTTTCACATTCGTTTTTAAATATCAGATTTTGTTTAAAAATTTCCAAAATTTATTTAAAATCACCCAAAAATCATCTAATTTGTACTTGTGTCCAGTTTAAAGCTGACTGATTAATTTTGATAATGAGTGTCAAAGTCACAAGTATTTAATTTAACAGAAATTTAAGTGTTTTAATAAATTTGATGTTATTTTTATTGTAGGAAAAAGAGAAATTATTAGAGGAATTAAAGAAAGCAGAAGAATTTAAAAATAAATATTTTAAGAAAGAAGAAGAAAGTGATGAATTTGAAGGTTTAACAACACAAGAAATAGCTAAAGTTAAACATATGGTGAGGGACTAGTATTAGTTGTGTGTTAGAGAGAGAGTGAGGTTTAACCTCCACTCACACAAATTCAGTCATTTTGGGACTAACACATGGTTCAATTTTATGTCAATAATTCGCTTTTAGGAGTGGGAGAAACCAGAGAGTGAGGAGTAAGAAAATAAGTGAGTGAGAGAGACAGAGAGTGAGCGAGTAAGAAAATGAGTGAGAGAGAGAGACAGAGTGAGTGAGTGAGAAAATGAGTGAGAGAGAGAGACAGAGAGTGAGCGAGTAAGAAAATGAGTGAGAGAGAGAGACAGAGAGTGAGCGAGTGAGAAAATGAGTGAGAGAGAGACAGAGTGAGCGAGTAAGAAAATGAGTGAGAGAGAGAGACAGAGTGAGCGAGTAAGAAAATGAGTGAGAGAGAGAGACAGAGGGTGAGTGAGTGAGAAAATGAGTGAGAGAGAGAGACAGAGAGTGAGTGAGTGAGAAAATGAGTGAGAGAGAGAGACAGAGAGTGAGTGAGTGAGAAAATGAGTGAGAGAGAGAGACAGAGAGTGAGTGAGTGAGAAAATGAGTGAGAGAGAGAGACAGAGAGTGAGCGAGTAAGAAAATGAGTGAGAGAGAGAGACAGAGAGTGAGCGAGTAAGAAAATGAGTGAGAGAGAGAGAGACAGAGAGTGAGTGAGGAAGAAAGAGAGAGAGAAATGGGTTTAAGTCCACTCGACACAAACTAGGTCATTTTGGGACTAATATATGGTTTAATTTTATTTCAATAATTCGCTTGCGAGTAGGGGTCTTTAGCAGTGGGAGGAAACCGGAGGACCCGGAGAAAACCCACGAGGTTGGACAGGCGACCCTACTCCTTGTCATGTACAACCGGGGATTCGAAACCACGCCAGTTGACTCAATGACAGACTTCATGATACAGCGTGCACATGTTAACCATTCGGCCATCCAACCCCCCTGAGAGAGAGTGAGTGAGTAGAGAGAGAAAGGGAGAGATTTTAAATGGTAAATCTTATTTCTGTTTTAAACCAGTGTTCCTATTTCAAAATTTGGTTTGTTGGACATTTTTTGTATTTTTCCTGGCAAATTACTTGTCTTCATTTATACAACAACACTTTATAGCCTCTTTAACTTGCCAACTTAAATTTTGATAACAAAAAAAAAAATGAAATGAAATGGGTTTATGGTCCTACTGTTCTGCTCCGATTGGGCTAATGAAGATGGGCATTCGCCATACATATTAGGGAAATTTTGCCTGGGCAGCAGCACTACGGCCTACTCTTATATCGAATTCCAACTGCCAGGGGATCTTTTACGTGGAACACCAATGTATCCCATCAAAATGACTAGACAGCTGTCCTTGTCAGGCCTTCCGTCCTGCACCACTGACAAGGGAAAACGACACAGGAAAATCCCATTGAATTTTGTCAGCCAATGTAGGGATCAAACACGCGACCTCCAGTCTAGTGAGCCAACGTCTTGTCCACTTAGTCACCATGCCCCTCCACTCGGCCACTGGCTCCAAATTTTAATAACAAATTTTATAAATAAAGCTGCAGTCAGCTGTGTTGAAAATAAACAAATATTTCTGTTGTTATAGTTGTTGATGGCTCAGGAAGAATTATCAAAATGTCGAACTGAACTCGCTTCTTCAACAGAACAACTTACTGCAGCCAATCAGAAATCTCATGACATGACCAATGATTTAGAGGTACTTAGAGAAAAACAGTCTAATATAGAAAAAGAAAGGTAGGTCATTTATATATTGGTACCAGGAAACTTTGGAGTTTTTGTTGCTGAACTCAGCTTTTATCTTTGAAAAGTTGTTTTATTTTGTCTGTCGATCCTTCCATGTTCTCCTATAACCCCTCAGCAGATGTCAATTGTGGGCGGGTATTTAGTAGTTGGAATTCTGAGCGAATTTTTAGCAGATTTTAATTACAAAATTAAATGGGATTTAATGTTTTGTCTGGTCATTTTATCCGATGCAAGTTAGGAGATTTGTTTCTGGATGGCGACGTTTCCACCAACCATCTAGGGGTCTTTTACGCGTGCACTGAACACCAATGTTTACATGAATGGACCTGCGATTTTTGTCCCATTTGAATAATTAGACAGAATTTCCCTTACAGCCCACAGACACCATAAGGTTCAGTCCCTTTTTGCTGGACAACCACAACCCCCACAGGCACCATAAGATTCAATCCCTTGCTGCTGGTTGACCATCACAACCTCCACAGGGTCCACAAGGATCAATACCTTGCTGCTTGACCACCACAACTTCCACAGGCTCCATAAGATTCAATCCGTTGCTGCTTGACCACCACAACCCCCACAAATTATGAATAATAGGTAGAGTAGTAAAGCTGATCATACCTGTACATGATGAAGCCTGTTATATAAATGATGGCTCCTACACACATATTTTAATTGTGAAATGGTCTGTCCCATTCCACCTCTCTTGCTTTCATTAGCTATAAACACCCCTAGTTTTTTTACACCCACTTGCGTCATCCTTCCGTTGAACACTAGGAACCAGTCATATCATGCGATGGACTTGAAATTTCTGTTTCTGTTCAAGAGCTGAAGAAGCCTGTTTGTGTTCAAGAGATGAAGAAGCCTGCTATATTATTAATCAGTGATCTGAAGTTCTACCTCACATTGAGTTAATTTATTTGCCATTTTTCAGTTTACGTCTGAAAGAAGAGAATGAAGAGTTGAGCCGATTGGTGAAAGGGTTGACCAATGAAAAATCTGTGTTCGAAAAACGACTGGATGAATTAAATATTGAACTTACCTCAGTATGATGAATTCTTTTTTGAAACCCAAGTATCCCCCCCCCCCCCAAAAAAAAACCCAATTCCCCCCCACACTCACCCGCCCACAAGTATCCCCTCAACAAATGAAGCCCAATTAACCTCAAGTTTTCCCCAGCCAAATTAATCCCATTTATCCCCCCAAGTATCCCCAGCCAAATGAAACCCAAATAGCCTCAAGTTTCCCCCCAGCCAAATTAATCCCATTTATCTGCCCAAGTATCCCCAGCCAAAAGAAACCCAAATAGCCTCAAGTTTCCCCCCAGCCAAATGAAACCCAAATAGCCTCAAGTTTCCCCCCAGCCAAATTAATCCCAATTAGCCCTCAAGTTTCCCCCAGCCAAATGAAACCCAAATAGCCTCAAGTTTCCCCCCAGCCAAATGAAACCCAAATAGCCTCAAGTTTCCCCCCAGCCAAATTAATCCCAATTAGCCCTCAAGTTTCCCCCAGCCATATGAAACCCAATTAGCCCCTCAAGTATCCCCAGCCATATGAAACCCAATTAGCCCCCCCCCCCCAAGTATTCCCAGCCAAATGAAACCCAATTAGCCCCCAAGTATCCCCAGTCAAATGAAACCCAATTAGCCCCCAAGCATCCTCAAGTATAAGGGAAGCTTTGCCCATGCAGTGGCACAGTGGACTACTTTTATTATACTCCCAGGCAGAGGCCCAATGGACTACTTTTTTTGCGGGGAGATGATTAACGTGGTGCCGATAGTAAACATGGAACCTTTTCCTTAAACCAGATCCTCCGTCCTTGAAACAGGGCTGAAAACTTCAGAGGAACTTCCTCAACTAACATAGTGAGCTTCAATTGATGTTTGGATTTTTTTACCGTCGTAAATATTCTCAAGGTTTGGAATCTCGTGTTTTCTCAGGGTCCTCCGGTTTCCTCCCACTGCTAAAGAATTAAATGACCTAGTTTGTGTTGAGTGGACATTAAACTCTCTCGCTCTCTAGATTTGGAATTAGGCCATTGAAGTCAATTTGTGAATTTCCTGAAATTTACCGAAACCAGATCATAACAATCAAGCTGTAAATATCATTTATAGAATATTATTATTTCATGATTGATTTATTTTATTGTAGAAAAGCAGTCAGCTATCTAAAACTTGTGGTGATTTAACAGAATTAGAGAATGAATATAAAACATACCAGAGAAATTCCGATCATTTAAAAAATAAGGTAAATCGTCTTAAACAAGGTAAATCATCTAAAAAAAAGGTAAATCATCAAAAAGGTAAAAATGCAATAAGGCTTCACTATAACATTGTTGGGATCTAAGACTGTGTTATAGTGACTATTTTATATGTTATGAGCATCACTATAATCACACTGTCAGCAAGTATTAGTCTTTATATCTTCTAATATTTCAATCTACCTCTAACACATATCATCACTAGCGCTATACTGATAAAGGCCATGAGATCAGCCCCGAATTAAGATAAGAATTTACTCAAAATTGTTTGCCTTCTTTTAACTAATATATAGCTCTTTATAAAACTTTTGTTTGTTTTAATGTATCAAATTCATCAATAAGAAACTATATGCAAAGTTTTGTGTTTCTGGATCAAAGAGATTTCTCATCCACAGTGATTGAAAGTTGGGTAAATTCTTACTTAAGCGTGAGTATGCTTTGTGAACTGGGACCAGACGTGGCGTTTCGTCCTTTTATTAGTGGTGTCCGAGCACATGTGATCAACTGTCATTGAAGACTAGTAGTAGCCTGTAACATAATCTATAGATAGAAAGCATGGATTCTTTCTGATATATCAGTATAATTATTTATAAATATTTATCATTATTCAGATGTCTAGCTCCAGCTTGTGATCCTTCCATTGTTTTATTGTTTTTATGAATGTTGTATGTATATTTGTGTAGAGTAGTAAACTGATAGAAGAAAAAGATGACCATATAAAAGAATTACAGGATCGTATAAAAATGGTGGAACAGCGATTACAAGTTCAAGATTTATCTGGTGATGACAGACTTCTAGCTTTAGAAACAGAAGTATGTTCTTTTATTATGTTTATTTACTTATTAAATAATAACAACCACTTATATTCCTTCATTGAATAATAACAACCACTTATATTCCTTCATTGAATAATAACATCCAGTTATATTCCCTCATTTGATAATAACAACCAGATATTCCCTCATTGAATAATAACAACCAGTTATATTCCCTCATTGAATAATAACAACCACTTATATTCCCTCGTTGAATAATAGCAACCACTTATATTTCTTCATTGAATAATAACAACCACTTATATTCCCTCATTTGATAATAACAACCAGATATTCCCTCATTGAATAATAACAACCAGTTATATTCCCTCATTGAATAATAACAACCACTTATATTCCTTCATTGAATAATAACAACCACTTATATTCCTTCATTGAATAATAACAACCACTTATATTCCTTCATTGAATAATAACAACCACTTATATTCCCTTATTGAATAATAACAACCAGTTATATTCCTTCATTGAATAATAACAGCCATTTATATTCTTTCATTGAATAATAAGAACCAGTTATATTCCCTCATTGAATAATAAAAACTACTTATATTGAATAATAACAACCACTTATATTCCTCCATTTTATAATAACAACCACTTATATTTCTTCATTTTATAATAACAACTAGTTATATTCCCTTATTTAATAATAACAACTAGTTATATTCCTTATTGAATAATAACAACCACTTATATTCCCTTATTGAATAATGGAAAAACATATAATTCGGTATTCCTGGAATAGAATATAGAGGATTATTTTTCTGTTATAATTTACTATCTTATAATAAATATGTTAAAATATTTATTTAAGAGAAGAATTTTGGCCTGTATTAACTGTCTGCTTTTTTTCGCGATTGCTACAAGTAGTATTATATTTTCTAAATAAAGATTAAATTTATCAAACTCCCTTAAACATACATAATGTAAGATTTAGATAAAGAGCTGGCTGACATTCTTGCTATCATAGCTCAAAAATAGATAATGTAAAATGAAAATACTGAAAATTTCATTCAAATTACTTCATTCTGAGCCAAGTTATCACTGTTTGTATTTTTGACACGATGTGGGCATTGTGGTAACCAGGGTACTTGTATATTCGAGACTTCACCTCACTTTCCTATTTTTAAATTAAATTTTTAAATGGCAAACCGTTCTAATCTAGTTAAAATCTTGAGCTGCACATGCTACACGCAATAGCGCCATATACGTGGGAGGGGTTCATTGTCAAATTTGACACTTCAAGGAAGGGTTGATGGAAACTACCGCGTGCTGGTTTATCTAACCATGTTTGCTTTCCCATCAGTTCTTGCATAAGATTTACTGTTTAGCGTATATTTGCTTTAGTGTGTTACGTTTAATTTGATCAGGAGACGTGTTCGTCGACGTCAACGTCAACCGACGACACTGCAAGAATTGGCTGTGGCACTGCAAGAGAAGTGGTCAGATAGCCCCAAATCGAGATTGGACAGTTGATTAGGAGCATGCCACGACTAATTGCTCAATGTCTGAGGATTGGTGGAGCAATTACTCATTATTAAGACAAAAATCAAAAACTTCCATTTTCACTTTTGACCTTGTATCTCTTTGTAGTCAGATAAACCGCCCATATGAACTGTTTATGTTCATGTGTAGGCAATTGGCCTGTTATTAACATACACTGGTTACCTCTAATAAAAACAGCAGTGCATTTCCGCAGTTTTGTTTCTGAATATCCCCTACTTTTTTTGAAGAGTATATTTTATAGAGAGATGGTTTGTATTTTATAGAGAGATGGTTTAGAATTAAAATTAAGTGAAACTCGTCAACAATTAACAGAGATAAAATCAACATGGAGTGATAAAATAACACATCTAGAAGAACAGGTTAGAAATATATCCACACTTCAACGCCATTTAGTAATTCAGCTACCTACACTGTAACCCGGGAAGTATTTAATCTTGTGTATCTAGCATTAATTTCTTTCACATTCGTTTAAAAATTTGTAAAAATCATTTTATTTGTACATGTGTCCAGTTTCACTGTAACCCAGGTATCGTTTAATCTTGTGTATCTAGCACTAATTTCTTTCATATTCGTTTAATATCAAATCTTTGTTTAAAAATTTGTAAAAACTGTTTAAAATCACCGTAAATCGTTTAATTTGTACTTGTGTCCAGTTTAAAGCTGACCATTCAATTTTGATAATGAGTGTCCAATTTACAAGTGTTTAATTTCTCAATCATTGTTAAAAAAAATAAACAACCCAATTGATTAATGATGTATAATGATTAATTTTTGAACAGTGATCAGGAAATTAAATACTTGTAAATTGGACACTCATTATCAAAATTAAACAGTCAGCTTTAAACTAGACACAAGTATAAATTAGATGATTTTTGGTGATTTTAAACGATTTTTACAAATTTTTAAACAAAGATTTGATATTAAACGAATGTGAAAGGAATTAGTGCTAGATACACAAGATTAAATGATACCTGGGTTATAGTGATGGGATAGAATTGTGGAGAATATATAAATACTGTCTATTGATATAACACAAACTAATTACTTTATTTGGTGATTTTTCAAAAACTTTCTCTAAACACTTTCAATCAATATGGAAAAATTAGATATTTTCCCAAATGATGATAATGTGCTTTAATTCTCGATTATGTGTAAATTGATTAAAACAATTAAAGATCGATGTTTTTTTATCTTCAGATTTCTCATCTAAATGCTAAAATAATCGAAGATAATGAAGAGATGATATCAAAAGATAAAATGGCTGACAGCATGAGAGAAAACTTTCATAAACAGGTCAGTACTATAAGTTTAAGATATATTGATTGGAATATTGACAAGTAACAGCCCACTATCAAATCTCCATCGTGGTGTTGTCTAATCCACTTAATATCTCTGCCATTTGATGCTCTAGAGGGTTATGGGCTTGTCATGTGACTTGAAATAAAATGGGGTTTAACGTTCTGCTCCTAAACTGAGCTAATTAAGACGGCATACGCCATACAGTGTGATATGAGAGAAATTTTGCCCCGACAGCGGCGCTAAGGCCTAATCTTATATCGAATTCCAACTGCCGCTGGATTTTTTATGTGCACACTGCACACCAATGTGTACACGGGACCTTGTTTTTGTTCATACCATGCGAACGATTAGACAGCTGTCCTTGTCAGGCCCTCCATCCTGCACCACTGACAAGGGAAAACCATGCCGTTATATCCTGATGAACTTTCTTAGCCAATACTGTTAGCGAACCCACAACCCCCAGGCTAACAAGCCAGCATTTTACCCACTTATCCACCGTGGCTCCCAGCTAGTCATGTGAATAAATGTCTTAATAATAATTTATATAACATTTGAAACGAGAAACATACCTGGCTAATATCAGCAAGTTAAACCCTTGCACAATGATTCTTGTGTAAAAAAACGTTCCAAATTTTTGAAGGAGCTGATTTTTACTTTTTTATGATAATTGTATTTTTTTAGATGGAAAATTTACGTGGCAAATTAGAAGATGCTGAGAAAAGGGCTCTAGAAAATTATGAACTTGTTCAACAAAAAGAACAGCTTTATGAAAAACAGGTAAAATGTTTTGTTTCTTGAGTTTTGTCTGATTGAATCAGTACCAGAATGTAACCACACCCTGTCTCCTAGACAACGATATATCACGACACCCTGTCTCCTAGACAACGATATATCACCACACCCTGTCTCCTAGACAACGATATATCACCACACCCTGTCTCCTAGACAATGATATATCACCACACCCTGTCTCCTAGACAACGATATATCACCACACCCTGTCTCCTAGACAACGATATATCACCACACCCTGTCTCCTAGACAACAATATATCACCACACCCTGTCTCCTAGACAACGATATATCACCACACCCTGTCTCCTAGACAACGATATATCACCACACCCTGTCAGCTACAGTCTGTAACAAGAAGATGTGAGTTCAATCCAAGTGTTGGTCGAGGAACAGGTTCTCTTCATTTGGACGGGGCTGTTGGTGCTATAAAGTAGGATTTTAAACCCTATTTCATATCCTGATTGTAGAACCGATCACTGCGGCTCAGAAAAAATTTTTTCAGTATGCTGACCAAATTCTTTATTTGGAATTTGTTATTTAACTTGTCTGAGAGTTTCAGATTAGAATATTGGTCTATTTAAAAATGATCATCTAAACAATTTATAGCACATAGTTAACTCCTTCACACTGATCGCCTCTAATTTTTATTTCAGTGACATGATAAACATGGCTATATGAGTGACATGATAAACCTGACTATATGAGTGACATGATAAACATGGCTATATGAGTGACACTGTTCATGCCATCACTGCCACTGCTCATGTCATCACTGCCACTGTTCATGCCATCACTGCCACTGCTCATGTCATCACTGCCACTGCTCATACCATTGCATATGTTATATAGCTACAACTGTTCAAATTGCTGACAAATTATAAAAAGCAATGAATGATTTTATTTTTCTGTTTCATTAGAATAACGATTGAATAAAGTTTTGGGGGTCGAATAGATTAAATACTTCTTGAATAGATCTTGAATATATATATATATATATATATACATATATATTGTGTTATAATCATAGAAAGATGAAAAGGAGGCTGAATTGAATAAATCACGTTTACAAATGGTTGACATGGAAACACATCTTCGAGGTAAAATAACGTTACTAGAATCCCAGTCGTTGGAAGTAGAAACATCCAGTAAAACAGAAATATCGGAATTAAACCACAAACTTGTAAGTTATCTTTAAACAGCTTTTATCAAAATAGTAAGTCACATTTTACCATACAGTAAGTCAGATTAAAAAATTAAAAAAAACAAGAACAGTAATTCAGATTTAACAAAATCCAAGAAGCCGGATTTTAAAAAATTCTAAGTCAGATTTTACAAAATTCTAAGTCAGATTTTACAAAATTCTATGTCAGGTTTTACAAAATAATAAGTCAGGTTTTACAAAATTCTAAGTCAGATTTTACAAAATTCTAAGTCAGATTTTACAAAATAATAAGTCAGGTAATTTTACAAAATTCTAAGTCAGATTATGCAAAATAATAAGTCAGACTTTACAAAATCCTAAGTCAGATTTCACGAAACTGTCAGTCAGATCTGATAAAACTCTCAGTCAGATTTGACAACGTTTTGTGGTTTACCGTTATCTGCCAGAATTGTTACTAGAACTAAGCTGAATTTAAAGTGCTCTTTTTGAGTAACCAAACTGCATTAAAAATAGCTCCATAATATTAATTTATATGTTTCGTACAGGTATCTGCCTTCTACAGATCAATTTCTATATTTGACATCCACTTACAAATAAATCTCTGGATCCCAGAGTGGAATTTGTTGCTGAACCATTCATTTGTTTTTAAACAAACTTCAAGACCTATCCTTACAAACGTTGTCTATAAAGCTACGTTCCCAGAAAAGTATTTATCGTGTGGTTATTTCCAATATAAGTATGGCAGGTTTGGTGTATATATGGAAAGTAGAAATATCCAATCTTACTAGAAAAATACTGGATTCCCTGAAAAACACTCATGGAGCGTATACAGGACAAAAATGTAAGTCCGACGATTAGGAGAGTCTGCATGCGGGACGTCGAAGGTTGCACGCGGAGATTGAGCACTTGATGTACATGTTGATAAACTTTATGAAGAATTAGACGCACAACACTTTGAGATAAAAATCACAGAAAAATACGCGGGCAGTGGATAATCCTAAAATTTAATTATGGCTTCGATATTTGTAATAAATAGCCAGCTACTAAAGACAACATCGTCTTGTGTATGCAATGAATTTTCCTCCGACTGCGCTTGCGTTGCTAGGTACCAAGAGAGGTAAGTCACGTGACACAAACATGACCTTTTTTAATCAATTTTTTATAGCCAGGGTATTACCTGACAATTGCAATGTTTTGAGAAGGATTTGAAGCAAAATTATGATAAATTAATTATTTTGAATATGTTTTTAGTCCAAATATATCATCAAATCACCCAGTTTGTACCCGGGAATGCATCTTTAATAATAAAGACACTATTGTCTATATATCATGGTATGCTTCTAAATCTCAATTGATTTTTAAAATTTTTAAGAACAAACTCACAGAAAAGGAGGATATTTATTTAACCAATCAACTGAAAGCTGATGAAGATATACGATCATTAGAAGCAGACGTTACAAAATTACAGAAAGAAATATCAGAATTAACGGATGAACGGAGTCGAGTGAAACAGATTGTAGAAGAAAAAACTAAAAAAGAACAAGATCTGGTACAAAAGGTAAAAACACTATGTCTAATATACAACAAAATACAGAGCAGTACACTTCCCTTTCCGCACTGATAAATCAACACTTGTAGTCTGGATGCTCAATGCGGAGGGGTGTCCATCAAATGGGCACAAAACCAGACCCAACTTCGAGATATTTGGGGTCAAAGGTCAAATGAGGTCATTTGCACTGAAAGTGAATGCGCAGCCATTCTTGTATCACGAAAACATGCTGAAAATGATCGAAAGTAACCAGCCTTTCAATAAAAATGTTAACTTGCTAAATTCACCTTTGTGAACCGCGGACTGATAAGCACTCGGTATCATATTCTATGCAAAATTTTGCGTCTGGTTTTGTGCCCATTTGATGGACACCCCTCCGCACTGAGCTTCCGGCTTATAGGCTTGAAAAATCACAAACGTTCTTCTCAGTCCAGGTCAGGGTTGGTCCCCAGGACAGTGTTTCGAGAGATCCAAGCCAGGGTAGGTTCCCAGGACATTGTTGTCAAGAGTCAAGGCCAGGGTTGGTTCCCAGGACATTGTCGTTAAAAGTCTAGGATATCTGTTTGTGGATGAATATAAGGTCTGTCAAGTGGCATGGTTTCGATCACACATTTGTATGTGACAAGGAATAGGGTTGGCTCTATTTGTACGTGACAAGGAATAGGGTTAGCTCTATTTATACGTGAAAAGGAATAGGGTTAGCTCTGTGTCATGTGTGTTATGGAAATAAAATTGTATCACATGTTAGTCCCGAAATGAACTGGGTTGTGTCAAGTGGATGTTGTGTGTTTATATATGTTATATTTTAAACAGTGTTGTGTGTTTATATGATATCTATGTTTATATTTTAAACAGTGTTGTGTGTTTATATATGATATATTTGTTATATTTTAAACAGTGTTGTGTGTTAGAGGAACAGATGATTAGTTTACAAGATGAAATAAAATCCATTGAATACATCAAACAACAAACAGAGATACGATTATTAGACAGTGATAAAGGTAAATACACTTCTCTTAATCCTTGGGTGTCCGAATGGTTTAACATATGCCAGTTAGATCGTAAAGTCTGGCATTGAGTCAAGTGATGTGGTTTCCATGTAGGGGCTTCACCTGGCCAAACTCATAGGTTTTCTCCCGATTCCTCATGTTTCCTCCCACAGCTAAAGACCCCTACATGCAAATTATTGAAATAAAATTGAACCATATGTTAGTCTCGAAATGACCTGATTTGTGGATGTTAAATCTCATTTCTCAATCTCTCTTAAATGGTCTTTGTCAACATTTTGAATGGCCAGATCCAAGTACAGTTATAAAGATAAAATAAAATGAAATGAAATGGGGTTTAATGTCCTATTGTTCTGCTCCTAACCTGGGCTAATGAAGATAGGCATACGCCATACAGTGTGCAATGAGGGAAATTTTGCCGGACAGCAGCACTACGGCCTACTTTTATATCAAATCTTTTACGTTCAATGCCAATGCATACACAGATCCTTGACAGCTGTCCTTGTCAGCCCCTCCTTTCTGCACCACTGACAAGGGAAAACCATGCCAGAATAATCCTGATGAACTCTGTCGGCCAATGCAGGGATCGAACATGCGACCTCCAGGCTAGCGCGCCACCATGGCTCCCCTATAAAAGACAAGAAAGACATTGAACAGGTGTATTCTATAGATTGTGTTGACAAGTCGTCGAGTGATAGAATCACGGGTTTTACGTCAGGTATTCTTTAGACCATTCCGACCATATCAGATGTATTTTCAGATAAAGGAGAGTTGATGTTGCGGAATGCCGAGTTATCTCAACAGCTGGAGAAACAGAGACGATTAACGGTGGAGAAACAGAACGAACTGGCCAGTGAATTAGACAATAAACAAACTGAGGTGGATGACTTAAACCAACACAATCTACAATTACAACAACAAATAAATAAACATGAAAATAAGGTGAGAAAATCTAAAATCATCATTTTACATAGATCAACGGATTGGTGAGTTACATTTCATTGTCCCAGTCTTAGTTACATTTCATTATCCCAGTCTTAATTACATTTCATTATCCCAGTCTCAGTGAGTTACATTTCATTATCCCAGTCTCAGTGAGTTACATTTCATTATCCCAGTCTTAGTTACATTTCATTATCCCAGTCTTAGTTACATTTCATTATCCCAGTCTTAGTTACATTTCATTATCCCAGTCTCAGTGAGTTACATTTCATTATCCCAGTCTCAGTGAGTTACATTTCATTATCCCAGTCTTAGTGAGTTACATTTCATTATCACAATATAATAATAAAATACATGTATTTATAGCTGAATCTAATGATAAAATACATGTATTTATAGCTGAAAGATTTAGAATCTGTCAAATCTCAATCAGCAGTTGACCTTGGGCGAGCTAATGACCTTGAAAAAGTTGTAACTGACCTTCAAGATCAACTTACAGACAAAAACAGGGTAAGTTTGCGTAGATTTAAATCTGACTATAATATTGTAGATGTTAGGAAGAATGTTGGTTCACGACTGTGCGATAGTGACGGAGATCATGATCCTTGAATTGTCAACAGATTTTAGCCCTTCCCAGACAGCCTGCCCCCCCCCCCCTTTATAGATATGGTCATTTTTCATGGATTGTACAGAAATTAGGATTTCATCTTGTCAGTTGGTCAGGTTCTTTCTGGATTATCGCCTTTATTGTTAACTTGCAGACTATCGCCCTTCAATAGAGGACCACCCTTTCAACTTCTGTTACATCTTCAATTTGAGTGAAGCCTGTATGATTACAGGCCCGGGACTGTTACAGCAGGAAACAAGATCCATTAACTTTATTTGTTGTTTATTTCTTGTGATGTAGTTTGTCTTCTCCGCAGTGCTCTTCTCCAGCACTTAATATTAAACAAGTCAGATTGACTTTCTAACCTTCTGGTTTTCTTAGCATTCTCCCGGTTTTCCCACTGATAAAGATCCCTATTCTACAGTCAAACAGATTGATGGAATTAAGATGTTAGTCCCAAAATAATCTAGTTTGTGTTTTTAAACTAAAGATAACACAAAATTATTACTGTGCTTGTTCTAAAATAACCTAATTATTATTGTGTTAGTCTCAGGGTTATCAGCGAATCTTGTTGTATTTACAGGCATTGAAGAAACAGGAGCAGACGTTAAAAGATTTACGACAGACGTTACAGAGAGAGTTAAAGGTCCAATCACTGCCTAACGATGATTCGGATCGTAGTCGTGGAAACTCTCCACTCCCCGTCCGTAAAAATAACAAACCTGCTCAAATAGAAGTCAAACCTATGCCACCCGTGTCTGCCTCTAAATCGTCATGCCAACAACCAAGTCACATGCCGCCTCCTAGTGGTATTTTAATGAGTCAAGAGGATTTTGATCGCGTTGGAGCGTTCACAGGTTACGTTAAAGATAAAACCCCAGGGTTCCCGGAGCGAGAAGTCAATCTACAATATTTAAAACATGTTGTTCTCAAGTTTATGTTAAGTCGAGAAAGTGAGGTGAGTCTATTAATGTCTACAGGGGTTGAGAATTTGAGGTTAAAAGTGAACAAATTTGAGTGATCTGTGAAAGGTTTGTGCATGGAAATGGTGGTCATTGAATAACAGATAGCCAAGTAAGATTCTGTTGTTGATTTCACATCAATAGATTGTCATCTAGCACCATGGTATCGTCCAGAATGAATATTAACATGTTCCATGTGCACATTTGATCATGAGGTTTGTCATTGAGTCAAATGGCATGGTTTCGATTCCCAGCTTGTACATTACAAGGAGTAGGGTCACCTGTCCAACCTTGTGGGTTTTGCCTGTGTCCTTCCGTTTCCTCCCACTGCTAAAGACCCCTACAGGCAAACAAATTGTTCAACTCAAATGGTACCATATGTTAGTCCCAAAATCACCTAACCCCTTTTTCTCAACCTTGCAATCGTTGATGTTTTTCAGGCGATCCAGTTAGTGAAAGCCATTTCAGTTTTATTACATTTCTCGACAGAAGAACAGAGATTGGTCCAGCAGACATTAGATTGGAAGATGTCGTGGTTCGGAGCAAAACCAGCCGCAGGAAAAGGACAATTATCTAAAATAATACCACCATCTTACTAGAATTAATAGGGGGTACTCAATTGATCGAATATTCTGGAATTCAGGTCGCTCTGTCGTTATCGACCAATTGTGTGAACAGGAGAACTCTGCGTGTGTTATCTCAACCAATCGCTGTAGCTGAAACAAGTTCTACGTATTCGATAACGTCAGTCACTGATTCTGTGTTACTCGATTTTTTAATGTTCCAGGTCAGTGGCATGTAGAGGATTGGTGATGCCCTAGGCCAATTCCTTCATTTTATTGCCCCCCTCCCCCCACACCAAGACTCAAGTATAGGGTCTAGCTGACCGTATACCACCAAGTATAGAGACTAGTAGCTTACTGTATACCACCAAGTATAGAGTCTAATAGCTTACTGTATACCACCAAGATTCAAGTATCGGGCATTGTACTGGGAAATGTGAGAAATATTTTAAATATATGCCGAAACAGATAAAATAAATAAAATAAGTAAGGCAGCTTCTACAACAAACTTAACAGCGACAGTTTCAAATTTAAAAAAGAATTAATTCCCCGGTTGAATTAGATACTGGAGGCCATCACCCCCTCTGCATGCCACTGTCGCAAATTCCTTGTTGAGCACCCCCATATAAACATTCTTGTAGGGTCGTAGTTTATAAGGTGAAAGGTCAATACTCAACTATATCAAATATATATTTATAATGTATGTTGGTTAATCAACCCTGGTTCTGTCATATAGCAGTACCAACTTATCATTCCGTGGTCCAAGTGTATCTATTGATACATCCGTGTGTCCATTAATCTAAAGATCTTTACGTGGGTGAAGCCCTTTAATCTAAAGATCATTACGTAGGTGAAGCCCTTAAATCTAAAGATCTTTACGTGGGTGAAGCCCTTTAATCTAAAGATCTTTACTTGGGTGAAGTCCTTTGATCTAAAGATCTTTACGTGGGTGAAGCCCTTTAATCTAAAGATCTTTACGAGGGTAAAGCCCTTTAATCTAAAGATCTTTACATAGGTGAAGCCCTTTAATCTAAAGATCTTTCCGTGGGTGAAGCCCTTTAATCTAAAGGAGAAAGATCTTTACGTGGATGAACCCCTTTAATCTAAAGGAGCAGGATCATTACGTGGGTGAACCCCTTTAATCTAAAAGAGAAGGATCTGTACGTGGGTGAAACCCTTTAATCTAAAGGAGAAGAATTATTACGTGGGTGAAGCCCTTTTAAAAAAAATTAGTTTTAGATTTTTATTAGGCATGTTCAATGTAGATTAAAGACAACTATGATATAAAACTCTGAATCTATTAGTCATATACAAATGTTTTAAGGTTAAACTCACGATTCAAGCAGATTTTGTAGTGGTTTACGTTGACACAGAGATCCGTGAATATTTTCACAATGTACAATATCTTTTAATATGAAATGAGAGAGAGAGAGAGAAATGGGGTTTAACGTCCACTCAACACAAACTAGGTCATTTCGGGACTAGCACATGGTTCAATTTTATTTCAATAATTCGCTTGCGCGTAGGGGTCTTTAGCAGTGGGAGGAAACCGGAGGACCCGGAGAAAACCCACGAGGTTGGACAATATGAAATGAAATGGGTTTTTAATGTCATGACTGGGGTAATGAAGACGGGCAATATCTTTTAAAGCATTAACTTGTACTTCTCATAAATTTGATCTTTTGGCATTTATTGATTCCTATGAATTTTGGTGGCTGAATTGTTTATCGTGTGAACTTTAGATCACAATGTCTGTCATTAAGTGATCGCCATGGTTTTAATTCCCCGTTTGAACATGAGTCAAGTGGTTTCGATTCCCAGCTGGTACGTGACAAGGAGTAGGGTCACCTGGGTTTTGCCTGGGTCCTCCGGTTTCCTCCCCCACTGCTAAAGATCCCTACCTGTAAGCGAATTATTGAAATAAAATTGTGCCATATGTTAGACCCAAAAGGGGTCTTTAGCAATGGGAAGAAATCAGAGGAACCCTAGAATACTCCTTGTCATGTACAAGTGTGGGTTTGAAAACCACGCTACTTAAAGAGCTAACAGTTCTTGCTATAATAGTTAAAATATACATAATGAAAACAAAAAATGCTGAAAATTTCAGTCAAATTGCTTCACTGTGAAACCAACTATTAATGAATTAATTTTAGGCTAGCCTCGATCGTCATTACTAACGTCAGTTCTATAATAAACAAAGTTTTGATTATCCATTCTTACGTTAAATTATCCATCACAAAAGGTATTCAAATCCACTAAAGATCGCAGGCTAATGATGGCATTGAGAGTTGATTATGGTCTGGATAAGTTAATTAATGTCTAATTAATAGTTTAGGTAACATTACAGGCCTAAAGAAAGACCTGCAATAGGCGATAGAGTATTATTGATAGACTGTGACAAATCTCTTGTTACTACATCAACATAAATAAACACCCCATTATTATATACATATGATTTTATTAATATTAATAGGAAGGGATCAGCTCTGTCCGTCCGTCCAAGGTTCATTAAACTTATGCAATATAGTGTAAAAGGATAAAAATTTGTCATTTAAAACTTATATAATACCCCCGCCCCCCCTCCCCATCATTAAACAATTATATAATATAGACCAGTAGACTTGCTATATCCCCCCCATCATTTATATAACATTAACCAGTAGACTAGCTACCCCCTCCCCCGTCATTCAACAGTTATTATGTAGTATAGTGTAAAGGGCATAATATGTAAATTTATCATTCATAAAATGAATAGGTTCTCGGTCACCGCCCAGTGGCGCCCACTCATGAAAAATACAGGGCATGGATATGATTTTTATTTCCACGTTTAAAAGATATGGCTGAGATTGGATATATTTTTGTTGAAATTTCATCACATACATTAAAAATAAAAGACTGTGCTCCCGCACGACAAAAACTAGGGTTACAGTCTATTTTATTATATAATAAATTTCCCAGAATTCCACCTGAATGCCCGAGAATCCAGTCGATTTATTTGTGTGATTATATGGTGTTATATGTATAAATAATATAAATATATGAATTTATTTATTTTTAATTGTATGTTAATAAAGAGAACAATATTCTGTGGAATAAAACAAATTATATATCAAGATGTTATATGAAATAAAATGAAATGAAATGGGGTTTAACGTCCTACTGTTCTGCTCCTATACTGGGCTAAGATGTTAAATGAGGGGATGATATCACAGAACAAATAAAATTTACTTTTATGTTATATTAAATTCCAATTTGATTAAAACACAGATCCTATTTCGTTTCGCTTTTTATAGTTCAAAATTTCGTTTTACTTGTCTTTTACGACACTAGGATCTGAAAGAGTTGTTATATAACCTGCGTTCTGGTTGATGTGAGGGTTTAGCCAATGATATGGTCTGTTGCAGCGAGTTTTTGGGGTGCGATGCACGGAACTGTGGGTATCCTACTAGAAATGTCAAATGGTTAATCAAATGTCTGACGTCATAGGGCCAAAAGACGCTTGTATGACACCTGATGCGACCTTCCACTACAACCGGTCAGATCTTCATGTAGTGTAGGTCATTGAAAGTATAAAAAAACGAAATGAAATATAGATCTGTGTTTTAATCAGATAGATAAAAACCCACGAGTGTTCAGTGAATGAGGTGCTCGCTCAATATTCCGGAGGTCTCTGGTTCAATCCTGGTGTAGGCTGAGATGTACCTCGGGATTCATCAACATGCTTCCTCCTTGTTAGTTGCACGATACAGGTTCTAGTCCATCGGATGGATGAAAAAAAAACAAGTTCCTGAGTACACATTTGAATACAGGTAAAAACAGGTTCCTGTGTACACCTGTGAAAACAGGTAAAAATAACACTTGGCAGTTAGAATTAGACAAAGAGTACTTTTCTGCTCCAACACGGCTAATGAAGGCGGGCAGGGCTCACGTTGTCTGTCGCCAAAGTCGCAATTTGCAATAAAAATATGAAAGTGGTGATTAAAATTTGATTTTGGTGATAACATTTCGGGGTACTGGCGATTATTTTTGAGAACTGGCGGAAAAAAATCTTAAAATTCTGATCATATATAGCCTAGATTAACCTTTAAATTGAGTGTCAATCACGTGGCTGCTTAATGAACTCGCTGATAATCCAAACCGTGTCAATGAGTAATACTTACCAATTGTTGTGGATTAATGATTAGTTGATTGATAATTACCAATTATATATACAAAACCTATCCCAAGTCATTACTTACTCCGAATGATTAATTTCATGTTTTGTTTTGTCTTTAAAAAATAAAATAAATGGAAATAATGGGGTATGAGATTGAGGGGCCCACCAAGTCTTTATTAGGCTCTGTTAGGATGATGCCAGTTGGTAACACATGGAGAGTGGAAGTGAAACCCGAGGCCCACTCTGTGCTCATTATAATGATGAAATGGGGGTTTAACGTCCTACTGTTCTGCTCCTATACTGGGCTAATGAAGACGGGCATACGCCATACAGTGTGCCATGAGAGAAATTTTGCCCAGGCAACGGCACTATGGCCTACTCTAATATCGAATTCCATCTGCCAAGGGATCTTTTACGTGCACACCAATGTTTACACGGGACCTCAGTTTTCCGTCCCATTCGAACAACAAGACAGCTGTCTTTGTCAGGCCCTTCGTCCTGCCCCACTGACAAGGGGGAACCACACCAGAAAATCTCAAACTTTCTCAGCCAATGCAGGGATCGAACATGCGACCTCCATGCGTCTTACCCACCGTGACTCCAAGTGATTTAGAGACGAATATACCTGTATTTTTATACGCTAACCTGAAATATGATCTGATAGTGTCATCAACCCAGTCTCACAGTGCACTATTAGTTATGCCATGTGAGGGGAGGAATTTTACCCAGGCATTACAACAAGAGAATCGTTTCACACAAAACGGTGACATGACAATTCCAAGATGGGTGCGCTATGACATCATGGTTGGTTCCTGGTTCATATAGTAAGATGTTACGTTTTCCTTCTGGGTTGAATCCCCGGATGTGTCACCTGTGGTATTATTGTCACACTGATCAGCAGTGAATATTCGCTAGGTCACTACAATTAAAGACAGATGACATCAGTCCAGGTTAATTACCTCACAATATGAACTTTTTTCCTTCTGCAAATTAAATTTTTGGGGAGTTCATCTGCAAATTAGATTCTAAAACATATTTTTTGGGAGTATTAGAGAAAAAAAAAGGTGTTTGGAGTATATCTGGATAAAAACAATATTATTTCCTATTTAGTGTAACTGGGTATAGAAAATTAGTAAAAACCACCATTCTGTCTTGACTGGTTAACACAACGTCTTATGTAAACAATGCCTGCGATATAGAGCCAATGATGGACTCGCCTTGATGTGATGTCAAATACTTGAACTTATAAAGGTCAGTTATCTAATACAGAGGTATAAGAAGGCTTTAGAAATAACTGTGTGATACAGATTTGTATCATTGTCTCGAGCACATCTCCATATCCAGCAGTTGCCGGTTTGCTCCCGGTGTTGGCTGTGAAAGTTCATCAGGATTTTCGGACATGGTTTCCACCTTGTCAAAGTTACAGAACGAAGGGGCTGTCGAAGGGCCTGACAAGGACAGCCGTCTAGTCGTTCAGATGGGACAAAAAACAGAGGTCCTGTGTACACATTGGCGTGCACGTAAAAGATCCCTTGGCAGTTGGAATTCGATATGAGTAGGCCTAAATGCCGCTGTCCGGGCAAAATTTCCCTCATGGCACACTGTATGGCGTATACACGTCTTCATTAGCTCAGTTGTAGCAGAACAGTTGGACGTTAACCCGTTAAGTGCGTAGGTCGTTATATAACGTCCTTGACAACTGCCACTCACTGTGTGTAGGGCATAATATAATGCCTTGGAGGTATATTCTTAGAACATAGTACATACATGTAGTTCTTTGTCACTTCGTCAAATTAATTACACAATAGGGGGTAGTTAATATTTTAAAAACGTCACGCTTAACGGGTTAAACCCCATCTCATTACCATTTCATTTCGGTAGATAACTCTGCTAGGGAGAATGTCCTGGCAGTGCCCTAAGCGCTAACATCCATACCCTCTACAAAAAAAACACTGATACATCAACATGTTTATAATAATTTGTTTATTTTTTATAATAAAACATTATTTTACAATAACAAAATATACCATAACAAATATATCATAGAAATAATAAAAATATATGTATATATATATTATATTTCTTCACCCATGATGAAATTAGAACCTGGGTCGTAGGTTAGTCCTAAATGATAAGGCCAGCTCAATTGTTTCGTCAGGGGTCACGAGCTGCAAACAGGGCTAGTGCTAATCCTAACCCTAACCCTGGACCTAGCCTCTATGCTAGGAAATTCATCATCCTAGGTCAGTGCTTATGTGGAGACTTAACCTCTCCCCCAAATTCTTAAACCTAACCTACAATCTCGCCAACAATCACGTGCCCTAACCTTATTTACATCTCAGCGACTGTGACAAAAATTGGACTGGCCTTAACAAATAGATTTAGCCCTGAGTCGTATTTGATACGTTCTACAGTGGCTCCCTCTTACAGGACTTCTTCAACACAACAATTAATTATGTCATGAAACTAATTCTTTTATAACTTTAACAAATGACTATTTAAAGTAATTTATTGGAAGTTTGATTTCGGCTGGAAGCGAAGCAATATAATCAAATATTCTCTTCATCGATCTCCCACAGTTATGTCATGAGCTTGGAAAACATTTAACCTCTTGCCATGGCACATCAGCCATTTAACTTGTTGCCATGGCAGTTGTCGGACATTTATTGGTTGTACAATTGTCTGATTATGAATCTATTCTAACTGGGCCTATCCATATTAATCTGTCCTTACTTAAATCCTTACCCAACCTATCCTTACTCAATCTATCATTTGCTGAACCTATCTTTGTCCATTCTATACTTACCCAACCTATCCTTACTAAGAATATCTGTATTTAAACTATCATTTACTAAACATATCCTTACCCATCCTATCCTTACTATATATATCCTTACTTAAACTATCATTTAGTTAACTTATCGTTTACCTGACCTAACTTATCATTTACTTCACTTATCAATTAGTTAACTTATTTACCTGACCTATCATTTACCTGACCTATTATTTACCTGACCTATTTACCTGACCTATTATTTACCTGACCTATTTACCTGACCTATTATTTACCTGACCTATTATTTACCTGACCTATCATTTACCTGACCTATTATTTACCTGACCTATTATTTACTTAACTTATCATTTACCTGACCTATTATTTACCTGACCTGTCATTTACCTGACCTATCATTTACCGGATAGATATTTACCTGACGTATCAATTACCTGACCTATCATTTACCTGAACCTGACCTATCATTTACCTGACCTATCATTTACCTGGCCTATCATTTACTTATAATAATCTAGTCTTATTTAATTTAATACTATTATTTACTTAAAGTAGCTAAGTCTCTAACTCAATATCATCCAAAGTCTTACAAGTTGAAAACACGAATTATTTGTCAATTCAAATCAACATTGATGTTTTTATCTTACCGGGTAAAAGTAGGATTCTGATATCCAATAATTAAGACAAAATAAATATCGTGTACCATAGTGCGTTTCATTGTCATTTGTAACAAGTGACCAGAAAGAGCAAGGCTAGACATATTCCACAATTCATGAGTCATGTCATACGGCGATGCCATAACTTATCTGGAGAGCATGCGCAATTGACTGGAATAACCAGACGCTAGAAATTTCTATTCGAGACTCATGCCGTATTTTGCTGGACCTAACTGATTTGAAATTAGAGTCAAAACGGAAACAACTGAATGTAAATCAGTTTATATACAATCAGATTACATTATTATATGCGTTGCGACCCATTTGTGTCAATTTCTAGGTCCCAAATATTAGCAATTTAGCTCCATTAAGCTATATGAGATAAATTTGATTGGTTTATTGCCTAAACTGTTGTACAGATTTAAACATGAGCCAGTATCCGGCTTGTTACACTGATGTTTTATTTAACGCTATTGCATATCTAATTCACTAAATTCAACAGAGAGAGAGAGAGAGAGGGTGGGGGAGTTAATAACAATCGACACAAACTAGGTCATTTCGGGACTAATATAATGTTCAATTTTAATTCAATTATTCTCTTGCGCTTGGGGGTCTTTAGCAATGGGAGGAAAATTGAGGAGCTGGAGAAAACCTGTGAGGTTGGACAGGTGACCCTACTCCTCGTCACGTACAAGCGGGGAATCAAAACCACGCCACATTAACTCACTGACAGCCCTCAAGCGTTAATCATTCGGTCACCCAACTCCCTCTAAATTCAACAGAACATCAACTGTACACATATCATAATTAACTAATTATATAAAACAACAAACCAAATATCTGGTAACCCTTGGTAACCGTTACCATTTCTGATTATTTGTTTACAGATTAAATTCCGAATCTGTTCGAATCTGTTATTATCAAATTAGATTCCTTGAGAAATACGCTTTATTCCCATTCATCTTGCATATTTAGCCCTAATTTTTTTCGCATTTATTTAATAAGAAAGATTAGATATTGAATGAATGTGAAGGAACTTGGGGCTAAATACACAAAATGAAATGATACCAAGGTAACAGTGAAATATTCTTGTTATTCTTTAGCAACATCATTGTTTCCTAAAATTTTATCACCTCTTTAATTTGCGTGGATGTCTCTGTTTAATTTGCGCAGACGTTTAAACTTAAAGTGTTGATTTCTATGATTGCTCTTTAATTTGCGTAGACGTTTTCGAGTGCTGATTTATTTAAATCTGATGTGTTGATTTGTTTTACAGATGTAACCTTTCTAACTTAAATTATATGTCCTTAGATAAAACCAATATTCACATATCAGACAAATATATTGATGCATCATTCATAGATTATTCAGGCATAGTTAAACATTATGCAAAATATTTCACAATATATACTCTGTATATACTCTGTAGTGACATCATTTCTTTTATTACTCAAAACAAAAATTAAAAGATAGACACACCTTGATTGTAGAGAAAATAATTGTTTAGAGTGTTTAATCTGTGGTTTAATATTGACAGTCACTTAACCATAGTTGACAGTCACTTGACTACAGTCAGTCATTTAATATTGACAGTCACTTGACTACAGTCAGTCATTTAATATTGACAGTCACTTGCTTGACCAATTTAATAATGACAGTCACTTGACCACAGTCATTCATTTAATATTGTCTGCCACTTGACTACAGTCAGTCATTAATTATTGACTATCAATATAAAACAGTCAGTCATTTTGCCTTTTTAAAATGGCTACAGTATAAATAGTAAATACTCAGTTGAGCAGATAACGATGTCGTTATCAATTATTGGCTTATCTCTAACTAAAAACAATTTTTAGTTAATGTCCATGTGACACCAACCCTATCAATCGATCGACCAATCAATCGACCTATCAATCGATCATTCAAACAAAAAGAAAGTCGAGTTATAAAAATTGAAAGAAACTGGATTTTGACTTCCATTTACCACCTTCACAACATATCTATTCACATTTAAAAACAATTGTTTGATGAGAAAACTCGTAATGCTAGCTGTGTCTAAACGAATCCTTACGTCTCATTGATAATCGTTTCTCTTGATGAGTGACAAAGTCTTTTCGCGCAGAACTGAGACGAAGTTCTAATATATGATTGATTTTTTGTACGATTTCTGCCGATACGCTGTGTTCAGCTTCGAAGTCATGATGTTTGAAATCGGCATCTAACATGTAAGTTAGGCGTAACACCGATTTACCTGAAAGTAAAATATAAACCTAATTAAATATAAAATGGCACAGAAGATGAAACAAAATAAGGTTTAACGTCTCCGTTTTCTACATCGACTGGGCTAAGTGGTGCTATCAAATCGTTCACCACATTCGGCGTGTGATATATTCTCTTGCCACACATCTTGTTAGCCGGTGATCGTCGAGTTTGTCTCTGGCGTGGATTATTGTAATTCTCTTCAATAAGGCCTTGTTGTTCTTCGAGAAAAGTCTAAAGGCTTTTTGGATAATTGCATGTGGACTGATGAACTTCGATTTTCGATGGGTGCGTTGATTTATTCTAGAAAAATGGGCCTGATTCACTATATCATATTTAGATTAGTTTAGAAATTTATGTCTAACTGTCATTTATAATGTTATACTCATTTCATTAGCAGACTTACATTTGAGACAGAGAACAGGCTAAAAAGGCAATTTTTTGAACAATAAGGGGTCATAATCCAGGATGTTACGGTCCAACATGCATCAATATCAAAAGGAACTGAGTTTTATGTGATATAAACATAAATTTTTTATATTTTTAAACTCACCGTTTGATTTTTGTTCCAGTAAATGACAATCTGCAATTTGATCAGCATCGAATGTGAAAGCTCGTTGACGAAATAATCTAGTTGACCCCTTACTACTAATAGGATCAATCTCCACTTTCTCACCACTTACACCTGGTGATAAATAACAGGTAAATAATATACAGGTATGGGAAAAACTCACCTGTATTATCATTAAAAACATTCTCCTTACAAGTCACATCCTGGTTAGTATTCATACAATCTAATTAAAACACAGATCCTATTTCGTTTTGTTTTTTATAGTCCAAAATATCGTTTAACTTGTCTTTACTACAGTAGGATCTGGAAGAGTTGTTATATAACAGGTGTTCTAGTTGATGTGAGGAATTAGCCAATGTAATGGTCTGTTATGGCAAGTCTTTGGTGTGAGTTGCATGGAACAGTGCCTGACGTCATAGTTTCATAAGCCACTCGTATGACCCCTAACACGACTTTCCACTACAACTGGTCAGATCTTCATATAGTGTAGGCCATCAAAAGTATAAAAAAACGAAACGAAACATAGATCTGGGCCCTTATTCACGAAAACTTAAACTAAGATACAATCGAAATTTTAAGAAATACTGCAATTCGATTGGCTGACCAATATGCAAATTGGGTATATGCAAATTGATTTTAATGGTCAGCCAATCGAATTGCCCAGTATTTTAATCAGATTGGTATTAATACTTCCTCTAATACTAACATAGCAGGTTACTATTACTTTATCATTGGTCGATTCTGTTTTTTTCAACCAATAACGACCTAGCTTCCATCAGTGGTTTCTATCAATATTCACTCGGCAAACCTCGGCAGATTCCATTACTCTACATCTAGCCTCGGCTTATGGCGGTAAGTGATATGTACCTACGTCTTTGCAATTGCGATGCGGCACCGGTTTACATATTAGAATTGCTTTGTTTAAAGCGTGGGTAGAATTTTTAGTGCAAAGTGGTCCTTGTTTGAAAAAAATCGGATAAACTTGAAAGAAAAACAGCTTTAGAATTTGAAATATTTGTATGAAAACATTCTTCAAAGGCGTCGTCATGGGCAACGCCGTTGGTAATCCGGGAACTTGAAAGTAGTTCCAATGGCGGACTTTGTCATACAGCCGAGGCTAGATGTAGGGCACTTGTATCTGCTGAGGTTTGCCCAGTGTATCAATATTGTTACATTAGAGAGGCAGAATTAACTACATGCATTTCAGATTTTACCCGGTAAATAAAACTATGTTCATTAAACAGGTGAAATTAAATAAATTTTAAGATATTTTTTATAGGGGAAGAAAATCTGAGCTCCTTTGTACACATTGGCAAGTTCGTAAAAGAACCCTTTTGAATTTGATATTGATAAAAGTCGACCATAGCACCATTATCTGACAAAAATTTCCTTAAGGCTAAAATGTAATTAAATTGATTGTTTAATGTAGGAATTTAAATCTGTTTTAAAAACTAATCTATTTAATAAGTTGTACTAGTAGTGTGATTATAAATATACTCTATAGATACTTTCTATATAATATACAATGTAGCTAAACAGCATCTAGAAATAACCATTGGACATAATGTAGCCCTATATAAGACAATCATTATTATTATTATTATTATTATTATTATCATTATTATTAATTAAGAAATCAAACTATCAACGACAGATTCTCCCCGTTTGAATTCCATAGAGAGAGTATTTACACTACAAGACCACTATCTTCTATACTAATATTTGTGACTGTCGTTTGTCTGTCTGTTTGTCTGTCTGTCTGTCTGTTCGGGGTTGGCAGCTACACTAGGTCTGCCCCGAGTCTGAAATTTTGGGTATAGGGGTAGCCCGGACCGGGGAGTAACATAGGCCAGGTGGCGTTAGTCTACCACTTCCGGTTTCGAAGTTATGACCCCCGAGCAAAGCTGGGTATCCTGCTAGTAACTATTAAAATATCTTGTTTCTCAATAACTTTTAGTAATTGAATATAGAGATCACAATGACTACCCTAATCTAGAGGTTAGTATCTAGAATTATTATTAAATATACAGGTCAACAACTACTGTTTATTACTGAGCGACGTTTAGACTTGATCTAGACTAGAGAATCCTAGTAGAAACATCACTCAGTACGGTAATAAACCAAACAAATAGAAATGAAATAAAACAGTGTTTAACGTTCTACCGTTCTGCTCCAACTGGGCTAATGAAGACGGGCATATACAGTGTGCTATGAGAGAATTTTGCCCGGACAAAGCGGCTTTATGGCCAGGGCTGTCGGTAATTTTTCACAGATGATTAGCAGCACTGCTAATCAAAAAGTCCAATTTTGCCAAATTTGATTAGCAAATTTAAAAATTGATTAGCAGTTTTTCAGTTTCAACATAAAACACCTAAATAACAAGATTATTTTAATTTTAATTGATAACAAATGATTAGATTTCATTCTTAAGATTTTTTAGAATTTTAGAACTTCTACAGGTAGCTGTGAACATTTCTGAATGAATGTAGACTTTTGGTTAGGCCTTATGTCTGAAGCAAATTCTTGGCAGTGGCTTCTTTCTTCGTTAAAAAACAATTTCGTCTGCTTTTTATCGTGTGTTATTATTTTTGTTCAATCGGAAGCACGCGGTATTTTACGAATAATCTCGATTAACTAGATGCACGCGATATAAACAATAATAGTTTACGGGAATTCTTACTTTGATTTCTCATTTTACAATACGTTTACACGTATTTATTTTTTATATTTTATTTACAATACGTGGGGGATACACTGAATTTATTTTTTTTCAAATTGAATACTGATATAATTACTCGAAATTGGCATGTCTCGCAACGTGAGTGGTACTACTTGATTCCCTATTTCCGGTTTAATCGTCCCGATTCATAGAGTTATGTCCCTGTATTATATAGTATAATGAATTGAATCTGGGTAGTTCGAGAAGAAAATGTCACACAGAGAATTCCGTTTTGTTTATAACATTTTTTTGATATTTTATACACGTTGAAAGTGTTGAGAAATGTGGATAAATCTTTGTGTCAATATCCAAAATGACAGGCATATTAATGATTCGCAGTTACTGCGAATCAAAAACGTTAGATTTTAATTTTTGATTAGCAATGGACAAAATATGTATCGCAAATTGCGCTGCGATACTGGTTGTCGGCAGCCCTGTTTATGGCCTACTCTTATATCGAATTCCAACTGTCAAAGGATCTTTTATTCAGCAATAAACAGGAATTGCATCCTATGTATATATCATATAAGAATGTATGTTAACTATTGTGTTCTATATAAGGAAGTATGTTAACTATTGTGTTCTATATAAGGAAGTATATTAACTATTGTGTTCTATATAAGGAAGTATATTAACTATTGTGTTCTATATAAGGAAGTATATTAACTATTGTGTTCTATATAAGGAAGTGTATTAACGATAAAAGGAAGTATATTTACCTAGTAAAACTTCTGTATTAGTTCGTATTTTATGAACTAGATTAACCATGTATGATTTATATTGATGACTCGTCAATGATTCCGCGACATCTGATGATATGTTGTTTTTATATTTATCTTGATCGTCTCGGGCACCTGTCAATCAATCAATCAATAAATCAATCAATCAACGCAATAGTTTAGGGAGTTGACTCTTCTTGTCGATCTCTTGACTTCCGAGACATAAATATGTCATTTTCGGACTAATATAATGTACAATTCTATTTTAATGACTTGCTTCTCAGTTTGGGTTTTTAGCAACAGGAGGAAACTGGATGACCCGGGGGAAAAAACCCACTAGGCTTCACAGGCGACCCTATTCCTTCTTACATACAAGGTTGGGATCAAAACCACGCTACTTGACTCAATGACAGACCTTATGATCTAAAGCAAGTGTGCTAGACCACTCTATTTATTGATCTTGGAGAAGTGAGAGAGAGAGAGAGAGAGAGAGAAATGGAGTTTAACATCCACTCAACACAAACTAGGTCATTTCGGGACTAACATATGGTTTAATTTTATTTCAATAATTCGCTTGCGCGTAGGGGTCTTTGGCAGTGGGAGGAAACAGGAGGACCTGGAGAAAACCCACGAGGTTGGACAGGCGACCCTACTCCTTGTCACGTACAACCGGGGATTCAAAACCACGTCAGTTGACTCAATGACAGGTCGTATGATACAGCACGCATGTGCTAACCATTCGGCCATCCAACCCCCCTCTTGGAGAAGTTTTTACAAACTTAAACTTCGTAAAAACATAGATTGTTGGAGAGAAGTGAATGGATTAGGACTATACTTGCAGAAACGTGTGGAAATCCAACCTAGGGCACATCTTTATTTCAACAATTTTCATGAGCGTAGAGGTCAATGGGAGGAAACTGGAGGACCCAGAGAAAACCCAATAGGTTTGGCAGGCGACATTACTTCATGTTCAAAGGGTTAATGTTTGTGGGAATGGACAGAAATCAAGCCACCCGTGTTCAAAGGGTTAAAGTTTGTGGGAATGGTCGGAAATCAAGCCACCCGTGTTCAAAGGGTTAAAGCTTGTGGGAATGGACAGCAATCAAGCTATTCATGTTCAAAGGATTAAAGCTTGTGGGAATGGATGGAAATCAAGCCACACATGTTCAATGGGTTAAAGCTACATCTACTTACTGTTTTCCCTGATGAGAACAAACTCTAGCGTATCGAGAGACATTAACGTAGCATCGAGATCCACCGATATACCCGGATCGTTCAGTTTTTCTAAGTTGTATTTTAAACCAGGTCGTAATTTAATCTTTCTTCGGCGTAAAACTTTTTCCATCATCTCACGAAGCGGCAGATTATCGTCATCCACCTGGAACTTGTTAAAACCACGATTTGGGATATGTCTGAAAAAAGAAAATGTTTCCTTACAAGAAAATTCATAATAATTATGACCAAAATGATAGACTTGTGTCGGCTGACGCACAAACTATTAAACATACATTATGCAAGATTTAGATAGAGCTGACCATTCTTGCTATAATAGCTCAAAAATAGATAATGTAAAATGAAAATATTGAAAATTTCATTCAAATTACTTCATTCTGAGCCAAGTTATCACTGTTTGTAGTTTTGACAAGATGTGTGCATTGTGGTAACCAAGGCACTGGTATATTCAAGACTTAGCCTCGCTTTCCCATTTTTAAATTAAATTCATAAATGGCGAACCGTTTTAATCTAGTTAAAATCTCGAGTATCCGATGCCATCTAGAGTTGATTATGGTCTGGATAAGTTAATAAATGTCTAATTAATAGTTTATATAACATTTGAGGCCTAAAGAAAGACCTGCAATAGGCCGATTTAGCTCTTGCATAACGTATGTTTAAAGTTTTTTTTATGTTCAGATACAACATTTTTTTCATTACAAACCAATCTCCAATAAAAAAGCACCCGCTTGGAATGTAATAGTTTCCTTGGACTTTTTAACATTTTAAAATTAGGCCTTTGCTTCCTTCAAATGGTTGTTTAGATTTTGTTCCAGAATTACAAAAAGCGTAAATTCTGTGAAATATAGAAGGACTATTTTTACGTACATTGTAACTAGAGCTAAAGATCGTGGTGTAATACTAGCGGGAGATCTCTCAACCAATGCTAATTTACTAAAACCAAACTTAGACATTGGTTCTCTATTATCCAGACTCGGGAAATCAGAATCAACCTCCCCATCATCTTCTGCTATATGTAGAGAATAAATCTCAAACTTGGGACTGGAAAAACAAAACAAATAAATTTAAATATGTTGGTCAAAATATCAGGCATTACTTTAAAACCATGAATGTGAAAATCTTGTATTTAAATTCAATATGAACTTGATTTTATCCAACACTATATCCCCCCCTCCCCCCCCCCAATCTTCTTTAACCTGGTTAGTATAAATGAAAATGAAATGAAATGAAATGGGGTTTAACGTCCTACTATTCTGCACGGAACTGGACTAATGAAGACGGGCATACAGTCTGCTATGAAGTCAATTTGGTACAGATGTTCTATTACGTCCATGTGTACTTGGTACTTCCTAACTACCAGACATTGTCTCTTCTTGTTAGGGGGGGTTGATTGGCTGAATGGTTAGTGTGCGCGCGCTGTATCATAAAGTCTGTCATTGAGTCGACTTGCGTGGTTTCGAATCCCCGGTTGTACGTGACAAGGAGTAGGGTCGCCTGTCCAACCTCGTGGGTTTTCTCCGGGGCCTCCGGTTTCCTCCCACTGCTAAAGACCCCTACGCGCAATTTATGTAAATAAAATTAAACCATATGTTAGTCCCGAAATGACCTAGTTTGTTTCGAGTGACGTTAATCCCCATTTCTCTTTCTCTCTCTTCTTGTCAAGGCTCTTGCACTGCTGATCAGTGTGGTCAAGGTCCTCTATCCTACACCACTGATCAGTGTGGTCAAGGTCCTCTATCCTACACCACTGATCAGTGTGGTCAAGGTCCTCTATCCTACACCACTGATCAGTGTGGTCAAGGTCCTCTATCCTACACCACTGATCAGTGTGGTCAAGGTGCTCTATCCTACACCACTGATCAGTGTGGTCAAGGTCCTCTATCCTACACTGCTGATATGGTGAAATTATGATAAAAACTACCTGGCCAACATCAGGATGAAAACACAGATCTCCTGGTTAACGAACTACAAAATATATAAACCAATTTCATTTCACCCGTTCCTTTCCCTCTCTATTTTTTCTCTCTTTGCCTAAACTATCTCTAATATGGCATATTTCAACTATCACTTAAATATATCATTTTTGATAGGCGGTCACAGTGGCTAAGTGGGTAAGACGCTGACAAGGATAGCTGTCTAGTCATTCAGAATGGATGAAAAACCGAGGCCCCGTGTACACATTGGCATGCACGTAAAAAATACCTTGACAGTTGGAATTCGATATAAGAATATGCCGTGGTACCGCTGTCCGGACCAAATTTCCCTCATAGCACACTGTATGGTGTATGCCTGTCTTCATTAGCCCAGTCGGAGCAGAACAGTAGGACGTTAAACCTCATTTCATTTTCATTTCTGATACGATTCAACTAGAAATGAAAGTTATTCTTACTTGAGTTTTGGTGAACGGTTTTCATTGGTGTACTGCCAGCAAATTAAGCCAATCAAATCATAGACCTTGGCTGTTGCTATGACAACCACTGGCATGGGGTATGAACGTTCTTTCGGTGGTAGCATGGTTAAATAAATATCTATTCTTTTGGTAGCTACCCCAGCACTTGACTGAAAAAAACAAAGTACAAGATCAAATACCTATGGCAGTGATTCTCAACCAGTGTGCCGCGCAATTTTGAACGGCACACTAAGAAAATGTGAAAAGCCATGTGATCCCAATTGAGTATTCACTGATGTCTACTGGTAAGTTGATAGCTGTGTTTTTCTTTATTTAGTTTGAGTCATTCTATGTGTCTATGACTAGTCTGTGTCTATGGTTGAATGCCATCTATGACTTGCCATGTTTTTATTTTGGGGCTTAACTTCGGGACTAACATATGGTTTAATTTTATTTCAATAATTCGCTTGCACTTAGGGGTCTTTAGCAGTGGGAGGAAACCCACGAGGTTGGGCAGACGACCCTATTCCTTGTCACGTACAACTGGGGAATCGATACCACGCCAGTTGACTCAATGACAGACTTTATGATACAGCGCGCACACGCTAACCATTCAGCCATCCAACCACCCACCTCAGTTTAGTAATGGAATGACGAAGAATGAGAGAAATGAGGTTTAATGTCTACTTGGCACAAACTAGTTTATTTCCATACAGTTATTTGGTTCAACTTTATTTCAGTAATTCACTTGCATGTAGGGGTCTTTAGCAGGAGAAAATCAAAGAAAATTGACAAGAGAGATGTCGTAGGACCCGGGGAAAACCCACGAGGTTGGACAGACAACCCAACTCTCCTTGTCACGTACAAGTAGGGAGTCAAAACCACTTGACTCAACGACAGACCTTATGATCTAATGCGTACATATTAAATCATTTGGCCAACCTCTGACTGAGAAGGAAATGAAATGAAATGGGGTTTAACGTCCTACTGTTCTGCTCCTAATCTGGGCTAATGAAGACGGGCATACGTCATACAGTTTGCTATGAGAGAAATTTTGCCCGGGCAGCGGCGCTACGGCCTACTCTTATATTGAATTCCAACTGCCAAGGAATCTTTTACGTGCACGCTTATGTGTACACGGGACCTCGGTTTTTTGTCCCATGCGAACGACTAGACAGCTGTCCTTGTCAGGCCCTTCGTCCTGCATCACTGACAAGGGGAAACCACGCCAGAAAATCGGGATTCACTTTCTCGGCCAATGCAGGGATCGAAAACCCGACCTCCAGGCTAGCGAGCCAGTGTCTTACCCACTTAGCCCTGCGATCCCTTGATTGAGAAGGAATATGTAAGTCTAGTTAATGGGGGATCATTGACACAGGTATGATACAGGTATATTATGTGTAACCATGCTTCCTAGTCTGTTTGGTTCATACCAACGTTAGTCGCCGCTAGTCGCCATGGTTCCTAGTCTGTTTTGTTCAGAAATATAAACGTGAATATAAACTCACCTTTCCATCATATCGTGCATAATCCATGAAAGGATTATCTCTCTTGTCACCAATAGTTTCAATCATCTGGGATAAACGAGAAGGTTTTTTACCATTGTTTATTACGACTGGTTTCTGGCTTGCTACGTCCTTTCTCTCAAATAGATGACCTTTCTCATCAGCTGTAATAAATAAAAATAATAAATAAATAAATAAATAAATAAATAAATAATAATAATACCATTCAACCCCCCATTTGGTGTAGGTGTTTATTAGGTGAATATCTTGATGGAGTCCGAAGATGAGCATTGATTATGGCCCCTGTTGGCCATCCAACCCTCCTAAATAAATAATACTCAGTAACAAATTAGTGTTTACATGAGGTGGTTGGGATGCCGAATGTCTTAATGTGTGCACTTAGATCATAAGGTCTGTCAATGAGTCAAGTGGTTTGGTTTCGATTCCCTGCTTGTATGTGACAAGGAGTAGGGTTGTCTGTCCAACCTTGTGGGTTTTCTCTGGTTTCCTCCCACTGCTAAAGATGCCTGTGCACAAGCGAATTATTTGATTAAAATTGCACCACATGTTAGTCTCAAAATGATCTAGTTTGTTTGGAGTGGACTTTAAACCCCATCTATCTGTATATAACAAATATAACAGGCATAATAATTATACAAGGGCTGGCTGAAAAGTTCTAAGCCTGAAAAGGATAGACCAATTGTGTTGAGACAAACACTTGTCACCAACAAGTCCAATCATTGAATGAATCATAGAACTGCAACTGTAATGTTATTATTGTCTCTTGTGAACCTACCCACTGAAATCTACGGAAACATACAAACTGGCTATAGGGCAAGTACCTGCAACTGAAAGGACTAAGATGGAGAGGGTTGAGCACATTATCACCAACGAGTTAGGAATGACAAAAGTTTCTGCAAGATGGATGCAGATCCTGATAACTTTTTTGCCAGATTTGTAACCATGAATGAGACCTGAATTCATTAGCCAAGTCAGTTCCTTCCGCTGGAAAGGTGATGGCTTCAGTCTTTTGGGATTCAAAGGGTATTCTGCTTATTGACTATCTTGAAAAAGGCCAGACTATGAATGGAAGATATTATGCTGACCTACAGAGACAGTTGTGAATGCTCACTAAACGCGTCCTGTTCTACAAAGACAAAAGAGACAGAGAAATTGGGTTTAAAGGTCCACACAGCACAAACTAGGTTATATCGAGACTAACATGGTTCCATTTTATTTCATTAATTTGCATGCACGTAGGGATCCTTATCATTGGAAAGAAACCGGAGGACCTGGAGAAAACCCATGAGGTTGGACAGGCGACTTTACACCACGCAACTTGACTCAATAGCAGACCTGATACAACATGCACTCGTTAACCATTCCGCCACCAAACCCCTCTTCACCAATACAATGCTCGTGTTCATAAATCAATGATTGCAATGTCAGTGATCCATGATTGTGGCTTCAAACTCATTGACTATCCACCTTACTCACCAAATTTGGCCCCGTCATGAATAAGACGGTCATCATTTTCCTTATAATGATGACGTCATGTCAGCTGTGAACGACTTTTAAGGTGACCGAAAAAACTTCTTCCTGGCCGGCATCCAGGCCTTGCAGCATCGTTGGCAAAAGTGTGTACACCTCGAAGAGGACCATGTAGAAAAAAAATGGAAACTGTCGACTTTGTACAGATCTTTCACGGATAGGCTTAGAACTTTTCAGCCAGCCCTCGTTTACAATAATGTTCCATGCTTGTCCAGGTAAAATAATGTCCAGGTAAAATAATTATCAATGTTTTTATAATACCTTTATATATAGCTCCATTCTTCCAGGTAAAGGTTTTAGCTTTTGGTTGATTTCGTTTATCTTTTCTCAGTCTATCTAAACGTTGAGCCGTGTTAGATCTTCTTCTGTGAGCACCTACAGATAATAAACAATCAACAATTACAACCGGTATCCATGGTGACTGATCTTTATATTATTATAATTCTTAAGCCGATCCTAATGAACCATTGAATTTAAATTTCTTAAACAAAATAGGGAAAAGAGGCCTTTCATACATCTATAAATATGTGTTTGAGTTTGTTCCTTAGTGGGCGGAGTGGAGTCTAACTGTTTATAGATACATGTGGGCTACATGTTAAAAAGCCTTGAGTGACATTTACCGATTGAACACAATAAAAACACAACACAATTTATATGGAAAACAATCATTAATGTAGCATGATGTTTTCAACACATGATTTCTTATTGTTATAAATGTTATAAGAGAACACTGGTTGAGAGAGAGAGAGAGAGTAATGGGGGGATAACGTCCACTCGACACAAACTAGGTCATTTCGGGACTACACTGGACGAAACTTCTCCCTATATTGATAATGATAAGAGAATACTTGTTGAAGCGTCGTGCTATATGTATACAATCAGTGATTGTTTTACATATCAATTGTGTTGTCTATTTTAGCTACATTACTATTATAAATTCTTCCGTATAAAACCTTCAATAAAATAAAAGTAGAACTCACCGTAGTCCATGTCCAGATATATGTCAAAGGAATGATTTAATTCAGAGTCAGATAAATCCGGACCACTGTTACATAAACTGGATTCAAACAAACTCCTGGAAATATACAATATTAGTAGTCATTGCTGGGAGACAGCACCATACACATACAATATACACAAAATACACAAACCCGTGGACAACACACACAATATACCCAAGACAAAACCATGAACAACACACACAATATACACAAGACAAACCCGTGGACAACACACACAATATAAACAAGACAAACCTGTGGACGAAACACACATTTCAAACAATAAACAACAAAATAATAAGCTCAAGTGAATGAATCCAGGGACTAGCCGTAAATGTCCACTGTGCTATTTATCAAGTCAAGTGAATGGATCCGTGGCGGGGAAGGGGGGGGAGGGCTAGTTGTAAGCATCCACTGTATATCATTCAAATATTTAACTTTCAATCACCTGTTATCAGATATTTAAGTCATTTAAACAAAATGAAATAGAATTTATCAACATCCTCCTACTCTTATTTTGATTCCAATATCTTTCAAACTCACGATAAACTAAAACGACACGAAATGGGGTTTACATTCTATTCTTATTTCGAATTCACGATAAAAGAAATGGGGTTTAACATCCTAGTTTTAGCGCCACCTGGGCGAATGAAGACGGGATTCATGAGTCTACTGGGCGAATGAAGACCGGGATTCATGAGTCTACTGGGCGAATGAAGACGGGATTCATGGGTCTACTGGGTGCACGATAAAATGTGTGTATCTATGTGTCTGCTATCATTACAGATCTGTTTGGTCCAGCCTCATTTTATTGGTTTTATCATTTCTGTGGTAGGTAGCATGTGCATGGCAGGGTCTGCTTACTCTTTGATGAACACTTGGTACCACTTGTGGGGTTTTCTCAGATGACGAGTGCGCATGTTTTTATTACTCAAATTTACCGAATTCATTTGCTTGACTTGGTATTTGACCATTGGTTAGGATCGACGGAGATGATTTGTATTTATTGACCAGAGACTACAAATCTAAGTGTTTGGGGTGACACTCTTCGTAAAAAGTCTAAGGCTCTGTCAATTCAAGTACATGACTCTTGGCAAGCTTGTTCCTCAACGGCCTACAAATTTTTATATGACGATAAAATTCCAAATATATCACCATAACGATGAAATATAATGAATGGTATTACCATAGCCATATAATATAACAACGTATCACCATAACAAAAACATCACCATAATGATGAAATATAATGAATGGTATTACCATAGCCATATAATATAACAACGTATCACCATAACAAAAACATCACCATAATGATGAAATATAATGAATGGTATTACCATAGCCATATAATATAACAACGTATCACCATAACAACGTATCACCATAACAACGTATCACCATAACAAAAACATCACCATAATGATGTAAGAGAGAGAGAGAAATGGGGTTTAACGTCCACTCGACACAAACTAGGTCATTTCGGGACTAACATATGGCTCAATTTTATTTCAATAATTCGCTTGCGCATAGCGGTCTTTGGAAGTAGGAGGAAACCGGAGGACCCAGAAAAAAACTCACGAGGTTCGACAGGCGACCCTACTCCTTGTCACCTACTACCTGGGAATCGAAAACACGCCAGTTTACTCAATGACAGACCATATGATACAGCGCACAAGTGCTGACTATTCGGTTATCCAAGCCTCCAGAACGATGTAATATAACAATAATATCACCATAGTGATGAATTATAACAATAATATCACCATAGTGATGAATTATAACAATAATATCATCATAGCGATGAATTATAACAATAATATCACCATAGCCCTGTATTATAACAATAATATCACCATAACGATGTAATATAACAATAATATCACCATAGCGATGTATTATAACAATATCACCATAACGATGTATTATAACAATAATATCACCATAACAATGTATTTACCCATCTGTACTACTAGATGACATGACTGATCCACCAGGAGGTTCATCTTTAGTTTTTATTCCTATTTCACTTTTCTTTCTTCGAAATTCTTCTTCTCCCTCGGTATGCTCCGCTTCGTCCCCTTCCAAGATTAGTTCGCACATCCCTGTATCATCACTTGTAATAAACGAATTACGCAAGTGAGCGATCAAAAAATCTTTATTATCCATCATCGCCATGGTGATTGATTTATTTTAACCTGAAATATAAATATGTTGAATAAACTAAACACTTGGGGAAAGTGATCTTTCTAATTTAACTATTAGAATTTAGATGATAATTTCTTGCCCGGGAGCAAGAGGCTTGGTGACTATCACTACAACTCAGGTATCATTTAGTTTCTGTATTTAATGTTTAGTTTCTCAAAAGGTGTTGAATAATTAATTCGTCTGTTAATTACTCAACACCTTTTGAGAAACTAAAAAGTTATAAACCTAACACTCATTATCTAATCTAGACAGACTCTTTAAACTACCTGACTAAAGACATCCAATAGTTTTCTATGATTCTCAACAGATTTAAACAGTTTTCCAACAATCGTTTGAAACTAAACATTAAATACAGAAAATCCTGTTAAAACAACACAACTAAATGATAACCAAGTTGTAGTGTATTCTACGCTTGTACATGACCAGCAGTAAAGTCGTCTGCCTAACCTAGTGGGTTTTCTCCGGGTTCCTCCCACAGCTAAACACCCCTATTGAAATAAAGATGTACCATATGTTAGTCCCAAAATGACTTAGTTTGATCACCCAATCCAGTGACTGGGTTTCACATAGAGAGAGAGAGAGAGAAATGGGGTCCACTCAACACAAACTAGGTCATTTCGGGACTAACATATAGTTTAATTTTATTTCAGTAATTTGCGTGTGCGTAGGGGTCTTTAGCAGTGGGAGGAAACCAGAGTACCCGGAGAAAACCCACGAGGTTGGGCAGGCGACCCTACTCCTTGTCATGTACAACCTGGGATTCGAAACCCCGCCAGTTGAATCAATGACAGGCCTTATGATACAGCGCACATGTGCTAACCATTCAGCCATCCATGCAAAAATGCAAGATATTTTTGAATGTGCATTTGAAGTTATAACAGACAATTCCACTTTATATTCACCTGAGATTGAAGATATTATGTTTGTTAATTGGTTTTGTCACCCAGGTAATTGTCTTTCTTCAGTAGACATCATAAATAAAATTGCTGCAAGTAAGAGGGAAAAATTAAGGATATATGTATAGGCCTTTATCGTAGTAAAGGCTTAAAACTTAATTCTTAAAATAACATCCAGAAGTACACTTAAATATATACACAAAGTATTATGGATATGTATATAACCACTTCTCTATTATTTAATAACACATGGAATACATGTAGATGTAGATATAACTACTTCTCTGTTATTTAATAAACACTTTCATAACACATAAAAGGTAATGTTTTCAAGTTATAAATTTGAAAATGTGACCTGAAAGTCGCAATTCATTTTTAACCCCTCGTAAACTACAATATTGTGAAAGTTGAACTCTAAAACAGTCCAAAAACGGTTCATTCCATTTAGCATTTACCGAGATACGACAAATTGAAAATCTATCAACATCCAACATCTTCTGCGGACGACAGAAACAGAACATCTTTTAATGGTCCCCTTTTTAATCTATATGAACGTTGAACTTTGAACTTTGTTTTCTTAAAGTAGCATTAGGTAAGATTAGATAAAGAGCTGATAGTTCCCTATATAATACTAATAGTTTGAAAATAGATAATGTAAAGGGAATATGCTGAAAATTTCGGTCAGACTGCTTCACTCTGAACCAAGACAATAGCGAATCAATTTTAGGCTAGCCTAGATCATCATTATGTTGGCACAATAATATACAAAGTCTCGATTATCCATTTTTACGTAAAATTATCCATCACAAAATGTATTCAAATCCACTTCAAATCACAGTCTAATGATGGCATCGAGAGTTTAATATGGTCTGGATAAGTTAATTAATGCCTAATTAATAACTTCAGATAACATTTCAGGCCTAAAGAAAGACCTGCAATAGGCAGATTTAGCTCTTGCATAATGCATCTTTAATTAAATCTTATGGCGATCTGCATCTTTAAGAATACTAAGTTAAGTCGAAATCCAAATGTTATAAATGGGTGCACTGGAAAATAACTCAAATATCAAGCCAAAAATATGAAGTCAATGATTCTAATTTAATGACCAATGAATTATCAAGAAAAGAGATTCATATATCTAATGCTTTCATTTGATTTATTTATTAAATGAACTATTCTTATGCAGAGAATCCACTGATACAAGAGGTATGGTATAGTATATGTCAATGTAACCAGTACCACCCCTCTTTTAGTCTTGTTGAAAAATGTGATTTACAAATGTACACACAATCGACATTTGGGGTCAAGTAAGGTAGCAGTAAAGTGTGGGGAAGCATAGTACCTCCCTTTTATTTGCCGGAAAGAAATAGTTGGGTGGTATACACAGATTTTGTGACAACAGACTGACTGTCAGCCACTAACAGTCTCCTTGTTTGCGAGTCCTCTCTCTCCCAGAACTTTTTTGCCTTATTTGTTACGTTTACCAACTCTTAGCTGCTTCGCTCTTATCTGATTTAAAATAATTTAACCCATTTCATAGACAAATTTTGTTTTTTCAGGTGTTAATTGTGGTTTCAAGGTCAATGTCTCACCTTAAATATAAATAAAAATTGAATTAGTTCAAGTCTCGAATGTGGTGTTTCCATTTTCAGCCATATTTAAAGGTTGTACTTCCGGGTCGTGATGTGATGATACGTCTGAAATGGGGAATGGGATTAAAAATTTCCAAAAGCCGGGGGTTAAAGAAAAATGTTGGTGGTAGCCAATATTAAATATGTAATAGAACTGGTTAAACACATTCCAAATATAATTTTAACAAATAGACCATTGCTACGATAGATGCGTAATGAAGATTTAAAGTGGAACGTTAAATTTAAAAAAAAAAATTAATTCATTTTATTTTATTTCTTTTCCTTTATAACTAGAGCAATTAGGCTCAGTGGCGGCGCCAGGGGGGGGGGGGGCAAGGGTGGGGGGCATTCCCCCCCCCCCCCCCATTAATCTGGTCTGCCCTCTGTTTGCCCCCCCCCCCCCTATAATTTTAGAAAATAAAAAAAAGTATTTGTGATACGTTTCGGTAATCAATACCTTCTACGGTGAATAAATCCTACATCCCCACTCAGTCATAAACTTGCATGTTGTAGAGCATTTCCGGCAGTCTATTTTTCAAAATTTTCTTGGCGAGGTCCCCAATGGACTCGCTACTTTGGCGCTCATAAGGGGAATTCGTTGAGGTTCGCAAGTCCGTTCGTTTGACATTTTGTTCTCTAGTCGGATAAACTAGTGATCAGGCGACGAACGGTATCTGGGCAGATCTATTTATCTCGACGATCGGTGCCTGACAGAATACTGTCAGACGTACAGCATTTCCGGCAGTAGGACTCCCTACTTTGACGCTCGTGAGTGGGCTTCGTCGTGATTCGCATGTCCGTTCGTTTGACACTTTACCTCATCGATCAGTGCCTGAAATACTGCCAGCTAGGCTGCATTTACGGCAACCTGTTTTTCAAAATTTTCAGGGGGAGGCCCCCTACCCCTAGTTGAAGCTCGTGCCTTTGCCCCCTTAACCTTGGACTTTGCCCCAGCTTTGCCACTCCAATCACCGAAGGCTGGCGCCGACACTGATTAGGCTAGACAGAGGAATAAAATAAATTCAAATGTATACCGTATTCAAATTTATTTGGGTGAATAAACACAAATTTGTGCCTTGGTATACCAATATATTACAATGATCTAATTAGTATGAGCTCGTAGATGGTTCCCCGGTTGTACGTAGGGTCGCCTTCCAACGTCGTGGGTTTACTCCGGGTCCTCCGCTTTCCTCCTCCCACTGCTAAAGACCCCTTCGCGCAAGCGAATTATTGAAATGAAATTAAACCATATGTTAGTCCCAAAATGACCTAGTTTGTGTCGAGTGGACGTTAAACCCTCTCTCTCTCTCTCTCGTAGATGGATACGTTTCGTCAATTTGCCCTTTAAATCTCTGTTGATTTGGAAGATTGTTATCGTGCTTTATCATCCAATAACACATTCTACGGTAGATATCGCGTGTATCGTGCATTATCATCCAATAACACATTCTACCGTAAACACCGCGAGTGTGATAAATTTCATATTCTACTAGGAGATATCGCCTTACATGAAATTAAAATCTATACCAAAGAATTTGCGCTTCAACTCTTCTTTTTTATATCAAAAAAGACTCGTAGGAGTAATGTCTCTATTACACACTACATGTAGTTATTTAACTATTTAATGGGGCTGTTAAAAAAAATAAAAAAATAAATAAAATAATCGCGGTCTTAAGCGATGTCTTCAATAGGGGTCATTTATTCCGGACAAAAATTCGTCCGCTTTCGTCGTTAATGTGAGCGCGAAACACGCCGATCGCATTTGGTTGATTACTATTATTTGAATGAAGTTTAACGGCGAACACGAACGCAGCGGAATTTTGTCCCCCAGAGCATATTTTTGGGAACAGTTCATGAACGTCGTCCTGTGATATTGGTCATAAACTAGATGCTCCCACAGATGATTCTGGGGTCGCAGGTAGATCACCGAATTCTGCGGGTAGATCACTGAATTCTTCACTACATTGTCTCGGCTTTGAATCCTGGTGGGAAGAACATTGGCATTTATCAAGCCTGTATGTAGTGTTGTCGACAAGGAAAGTACGTGTTTCCCAGTCGTTCGGATGGGACGAAAAATCAATGTCAACGACCCGTGTATCAATAATTTATTTCCAACTTCATTGATGTTTAGTGAACTACAGGATAGAATATGCGCCATCCACGATCAGCAGTACTGTTTCTGAATTGGTAGCACAATTTACCCAAATACACCCAAATCCCGATCTGATTAAAATACAGATCTATATTTCATTTTTTTTTTTTTTTTATACGCCCACATTTTGATGTGGACGTATATTGTCGTCGCCCCTGTCCGTCCGGACGTCCGTCCGTCCACAATTGTTTGTGGACACTCTACAGGTCACAATTCTTGTCCGATTTTGACGAAACTTGAAATATAGGTTTATCTCCAAAAGATCTCGGCTGCTTTCGATATTGGCATGTATCGGATCGAAACTTCATGGATTATGGCCCCTGTTTGTACGAAAAATCACGTTTTTAGCTTGTGGACCCTATAGAGGTCACAATTTTTATCCGATTTTGTTGAAACTTGAAATGTAAGTTTATAACACAAAGATCTCGACTCCTTTCGATATTTGCGCATATCGAATTGTAATTTCCTGAATTATGGCCCTTGATTGTAGGAAAAATCACTTTCTTTTTAGCTTGTTCTCTATCCATCTCTCGAAAATGTGGGCGTATCCTGCCTGGCAGCCGCTGGTTATACTTTCGATGGCCTAGTACACCACATGAAGATCTGGTTGTAATGGAAGGTCATTTGATTAACCAATCAGCGTTGATGTTTCTAGTGGATTACCCACAGTTCCGTGCACCTCACGCCAAAAACACTCACCGTAAACAGACCGTTTAGATCATTGGCTAATCCCTCATATCACCCAGAACGTGGGTTATGTAACAACTCTTCCAGATCCTAGCGTAGTAAAGACAAGTATAACGAAATTTTTAACTATAAAAAAACGAAACGAAATAGGATTTGTGTTTCAACATTATTTAAACTCATATTACAATAATTTATATCGATTATTGATAATTTGTCGTTCTTTATATCAAATTGTCATTTTTTATTTAAAATCGTAGCATTTTTGTTTCCAAATGTGATGATGAAATAATGGTAGCTTTGAGTAGATTTGTGTATTACACAAGTTATGTCTCTTGATTACACCTTCCAAACTTGCTTGAAAATCGTAATTTTAGGGGCATTTTGACACAAAATTTTTAATTAAAAATGCCAATGTGGCATAAAGAACGGTATATTATCAAATATCGATTGTAGATTATTGTGGTATGAGTTTAAAAAATGGATAGATTGTAGTAAATAGTGCTACTTGTCAAGAGCAATAACTTTTTGATTTTAGATTTTTTAAAAATAGAAAAAAAATACTTAAATTTAGAAATTACTTTGAATATTCACAACTGGTGTAGAATCCAATAAAATACAGCGATTTGAGATAACACGCCAACTGCCTTACCACGAAACGAAAACTAATGTAGGTTTAGGTCCACGCCATATAATTAGATAGAGCCCAGCAGCGCCATCTATAGTAAACTATAACCAGCATGGCCGAAACAAGTGAAGAAATTCCTGCTATTTCTCATGATTCTGGGAAGAAAAAGAAGTTCCCAAAGAAAAAGAAAGCTGTCATTGAGGTGCCAGAAGGATGGACAGAACCCAGGTTCACGAAAGAGGACAACCCACACGGGATGTTGGCTGAGAGTTCGTTTGAGATAAAGTTCCCACAATATCGTGAAACTTACATCAGAGAATGCTGGCCACTTGTCCAAAAAGTCTTGAAAGATCATTTATTAATTTCAGAATTAGATTTGGTCGAGGGCGTTATGTCAGTCAAAACGACAAGAAAAACATGGGACCCTTACATTATAATAAAAGCGAGGGATTTTTGTAAATTATTAGCACGAAGCGTACCATTTGAACATTCAGTTAAAATTCTGGAGGATAAAATCGGCTGTGACATCATAAAAATTTCATCGTATGTGCGTAACAAAGAACGATTTATTAAAAGACGAGATCGACTAATTGGACCCGATGGTGCGACACTGAAAGCTATTGAACTGTTGACCGACTGCTATATTTTAGTTCAAGGTCGGACTGTGTCTGTTGTAGGTCCATACGGGGGTTTAAACGATGTTCGTGATATCGTGGAGCAGACGATGCTAAATACCCACCCAGTCTACACGATAAAACGACTGATGATAAAAAGGGAATTAATGAAACATCCAGAATTAAAAAATGAAAATTGGGAGCGGTTCATGCCGCAATTCAAAAAGAAGAATCATCAGCAGAAGGCTAAAACTGTCTTTAAGAAGAAAGAGTATACCCCATTCCCACCTCCCATGCCCGAGTCAAAAATGGACAAACAGTTGGCTTCAGGTGAATATTTTCTCAATGAGAAGCAGAAGCATGTGAAAAAATTGATGGAACGCAAAGAGAAGGATAAAGTGGCGAAAGCTAAACAGCGGGAAAAACGAAGAGCAGATTTTGTGCCTCCTGAGGAAACAAGTGCTCCAAGGAAAAAACAGAAAACTGAATCAAGTGGGGTCGATGTCGTGGATTTGAAACGCAAAGTTAAAAAAGCTCAGAAAAAATAAAAACCATGAAACATTTGTTGTGGCCTTTGAACTTTACGATAATTTAACTTGGTAAAAATTACAACAAAAGACAATCTGGAATTAAAATCATGTCTTTCTCTGCATAAATTAAATGTTTATCTTTTGGTGAATAAATACATGTAACCTAGAATAATTATTTGAAGTTCTGAAATGTAACGCTTTTCATATGGGAAGCCTAATTTCCCTGCATTGTATAATCTTACCTGTAAAAGTCAATATTGAGTAATTATAGAGTAATTAAACTAATTTAATAAAACAATAGGTTTAAACTCAAGGAGTTTCAGTGGAAAGCACTCCTATTTGAAAAAATTACTTCCAAATAGTCCATGTATTTTTTTCATCAGAATTTTACGGCATGGTTTCGCCTTGTCAGCGGTGCAGAACGGAGGGCCTGATAAGGACAGCTATCTAATCATTCGGATATGCCTGTTTTCATTAGCCCAGTTGGAGCAGAACAGTGGGTGGGGGATCACATGGCTAAGTGGATAAGACGCTGGCTCACTAGTCTGGAGGTCGGCGTTCGATCCCTGCATTGGCCGAGAAAGTTCATCCTGATTTTACGGCGTGGTTTCTCCTTGTCAGTGATGCAGGATGGAGGGTCTGACATGGATAGCTGTCTAGTCATTTGGATGGGACGAAAAACCGAGGACCCGTGTACACATTGGCGTGCATGTAAAAGATCCCTTGGCAGTTGGAATTCGATATAAGAGTAGGCCGTAGCGCCGCTGCCCGGGCAAAATTTCCCTCATAGCACACTGTATGGCGTATGTCCGTCTTCATTAGCCCAGGTTAGGAGCAGAACAGTAGGACGTTAAACCCCATTTCATTTCATTTGCAGAACAGTGGGGACCTTAACCCCCATTTCATTTCATTTTCATTCATGTATTTTCAGTGTCTGTAACAATTTTTTTTTTAGATATTTACAACATTTTATCCTCTTTCAGCCAATTTAAATCATTTTTAAGTAGACCTTATGTATTAACAAAGTTCCTGAGATTAGATTCATGGTCTATCAAAATACAATGTCGTAATAGAATTTTTAGATTTGGGGGGGGGGGGAGAAATGTCTCTGTTGGACATCCTATATACATCATTTGTACCAATGTTGTTTATTATTACAATGTATCAATATTCTGTGGATCATGTAAATAACAAAAGATTGTATTACATACCAATAAGACTGTCGTATACCTGGTAGACCTATACCCATATCATCTCCCTTTAGGTTTTCACTAATAAGGTATCGGGGAGGTACACTATTGAAGTTCCAGAATTGAATCCCCAAAGTCCCTGAGATTAGATTCATGGTCTATCAAAATACAATGTCGTAATAGAATTTTTAGATTTGGGGGGGGGGGGGGGAGAAATGTCTCTGTTGGACATCCTATATACATCATTTGTACCAATGTTGTTTATTATTACAATGTATCAATATTATGTGGATCAAGTAAATAACAAAAGATTGTATTACATACCAATAAGACTGTCGTATACCTGGTAGACCTATACCCAGATCATCTCCCTTTAGGTTTTCACTAATAAGGTATCGGGGAGGTACACTATTGAAGTTCCAGAATTGAATCCCCAAATTTGCGTTTTCGGTCTATGATGCATGAGCTGACTTTTAATAAGAAATTATCAGCCATGACAGCTGAAACATTTTCTTTGTGTTTAATTAGGTCATGATTATTCTATTCACTCCACCTATGCTGTCGGGACTGAATTCTGCATCACTTGGATTACTATTCCGTCAATATGTTGCCTACGAACCATTGATTATCAAAAAGATGTCATACATGTATTTAATTGACTACTGAGTACCACATGTAGATTCTTGTAGTGTAGTGCTACTGAGTTCATGTACCTACATGCAAACATAGTCTGCGACGTCAGTTTATCTGGTGCCGTTGCACGCTGATTAAAAAAAAAATTTGTATAAATATTTTATTGTTATTATTTTTTGTGTATTTCATGTATTGATAAATAAATAGAATGACTATCCTTATTTCTTGTGTAGATTCAGTGTGTTCTGTATTGGACCTTAAACGTAAACATTGTCAAAACTGACACAGTTATATGGGACAACAATCACTAGTTTATTATACACAAGCACGACGTTTCGATAAGTATTCTCTTATCGTTATCAAGCACAATGACATTGAGTAAACTGGAGGGTCTATATATATATGTACAATGTGAAACCATTCTTATTACTAATGACTGGATGATAAGGATAATAGAATACTTATTGAAACGTCTTGCTTGTGTATATTAAACCAGTGATTGTTGTCCCATATAACTGTGTCAGTTTTGTTATGTTTCCAATTGCTAAATGCCATTAAAGGATTGTAAAAATTGTCTTTGAGTGCATGCGATGCAATGGACCTAAACATAAAAACAGGAATTCATTCAGTGAAGAACCTACATGTAAGTGAATTGCCGTGCACAGGAAGTTACAATTCGATGGAATATAATTGTCCCTTGCCTTTAGAAGAAATCTGAGAACTAATAAAATGGGTCTGTGTCTGTCCGTCCGTCACACTTTTTGGGACACAATAAATGTCCGTCTAATTGAACTAGAATGTTTAAATTTGGTGTAGGGTCATTTCGGGACTAAATTTTATTTCAATAATTTGCTTGTGCGTAGGGGTCTTTAGCAGTGGGAGGACCCGGAGAAAACCCACGAGGTTGGACAGGCGACACTACTCCTTGTCACGTACAACTGGGGATTCCAAACCACGCTAGTTGACTCAATGACAGGCCTTATGATACAGCACACGTGCTAACCATTTGACCATCCAAGCCCCCATTTGGTGTAGGTGTTTATTAGGTGAATGTCTTGATGGAGTCCGAAGATGAACATTGATTATGGCCCCTGATTGTATGAAAAATCTTGTTACAGCGTCGTTCTACTTCTTGATCATAACATCCAGGGGCAGATTGGGGCCGGTCCGGGGGCTTTCTGCCGGGAAAATTTTGAAAAATGAACCCCCAAATATGCGATTTGGTGGCATATCTGATTATACATGTAATCTCTGTCAAATAATATATTTCATAAATCGATTAATTTAGGCCAAAACCCCGACCTGCAAGTAATTTACAACCATCAACCTGTGAAATCATCATATCGTCATATGGAGGATTCTGAATTCCGGCCCACACACAGCACACCCAGCCCAGAAAGTCTATTATACCAGTCCATTCCAGACTCCAGTGATGGCGTGGCTGTCCGTTAAAGCCACCGGCCACATAAAACATGATCATCATCTCTCCATGGCCGGTCCAATACTCCCCCCCCCCCCTCCATATAATGTTCAGCAGAAAAAGGTTTTTTAGACGAATTGGACAAAATTATTTTTTTCAGTTTTTTGTCCGACCGGTCCTTCGTGCGATGGCCCGATGGCCCGATGGCCCAATATGCCCCTGGTAACATCTCTATCTTGGGAACGTTCTCCAACTGAACGAATTTGTCGTCAATGACGAAAGCAATGGTGGTCTGCATCCCTATTCCTAATTTTATTTGCCTCCCTTTATTACGACATCCGCCAATAAGTCTGAAAGGCCAAGTCAAATATTTATTTTCGTGGGCTTGGTGCGAAGGATTATTAGAGGGTATGATTTGAAGTACAGGTATTGGTGGATACCTTAAGCTTAATAATAACATGGATTGAAATCACAAACCTGTGATTGAAACATGGGCTGACAGTTCACGTCTGATAGGAAGAATTAGGGAAAATATCTACGAACACTGCGTTAAATTAGGCTATCTAAGTATCTTCTTATCTGTATTACAATTTACAAATGATATCGCACTAGAACTAGTAGTTAGTTAGGACAGTAGAATATGGATATAGTGAATCCATATAATCAAGAGAATATCATTTGCCAACGATTGTGTTAAAATATTGAGAAGCTACATCATGTCTTGGGTAATTCAGAAGATCGTGAAGAGAAATTGAAAGGAATAAGCTTAGACATTGTCATTGACATGGACCCTTTACAGGTCTATGAAGGCAGAAGACAGTTTCTTGAGTCAGCTGAGGGCTAGCTGTTTTGAGATGACGATATATTAAAATTGTCATTTAAAAGGTTGACATTGAATTGAATGTAACAGAGTTTAAAGTGAATCTAATTGACCTATAAGGCACATTTATGTCATACATAAATGAAGGTCGCGTGTTCTGTATTCATGTACATTTTTAATTATGTGTTGGTCCAGGGATCATTGTTGAATCGGGCTAATAATATGTGATTGTTATTTGCTGTAAATACTTGTGTCATTATGTGTTTCTTAGAATATAATTATGTTAGATGATTTTGTGTATTAACTTGTTTATTGCCACCTTTGTGTTACACCCTCAAAGACACCATACACGCCTTATGTGATTTGATTCATGATATTATTTGAGGAAGTCGTGTATAGGTATTAGGTGACAATTCATCATTGTACTTAGCTATAAATAGTGCTTGAATTAATAGAAGCATATTCTACAAGTTTATTCTTAGAATTCTTACAGTTTTTTTTATGTTTTCCCAATTGCAGAATACATGGAGATTCCAAGATGACATCGTTAAGGAAATATCTGACTTTAAACTCTGGAAGGAGAATACCAACTGTCGGGTTGGGGACTTTCTTGATGAAAAATGATGTCTTGAGAGAGGCCTTGGATTATGCTTTATATATTGGTTATCGGCACATTGATACAGCGCTATCTTACGGCAACGAGGTTGAGATCGGCGACGTGGTAGCATCCCGAATTAAAGATGGAACCGTAAAGCGTGCAGATTTGTTTATAACTACGAAAATTCCGCCAATATATTTAGATTATCAGGATTGTTTGCAAAGTGCAGAAAAATCATTGGATAATTTAAAATTAAAATATGTGGACATGTTGTTGATTCACCATCCGTGCGGTAATCCAAACAGAGGAGATGGAAACTTTAAACCCTTGGATGAAAATGGAGAAAGGGAAATAGTCAGCTATGATATTTTGCGGACCTGGAAAGCCATGGAGAAACTGGTTGGAGAAAATCAAACTGTGCATATCGGATTGTCAAATTGTCAACCCACTGTTATCAATAAAATATGGAAAGCCGCGAAAATCAAACCTTCAAATTTGCAACTCGAATGCCACGCTTATTTACAACAGAAGGAATTGGGAAAACTTTGTACGGAGAGGGGAATAATAATGACGTCATATGGAGCACTCGGTGCTATCACGAGACCCAATCAAAGCGGAAATAAACCTGTTTTATTGGATGATCTGGTAATAAAAGAAATAGCGAGTCGGATAAACAGGACACCAGGCGAAGTTCTACTAAATTATGTAGCCCAGTTGAATCGAGGCATTCTGCCAAAAAGTCAAACTAAAATTCGATTGAAACAGAATATAGAAGTATTAGATTGGTGCTTATCAAAAGAAGACATCAAACTTATTCAAACCTTGGATAGAAATGTGAAATATTTTGATTTCCCATGGGCTAAAAATCATCCGGATTATGTTCCCAACCAACCATTTTAACACAACGAGTCGTCTGTTACCTTAACCAAGTTGAACAGAATCGACTTGACATTCGAGTGTACCCGATAGTGGTTAGAATTAAAGGAGCAAAGTCTTTAATATTTTGCACCTAGAAATGGAAACAAATAGGTCGCAACGCATATATATAAATATAATAATGTAATACGAATGTATATAAACTGATTTTAATTCAACCGTTTCTGTTTTTACTGTAATTTCTAATCAGTTTTATTCGACGAAATACGCGAAGAGTCCCAGTTGAGTAGCATTCTTTAGCGTCTGGTTACCCCAGTCTACACCGGTAGTATTCAGGGATATTTTTAGCGTCGTTCATCCAGTCGCGTCATTACAAATGGTCACTGTATCTTAAATATTGGATATCAGAAGCCCAGCTTTATAAGATAATAACATCAATGTGAATTTAAATTGACCAATAAGCCGTGACTGCAATGTCGTAGACTGTGAATAATACTGAGTTTAAGACTTTAAAACTACTTTCAAGTATCGCGTGTCCAAATTTTAAGAAATCACAGCACCTTTATTTGACAATATCACAAAGTGTCTTCATTTCTTAAACAGGCATTATTCAAGAGCCAAATCTGCCTATCGCAGGATTTCTTTAGGCATGGAGTATTATATAAATTATTATCAATTAGACATTTATAAACATGACAAGAGCACAATCAACTCTCGATGCCATAGGATGGCTCCGATTTTAAGTAGATTAGAACGGTTCAGTCATTTAATTCAAAACTGGAGAATAGAGAATTAGACTCGAATGACCAATGGTTACGATCAATGCACACATCTTGTCAAAACTACAAACATTACTAACTTCGCTCAAAATAAAGTAATTTGAATGAAATCTTCAATATATTCATTTTGCATTATCTATTTTTGAAATATTATAGCGGACCAGCGCTTTATCTAAATCTAACGTAATGCCCCTTTAATGAATAAAATAATTTAAATTCTGGTCTTCCAGTTTTTGAATTGTTTTGCATTATGCAAGAGCTAAATCTGCCTATTGCAGGTCTTTCTTTAGGCCTGAAATGTTTTCTAAAGTATTAATTAGACATTAATTAACTGATCCAGGCCTTAATCAACTCTCGATGGCATCAGATTTCTCCGATATTAAATAGATTAGAATGGTTCAGTGATACTTCGATTTAATCAAATATGGAGGACCGAGACTTAGCTTCGATCAACCAGTACGGTGGTTGAAATTATTGCACACGTCTGTCAAACCTTCAAAGGCTAATATCTTCGCTTGCAATAGAGTAATTTGAATGAAATTTTCAAATTATTCATTTTACATCATCTACTTTCGAACTATTATAGCAAGAATGGCTAGTTCTTTATCTAAATCTTATATAATGTATCTTTAATGTAACACTATTTTAGTGATAACCGAGATCAGTTTCGTACATATAGGGTTTATTTACATTGAAACGGAATATAACACAACTACATAAATACAACAGTACCATCAATAATACAGGAACTTAAACTCTAAAGGAACACATCAGGACGGTACATTAACTATATTAAACCCACGATTCCGCCCCTCTGCTAAGACAGCTGCTGAGATCAAGCGAGTCCATGCACTCATCCAAACCTGTCTTCTACTTCCCACTCGTCTGTCAGCAAGCTCCTGGTTATGTAGGGTCCGACAATTGGGAAAATAGATAAGACTCCTGATCATATATGGAATTGTCTATTTATCACGTCAAGGTATGATTAACTGACCAGATGCATATTTCCTTTGAATTCCTGTGGAGATTGTACAAAAAGTTTGCCCCCCCCACCCCTGTGAATAAATTGTCGACTATAAAACCCCCGATATTATATACATTGTCCGTCAATTTTACAGCACCCCTGAGAACACTTCCTGCCCCCTCGTTGCTCTTATAGTTACGGCCCTGGTGCTGTGGGGTTGTAGATTCGCCCAGAAAGTGGTTTATATCTTACCTACAAGATCGTACTCCATTAGCCCAGTCGGAGCAGAACAGTAGGACGCTAAAACCCATTTCATTACGCATACCAGACCATAACTTCCTGGATTATGGTCCCTGATTGTACGAAACACATTTTTAACTTGTGTGCCCTCTAGAGGTTACAATGTTTATCCGATTTTAAAAAGCGTTTAAATATATCACCATTCCACCATAAAGAAGGCTGAGTTCCAATTTCAAGAAAAATCGAAACGAAATCGCCCGACAAAATGGTCGCCTATCTTTAACAGTCTGAATTTTATTATCTTTATAATAACATGTATTGTTATTTAACAGTCTGAATATTATTGTCTTTATTATAATACAGGTATTGTTATTTATAATAATAAATATTGTGGCAGTTTAGTAACAAGTCAATATTTTAAAGGAGATGTTTGAGTAACATGAGGAGTTCTTATAACCAGTCAATATTATCTATTATTTACCATTTGTACTGGAGGTTCTCCTGAGAGACCCAAAACATCCACCGACTGTCATCAAGTGAGTACTGGTGTCTAATATTATTTTAGTCTGGTGTTAAAAGAACTGGGCAACTCTGCTGTACTGTGTACTCAAGGCAACAGGAATTCTGGGGTCAGTTTTAATACCCCCTCTCGGCTTCTGTTAAAGATATTCAAATTTAACTAAAAGGCAACCAGGGACGTAATTAGCTCAGAGCAAGGGGGGGGGGGGACGGGAAGTGTTCTCAGGGGGTGCTGTAAAATTGACGGAGAATGTATATCTATTGTTTTCATGATCGATAATTTTTCACGGGGGGGGGGGTGTGTGTTCTAGTTACGGGCACTGCGAGCAACCTTTTGGACTTGGATCCAGTGCATGCACACCCATTAGGATTATAGTGTCTGAAGGAGACGGAGAGGGATATATGGTTTAACATCCACCTGACACAAACTTGGTCAATTTGGGACTAACATATATGGTTCAAATATATCTTAATTGGAGAGACAGAAATGGGGTTTAACATCCACTTGACACAAACTAGGTGATTTTGGGACTAACATTTAGCACATGGTTCAATTTTATTTCAACAAAATGTATTAGTCGTGGGAGGACCCAAAGAAAACCCATGATGTACTTCTAGTCACATATAAGCTGGAAATCAAATACACGCCACTTGACTTAATGACAGACCTTATGATTTAACATGCATGCATTGAACCATTCGACCCCCATCCGCCTTAGTGAATGAAGGGACAAATAGGTAATTTGGAGGCGATGAGTTGGGAACACTGCTCTGTCCTTCCTCAGATCGCACAGAATGTCTTGACAAGAAATCCCTTTTAACCCCATTCCCTACAAGACTTGCTTAGTTCCCCCTTGTCAGTAATACAGGACAGAGGGTCTGGCAAGGGACAACAAATAGTCATTCGGATGGGACAAAAAACGAGATCCTGTGAATACATTGGCATGCACTTAAAACAACCCTTGACAGATGGAATTTGATATAAGAGTGGGCTGTAGCGCCACTGCCCTGGCAAAATTTCCCTCATAGAACACTGTATGGTGTATGCCTGTCTTCATTAACCCTGCAGAACAAGAATAGTAGGACGTTCAACCCCTCCAAAAGAATGAAGAAAGTAAAACATCTTGTGATTTATTTTTTATAATTTTAATATGATGATTAAATGTGAGGCATGATATATATATTCAGGACAATATTATATTCTTTTACAATAGTTACATGCTCATTCTCATAGAATTCAAAGGTAAATGATGTTGTCGTTATTTTCCAAGATGGCCCTAAATTTATAGATATTTATCTTCAACCAAACAATGCTAAATCCACTGATCCCTGGATTCAATCATAGGGATGGCGGTATCCCTAGTGGTATCGTTCTACGCCACTGACCCCTGGATTTATTCACAGGGATGGCGGTATATGGGTGACTACCTTTAAAATTATTTGACGTAAACACATGTACAATTGCATCGAACGAAAAAAAACTACAAAAGGATAGACCTATACAAGCTAAATTATTTAATATCTGAAAATTTGCACTAGAAGGATTTGATATGACATCCACTGTATTGGAGGTCCACTACGATTAACTAGCTATATGTTCAAAGCCAATCTGTTTCACAGAGTATTACGAAAGTCTTCTAATATCTCTGTAAAAGATGACTGCCTTCAACACATGATGTCATATCACGCGGCATCAATCATTGGCTCAATGGGGCATGCATTGTTTACCTTTGATGTTACTGATTCGAGCAGAATGGTGCCTTTTACTCATTTTAATACCCATTTACACTAAAATAGGAAATAATTTTTACCTACAAATACTTCAAAGGTCTTTATTTATTTTTCTAATACATAAAAAAAAATGTTTTAGAATTTTATTTGTCGGAGAAAAAAGTTAATATTTGTGGCTCATTAAGTCGCATCGATGTCATCCTTATCAGTGATTGTCGCGGCCTAGCGAATATTCACTGCGGATCAGTGTGGTTCAGAGCCTGATGTATAGTTAATGATCGTGAGAGAGAGATTAATTAATATATTAATACTGCGCCAGGGAGTCAGTTTCAATATATTACACATTGTCCTATTTAAGACCATTAAACACCTTACAATACAGACACTATCTCGTACTTGCGTTTCCGGGAAATTATCAAGAGAGTCTGTATTTAATGTATGAATCCTAGTTCTCTTATTGAAATCTGATATATAACAACAACAGGACCATGAGTAGATAATATTATAAAAATAGAGTTTAACTGGCATAAAAACACGAGCTTGACTACATGTAGACCACTGCTTTCAATCGAACAGATTCCGGTTATAAACACTTGATCCAAATGAATACCAGAGACGTTTGGACTTATTCATGTTATTGGATTTATTTTCATCTATTTTTTAATTTAAGACATCTAACCGCGAGCATGCTCTACATTTTATTTCCATCTGGCCAATGAAATTGATGCTTTGTCCGTAAATGATCAATGGGATGCAACTTCCTGTGTTCTCTGTTATCCAGTCATCACATCAGACATTTAGGTAGATTTCAAGGGATGTGATAATGAACAGAAGGGTCTCATGAGAACAGACAGTCGATACACGCATCTTAATCTCAGAACCTAAAGCAGCGGAGGCAAACAAATTTATAAAATGAAAATTAACGTCTGCACCAACCTGGCTAATGAAGACCGAAGAAATTTATAAAAAAAAACGGAAACATAGATTGGCCTAATGAATTTATATAATTATGGTAAATGGGCATTCTACTAGTGGTCCTTTAAATCATTTTCTGTATCATGACAATACACATGTACATCATGACAATGTATGTGTACATCATGACAGATCATGACAATATATGTGTACATCATGACAATATATGTGTACATCATGACAATATATGATGAAGATGATTTGTTCTATGTTGAATATTTAAACTTTCTTTCTGTCTGTTAAAACTCTCATAATGCTTCCCAATCCACCGACGGCAAAAACCTGAAATGAAATCAATAAAATCTTTTAATATACTTTGATCCAATAGATAAAAAGTCATAATTCTTAATTCAAAACTGAAAATATTCTATACCTAATTACAAGTCTTATCAAAATTTGACAATATTTTTGTTTCTATTTATATTTACGCTACATTACATTATTAAGAGTTGACAATGGGTATGATAGTTGACAATAGGTATGATAGTTGACAATGGGTATGATAGTTGACAATGGATATGATAGTTGACAATGGGTATGATAGTTGACAACTTCAATGTTTGATAGTTGACAATGGGGATGATAGTTGACAATGGGTATGATAGTTGACAATTTCTATGTATGATAGTTGACAACTTCAATGTGTATGATAGTTAACAACTTCTATGTATGATAGTTGGCAAGTTCTATGTATAATAATTGACAACGCCTATGTATGATAGTTGACAACGCCTATGTATGATAGTTCACAACTTCTATCTATGATAATTGACAACTTCTATGTATGATAGTGGACAACTTCTATCTATGATAATTGACAACTTCTATGTATGATAGTTGACAACTTCTATCTATGATAATTGACAACTTCTATGTATGATAGTTGACAACATTATGGTATGATAGTAGACAACTTCTATGTATGATAGTGGACAACTTCTATGTATGATAATTGACAACTTCTATGTATGATAGTTGACAACTTCTATCTATGATAATTGACAACTTCTATGTATGATAGTTGACAACATTATGGTATGATAGTAGACAACTTCTATGTATGATAGTTGACAACATTATGGTATGATAGTAGACAACTTCTATGTATGATAGTTGACAGCTTCTATGTATGATAATTGACAGCTTCTATGTATGATAGTTGACAACTTCTATCTATGATAATTGACAACTTCTATGTATGATAGTTGACAACATTATGGTATGATAGTAGACAACTTCTATGTATGATAGTTGACAACATTATGGTATGATAGTAGACAACTTCTATGTATGATAGTGGACAACTTCTATCTATGATAATTGACAACTTTTATGTATAATAGTTGACAAGCTCTATGTTTGATAATTGACAACTTTTATGTTCTATTTATGATAGTAGATAACTTACCTTTTCATGCCATGTTAATAATATACCAGTATTATTGTCTTGGGCCCGTTCAAATCCTCGATAGATATATTTCATTAAAATATCAATATTAACAGTATCTAGAGATTTAACAGCGCCATCTATTTCACTAGCTTTAAACGCTAATAGAACACGTACAGCCAGGCCTAAAGCTCGATCCTAAAATAAATCAAATCAAACCACAATTAATACATTAAATATAGTCATCAAGGGAGCCACCTTGGCTTAGTGAGTAAGATGTTAGTTTTGTGGAGCACTGATTATTGATGGAGTTCGTCCTCCCATGAACGTACAATCAGGGGTAATAATCCAGAAATTTAAGGTTCGACATGTGTCCGAGCTATTTGGGAAATAAACATATATTGTAAGCTTCATCTAAATTGGATAAAAATTGTGACCTGTAGAGTGTCCACAAACAAATGTGAACAATGGTAACAGCATGATACGAGTTGATTATTGGCTTGTCATGTGAATAAATGTCTAATTAATACTTTATATAACATATGTTCGTTAAAAAAGTATTAACATTAGTGTTACTTTGCTCTTATTTTTTGAAAAATTTTCACAAGTTGTTTTCCTTTATTTTGTTAATGTAGAATGGTAATGAACTGCTCTTTTCATTTTCTTTGTTTTATTTGTTTCGTTTGAATTTGATTTATCTGTTTAGTTTTTGATTGTTTAATTTTTGTTAATGAAGTTGATTCTTTTAAACTTCGTTTTTTATTTTTGAACTCTACTTGGTGTAGGTGTTCATCAGGTAATACCTCGACTGAGTTCAATATAGAGATTAGCCGGTTGATTTATTGGATATAAACCTTTGAATAATAGCGCCTAACAGGCAGCTGTGTTTAATTGTGTTTAATTGTGTTTAATTATGTTCTCCTGATTTTGATTGTTTCTGTGTGTTTGAAGTAAATGTTTGTGATATGTGCTTAGAAACACTTCATGTGTAATGAAGCGCTATATAAATCGAACAATAATAATAATAATAATAATGTTGGCTCACCAACTGGGAGGACCTGTGTTCAAGCAAAAAAATGAACCCTTATCAGTCGGAATATGAAATAAGAGTAGGTCATAGTGCCGGCGCCTGGGCAAAATTTCCCTCATACATAGCACACTACATGGCATACGTCCATCTTCAATAGCCCAGTCAGCGCAGAACAGTCGGACATTAAACCCCATTTCATTTAATTTCATTAACAAAAGCCATCAAGGCTAATGTCCCTCATCTAATACTCGTGTACAGCTGTCACTGAGTGTGTCAGTTTGTGCCATTTGAGAGCAGTAGAGAGAGAGAGAGAGAGAGAGAGAGAGAGAGTTTAACCTACCCTCACCTAAAACCTAAAAAAGGTCATTTTGGGACGATTCTTTTGTGTAGGGACCGTCAGCAGTGTTTGGAAACCAAAGGACCCGGGGGAAAGCCTGCGTTGGATCGAACTCAATGACAACCCTTATGATCTATTTCGCAAATGTTACACCATTCGGACATGCAACCTCGTCCTTAACAGAAAAGTTATTGTGTACCAAAAAGTGCGACAGCCGCTTCTCCAAAATTGTAAAATAATTCAGAAGCTTGAAAATAAAAGTTAAACTTACTTTTACTTGTTGGTTTTTGGTTGCCAGGGGAGCATTATTTAATATCACCTTCAACGCATCTACATTTTTATTTGTAAACAAAGTTAAGGAAAGTTAAATAGCTAACGACATCAGAAATTTAAAAATAAAGTTACCTGGTCGAGATTCGTGAGGAATGTAAATATTTGGGACCAACGAGTCGTCTGTTCATAGCTTTTTTATTCATTACCATTTCTGAAGTGGTTAGTTTTCTTCTCAAAAAAACTAAGTTTCCAGGGCCCTGTCTCTCGAAATCTTAACTAAAGATAAAATCAAAATTTTAGTAGATACCTTAATTTTGATTGGCTAAGCACTAAAATCAATCTAATATTATCCAATCAAATTACTAAAATTTGGATTTTTATCTTGGTTAAAATTTCGTGAAACCGCCCCCCAATTGTGATTTTGCCCTGTCCTTCATGATAACCGTGACTACTTCCATCTTTCTATGGATTCAATGTACCGTATATATATTGCTGATTTGCCGGGACTGAGGGTCAGATTATGCTTTAGTGTCTGGGTGAATACATCTTCAAAAGAAGGCTTGATCTCGTTTTAACTATGTACATCTTATCAAGGCCTTCACGTAATACCCTGCATATTGCGGCACTAATTTCTATTGGGTACAAGCCCAACCTGTAAGCCTATCAGATTCCTTGATCGTCGCAAATACCAAGTCTCACGCTTTCAAGCTAAAATGTCTACCTGTGATAATCAAGTTGCAAAGTTCAAGGTTCAATTAATGTCAAGTTTCCGTGGAGGTTGAGATGTCAGTCATGTCACAACCTCAGATTGGACGCTACTGCTCGTGTGTCTGTAGATAACATAGCTATAAGTTCGAGAATTGTGAAGTAAACAAGCAACCTCCAGATGTTGTGAAACTCGAAGTCGTTGCTTCAGGAACATGGGGTGAATAAGATTGTGACTGGATTAGTAAGACAGTGGCTGGGTGGCCGGTTGTATAGGCAGTTTCTGGGTGAGTAAGACAGTGGCTGGGTGGCTTGTTGAGTAAGGCACACTAACAAAGAGATCAAGGAGGAAAGTGTCTCTGGGTGTTCCGGCAGGGTTTCACCTTGTCAATGGTGCACGACAGAGGGCCTGGTAAGGGACAGAACCTAGTTTTATGGATAGGAAGAAAAAAGGACGCGTTGCCCGGCGTTGGTGTGCATGTTAAAGAACCCTTGCTCGTTGTCATTAGCCTGGTTGGTTGTGGAGAATAGGACCTTAAACCATAGAATATCAGTTCCTAATGACAACCACCCCACCCACTCCACTAGCCCTAATGACACCCACCCTACTCGATCCACTCCACTAGCCCTAATGACACCCACCCCACCATACTCCACTCGCCCTAATGACACCCACCCTACTCATCCACTCCACTAGCCCTAATGACACCCACCCCACCATACTCCACTCGCCTTAATGACACTGAGCCCACCGCCACCCCACTCCCCCTAATGACACGGAGCCCACCGCTACCCCACTCCCCTTAATGACGCCCACCCTCTCAATTCGACTCGCCCTTACTATTAAGAGTCTCAAACCAAATTCTGCTGTATCCCCCGCCTCCATTATCTTACATTTATATAATTTTTACGTAATTTAGGAATTATATTTTATCTAAAACTATTTAAATATTGTATGAAAAGGATATTGTGTAAGTAGGCTCTGGACTTCACTTTCATTCGGTCCTTGTTCTGAGTCATCGTTGTCATCTTCTTGAAACCGATCCTCGTCGTACTGGTCAACATTCACCTTCCTAAATCGATTAGCACCTGTATTTTTAGACATAATGATTAATCAATCAATCAGTATTATCGATAATTAATTTGACGTGGTAATACACGGTTGTTATCACGTTTTCGGTGGAATGCAAAACTTTTTTCACACCCTCACTACAACCGGAAGTAAAAATTACACAATGTAGAACCTCCGGTTCCATCTAATATTTGGAGCACGACATGAACTAGTTCAATTTATTAATCAGTGGCGTCTTTTTTCGTTTCAAACATGCAAATTCCAAACATGAACTCAATAAGAAATGAAAGACGACCTTTACATTAAAGAAAAACAAATGTGAAATAATCCATTCTAAAGATAATTTAAAATAGGATGGTCAACAAATAACTCTGGTATCTTTTATGGATGCAAATACGCAAAAATATCAACAACCAAATTTAATAATATAGCATTCGATTTTAAAAATAAAAGAAATAAACCGGGCAATTGATGACGGGCATGTGCCATGCAGTGTGCTATGAGGGGAATTTTGCCCAGACAGTAGCACTAAGGCCTGCTCATATTTCGAATTCAAACTGTCAACGCATACACGGAACATCGGGGAAATAGGGGAAATAACCTCTTTTATAAAACCATAATATGGGAACTTTTCTCATTTTATGTTTGGGAGTATTAATTTGTTTTACCATCTGTAACAGCGATATAAGTTTGCCTCAACTATACTTTAAAATAATTCATTTATATATCGTGTATACGTACTAAATCTGCATATCACAGACCTTTCTTCTGGCTTCAAACGTTATATAAATTATCATTTAGACATTTATTCACATGACAAGCCTATAATCTACTCTCTAGGACATCAGCTGGCACAGATTAAAATGGATTGAAACGTGGTGGCCATTTAATGATTTAATTTAAAAATGAATCCAGTTACCGTTACTACGATAATAAACAATATATGACACGTCATATTAATGCCTTAAACAGTGATAACTTCCCTCAGAATAATGAAATTTTCAATATTTTCATTTTGCATTATCTATTTTTGAACTATTATAGCAAAAACGGACAGCTCTTTATCTAAATCTTACATATTGTATGTTTAAATGTTTTGAGGTTGTTGTAATCTGTAACGAATAATAAATGAGAGAGAGAAATGGGGTTTAACGTCCACTCGACACAAACTAGGTCATTTCGGGACTAACATATGGTTTAATTTTATTTCAATAATTCGCTTGCGCGTAGGGGTCTTTAGCAGTGGGAGGAAACCGGAGGACCCGGAGAAAACCCACGAGGTTGGACAGGCGACCCTACTCCTTGTCACGTACAACCGGGGATTCGAAACCACACCAGTTGACCCAATGACAGACTTTATGATACAGCACGCACGTGCTAACCATTCGGCCATCCAACCCCCCCCCCCCCGAATAATAAATGTATATTGGTACTATTTCCATGGTGTTTTTAGCGGCCGAACGAATATTTACCGAGCGATCAGTTTGATGTAGACCTTGTCATATATCCATATTGATTGATACCGATTTAATATTTTGTTGATGTGATAATTAACTTCCGTATGCGATATACCCTCAGGCCTATTTTACATGGTTTATGCTGGGAAATACATGTACAAGTGAACGTATGAGAAACAGATTGCAGGCATAGTAGGGGTGGGTGATCCCTGATTTTGTATCATCTTCAAGATCAGGTGGGAGCACACAACCCTAATAATGATATCGTTAGGGTGGGGTGGGTGGGGTATGATCGGTCCTGTTATTTTCGCTAGGCGCGTTTAAAATATGTCGAAGTAAATAAGCGTGCATAACGGACCTAATGAACCGAATTGAATATATTTCTCCATTTAAGCGTCACCACGATATTTTTCCATAAAAACTTGCGAATGCCTGATGCAGTTGCTTGATTAAGTCATAAGGAAATTCCATCTTCCATTCACGGTTGGAATTCGATGAAAGGTGGAAACACCTATCCTTCATAGAAACATCTTAGGCGTATACTATACTATACACGTCTTCATTAACCCGGTTGGTGCAGAAAAGTAGGTTTGAGTGTTAAATGTTAAAGTCCATTTCATATAACAAAAATATATACTAGTAACTGAGTATTTTCTCGATATTATTGATGCCATGTATAGTGATCAACTTGATATTGATATAGAAACAATGCGTGAATTGACGGATTACTGAGTAAATTACAATCTATTAGAATTTAATTATATCATCTCTATTTTACAATTTATATGTATCGACATTTAATTATATCATTCCTATTTTACAATTTATATGTATCGAGTCACCATGCTTATAGTTGGTGTATTTCCTACTCAAATGATTCATAATAACTGTTGATATTTGTGATGTTTATCAATAGACTATACTATCGCAGGCTGGTATAATTTAGGTCAACATCGCTTATAGAAGTTGATGAGAAAACAAATTCTCCATTAACATAGCTGTATAATAATATTCATCCATTTAGATTCAACCAGGACTGTATAGACTCAAAAGTGGGACCGTGATCCCCCGTTTCCAAAATCCCGTTTTGTTTTTGTTTTTTTCCAGAGATATGTGCATGACACGCCCTATCGCGCAGAATGGGGGATATGGTGGGGGTATAACTTGTGTCCCCCGCCCCCTATTACCCACAGCTGTTTTTACAGCGCTATAATACCGTGTAAATAAATATCGAAGTAAACCTTTTAAAACTTTTGTTAGACCAGGAAGAATAAAATAAACACCGTCTATATACAGCTAGGGTCCTGGGAAAAACTTGCACGCGACAAATATACAGTGAATATAACGTATACATACTTTCCCTGGCTTTAGCATCCATTAGCGGCATGATGACAACTTGAAGTAAACAAACAAATAAATAAATAAACAAATAAACAAATAAATCACAGGTTTCACAAACAAGGAACAGGCGACTCCGCTCTCAATATGTTAATGACGACCCAATTATTCATAAGCCAATATGACCAGTAAACCTGAACTTCCTTGGCAAACGTGAGAAACGCCTACTTGTATGTTGCGGCTATAAATTCGACCTTTGACCCCTCTTATTACTACTAGACCATGACAAAAGGAAGTTTTATATATACTATCTTATCTATATGGCATTATGGGCTGACGCTTGCGCCAATATGTAGATCAAACGTTAAAAACAGTTCCAAATAGTAAGTACAGGTGGATCACACCATACACAAATAAATACGCAGCCATTGCAAACAATAAACAAGAAGAGAGAGAGAAAGAGAGAGAGAGAGAGAGAGAGAGAGAGAGAGAGAGAGAGAGAGAGAAAGAGAGAGAAAGAGAGAGAGAGAGAGAAAGAGAGAGAAAGAGAGAGAGAGAGGGAGAAATGGGGTTTAACGTCCACTCGACACAAACTAGGACATTTCGGGACTAACACATGGTTCAACTTTATTTCAATAATTCGCTTGCGCGTAGGGGTGACAGGGGCATTTAGCAGTGGGTGGAAACCGGAGGACCCGGAGAAAACCCACGAGGTTGGACAGGCGACCCTACTCCTTGTCACGTACAACCGGGGATTCGAAACCACGCTAGTTGACTCAATGGCAGGCCTTATGATACAGCACGCACCAACCCCCCATATAAACAAGAAACGTTTGATCAAATTAAATAATCTTCAATAACCATCGCATCTAGTCGTGTGGATGGGATGAAAACCGAGGTCCCCAGTACACTTTAGCGTCAGTGTAAAAGATCCCTTGACAAAATAAAAAGAAGGCCGTAGCGTCGCTGCCGGGGTAAAATTGAAATAAGAGCAGAACGTAGCTCCGCTGCCCGGGTAAAATTATCCTCATAGCACCTCAATTTTATAAAAAAGAGAAAAATGGGGTTTAACGTCCACTCGACACAAACTAGGTCATTTCGGGACTAACATATGCTTCAATTTTATTTCTATAATTAGCTTGCACGAAGGGGTCTTAGAGGATACGGGAAAACCCGAGGGAAACCCACAAGGATGGATATGCGATCGTATTCCTTGTCACGTACAAGCGGAGAATCCAAACCACGCACTTGACTCAATGACAGACCTTCTGCTCCAACACGCACGCGTTAACCATTGAGCCACTCAATATACAGGACACGTGCTAAACAAATCATAAACTGAACAAACGATTTGGAAATCCGGGGTTGATATAGATAATCGGAAAACATATTGGGGCTCGTGCGGCAACGGTCTGGATGGAAAGGCAATCGTGGAAAAATTGATATTTTTATTTTTTAAAACATTGTCTGTATTTGGTGAGCTTCTGCGTGTTTTAATGATCATTTTCCTTATTAAAATAGCACTTTCAACCTTTTATATTGACTGTGTCCTCGGACCTCCTCTAAATCGACTTCTAAAAATATACCCTAGAAGTGCGGGAAACGAATAATTACAACAGTCACCCTTTTTACATGTTCCTGAAGCGACGACTGCGTGTCGGGCCCGTATCTACAGAGGGGCGCGAGGAGGCATCCCCCCCCCCCGCATGAAATGCTCACCCCCCCCCCCCCGCTCAGAAATTGCTAACAATCATTAAAGTATACACAGTTCCTTATATTAACCTAAAATAAAACTACGCTTCCCTAAGCAGGAGGAGGTATAATTCAGGCGACAAATGAATTGCGCGCTAAACTACAAACGAAAGACTAGGTAGCTTATATCATAATCAAGGGAGATAACTCTGCCGATACCGTTTTAGGCCACGTTGTCACAAACACTACATACATGATTATTGACACTGAAAAAACATGTAAAATAATTGTTTTGTCCAAGGAGTTTGGAAATATGGCAAATTTCAACCAAAACATACGCGACTGCAACTACCATAAACTAACTGTTTGAAGCCATATGCCAGGAGCGAAAAAATTATTAACATTTACCAGTACTGAGTACTGACAAAGTAAAGTGCGACTCGAAACAAAAATTTAGCGGTATTTATTTAAAACGCTATGCTACCAGTATGCGCATATTAATCCCACGGTATCTCATTACTTTATAAACCATTTTTTTGTACTAATCTAAAATAGTTTTAAATAAATTTAAAAAATCACGATTTTTTTTTGTTTGAATACTTATTTTAAAATGCTTATTAGACGCCTAGGTAACTACATAGCATGATGATTACAACAGTCTGTTAGAATGACCTTTCCGAAAATTTCCTCAAAATGTTCGCCCCCCTACCGAAAGGTAATGCCCCCCCCCCCCCCCCGCTTAATGGTGTCTAGATACGGGCCCGCTGCGAGTTTTACAACATCTGGACATTGCTTGTTTATTTCACAATTCCCGAACTTATAGCAATGTTATCTACAGACACGTGAGCAGTATAGCGTCCAATCAGAGGTTGTGAAATCGCGACCTCCACGGATGTACGTAGTTAAAGTGAGATCAAGCCTTCTATTGAAGCTGCCCTTTTCATAAATCTACATTTTATGAAGAAGAGTAAGTTTTTATTTTTTGGTGGCTTTAGTTTTCCATAATATTATTGTAGCGTTTAATGAATAGGTGGAGTGGATTGTATACAAGGGGTAAATAATTCGCTGGCCTATAGAAATAAGATCATAGGGTAATAATTCGCTGGTCTATAGAAATATGATTATAATATAAATGTATGTGATATATTCAACAGACCATCGTACATGCTCAAAGTTAAACGAGGCATTGTAAACCTTCAGGTTTAATACAGTAACATAATAAAAGCGACGTTTCTTTGAGATTCCTATCAAAGTTAAACGACGCATTATAAAACTTCAGGTTAAATACAGTATAACATAATAAAATCGACGTTTCATTGAGATATCAAGAATATTCAAGCTTTAATTAAAATAGTAATTGTATTCTATATTATGTTATTGTGTTTATTATGTTGTTGGAAGAAGAGTGTATTTAAAATATATCATAGTTCTCAAACTGATATTAAATCCTGTTTTTCTGCACCAACCGTGCATGATATACGTCATAGCGTGTGCAGTGTGAGAAATAGTTTGCCTGGTGTGAGAGAGTGAGAGTGGAGGGGGGTAACGTCTACTCGACACAAACGAGGTCATTTTGGGACTAACATATGGTTCAATTTTATTTTAATAACCCGATTGCGAGTAGGGGTCTTTAGCTGTGGGAGGAAACCGGAGGAAACTGGACAGGCGACCCTTCTCCTTGCAGAGCCTCGGCGCCGCCGCCGCCGCCGCGCACTGGCCAAACTGTGCCGCCTACTGAGCCCAAAAGTTGAAGACTGGGCGGCAACATACATACGTTTTGAAAATCGCTGACAAGGTTTTTCCCATGTGCCAATACTATGTCAGGGTGCGTAGGTTTACAAAATCGTATTTCTGGTTGTTTTATGGGTATATTTCTGTCTGCGGGTCAGCGGCAGCAGTGTTTTGATCTCGATTTTAATGGGTGTTAATCAACCCATGGATTAACAAGTTGCCAAAACTAATAGTGTGTCAAATCTCCGAAACTATTTTTTAAGTGCTCAGAAATCGAGTCTAAGGGAGTCAGTTTTCAAAATTTTCTGGGGGAGGGCCCCCCAAATCCCCCGCGCGGGCTCTCACCTGCGGTGCAATTGCCACGTGCAATTAAGCGTTGAATGGAAACCACGCTACTTGATTCAATGACACCCCTGACAATCTGATTATAAATACATCTGATGATACGACGAACATATTTACTGATATTTGAATAAATTGAGATAAAGACAGGCGAAGAACATCACGTGGTTACTGTTGGACTGTGGGTTAACAGACTACTAGTAGCCTAGTATGTGTAATACTGATAGTCCATCTGGTAAGCCTATATTGGTTCACCTTATTCTACACACAGAGATCCGTCGGCTTCATACTTCGAGAATAGATTTCTGCCCCTCAAATAGCCGCCATATCCAACAATTCCGTAAAATGGAAGCAGAATTCTCGAATTCTCGAAGTATACTTATTGTTTTGGACTCTTTGAGTTCTAATTGTACACCCTCCCCCCCCCCCTCCGCTTTTCCCCAAAGAAAAAAAAATCACCAAATAAAACAAATACCATAGGGGCTGGTCTATATTATGTCTGTAGCCTATATATTGCAATTGCAAACTGCTACATAATTTGCCAATAAACAAACTATAATTATATTTTCAGCACAATTTATATGTCTTTATTTCTACAGATTCTCTTTGTTGCACCGAATAATGGGAAATACAAAATTATTGTAAATGATTAGTTCCGCACTCCGCAGCTAGGGGGGTGGGGGGATGGCTGAATGGTTAGCGTGCGCGCGCTGTATCATAAAGTCTGTCATTGAGTCGACTGGCGTGGTTTCGAATCCCCGGTTGTACGTGGCAAGGAGTAGGGTCGCCTGTCCAACCTCGTGGGTTTTCTCTGGGTCCTCCGGTTTCCTCCCACTGCTAAAGACCCCTACGCGCAAGCGAATTATGTAAATAAAATTAAACCATATGTTAGTCCCGAAATGACCTAGTTTGTGTCGAGTGGACGTTAAACCCCATTTCTCTCTCTCTAACCGCAGCTAGGCCGTATTTTTTTGCCACAGAAATTGAACATAGTCCGGGTCATCTTTTATATAAACTAGAAAAACCGGAAGTGTCTGAGGGTCGCCTCGTTTTCGATCTTTCCCTACAAGCCGAATCGTCAACATGGTGAGGCGATATAATTGCTTTAAAAATCTATTTAAATCTCAGCGAAATTTGATTAAAATTGCCATCCAAACCTAAATTGTCATAGATAAATGACATAACTATCCCTAAATAAAGATATTTTGTTGGTTCCTTTATGATTTATTGTAATCTAAAGCTCAAAGTTTAGGAGACGATACCAAATGTAGCCATGACTTAGGATCATTTTATGTTTTTATACACAACTGCTTTATGTCGTTCCTAGTTCATTATTTGCAACCCTTCTCAATACCGGTTCATTAAAATCAAATACCGTTGTAAGAGATTATTTTATTTAAAGTTGCTGCAGATCTGCGAATGGAAATGAACGAAGTCATTGATTGAAGATGAGTCTTCTTTCACTTTCTTGATTTTTTCTACCAGTGACCAGTCTAAAATAGTAAAAGATCCCTTGGCATTTGGCGTTTATATAAGGAAGAGTAGGCCATAGCGCCCATGTCCAGTCAAAATTTCCCTCATAGCACACTGTATGGTGTATGCCTGTCTTTATTACCCTTGTCGGAGTAGAACAGTAGGACGTTAAACCCCATTTCATTTTATCACTTATACCTGTAAGTGCATTGAATCGTGTGTCATATTAAGTAAATCCAATGTATTGTATGGATGTTTTACCTCTACTTCTCAATGTCATTCAAGTATTGGATATCATTTCCTATGTGATTGTTTATAAATATCTATAAATATATTTCAGGCCAGAATAAAGGCTAAAGATTACCGTGGTAAGAAGAAGGAAGAGTTAGACAAAAAACTCGATGAACTCAAAGAGGTAAAAATAAATTATAAACCAGTTTAAATTGGGCCCTGATTTACTGCTATTGTCATTTTCAAATAATTTTGATTTCAAATTTAGTGCTTGAGCTCTGTAGCTGCTAATAATAAGTTTAAAAATAGTACCAGTAACATTAAGCCCCAGTGTACCAGTAACACTAGCTCCAGTCACTAGCTCCAGTGTACCAGTAACCCTAGCCCCAGTGTACCAGTAACATTAACATTAAGCCCCAGCGTACCAGTAACACTAGCCCCAGTGTACCAGCAACACTAGCCCAAGTGTACCAGCAACACTAGCTCCAGTGTACAGGCAACACTAGCTCCAGTGTACCGGCAACACTAGACCCAGTGTACCGGCAACACTAGACCCAGTGTACCGGCAACACTAGCCCAAGTGTTGCCGGCAACACTAGACCCAGTGTACCGGCAACACTAGCCCCAGTGTACCGGCAACACTAGCCCCAGTGTACCAGTAACACTAGTTCCCGTGTACCAGTAACACTAGTTCCCGTGTACCAGTAACACTAGTTCCCGTGTACAAGTAACACTAGCCCCAGTGTACCAGTAACACTAGCCCCAGTGTACCAGTAACCCTAGCCCAAGTGTACCGGCAACACTAGCCCAAGTGTACCAGTATTATTTGCTACTTAAAATGATTGTGCGAGTCAAAAATTACTTATTACAGCAAAGATTGAGATTGCTGTCAATAAAGTGATATCATTTATAAATGATTAGAAATACTGAAAACTACTTAAAATGTACAAATACTGAAAACTACTTAAAATGTACAAATACTGAAAACTACTTAAAATGTCTGAATACTGAAAACTAATTAAAATGTACAAATACTGAAAACTAATTAAAATGTACAAATACTGAAAACTAATTAAAATGTACAAATACTGAAAACTACTTAAAATGTACAAATACTGAAAACTACTTAAAATGTCTGAATACTGAAAACTACTTAAAATGTACAAATACTGAAAACTAATTAAAATGTACAAATACTGAAAACTAATTAAAATGTACAAATACTGAAAACTAATTAAAATGTACAAATACTGAAAACTACTTAAAATGTACAAATACTGAAAACTAAATAAAATACTGAAACTGGTAATTAAAATATCCAAATACTGAATTAATTTATAGAACACAAGTTACTATGCAAATACAGAAATTTGTCCTGGTGATAAAAAATTTAAATTTGAAACATGTCTATTGTTTCAATGCAACTGGACCAGTTTTTATCTTGATAGAATAGGGGCTCGTAAACTGAATAATTTGATTTTGTATATTTTGTATAATCACAGGAACTTCAAACTCTACGAGTTGCCACAGTAACTGGCGGTTCAGCTAACAAATTGTCAAAAATGTAAGTATTTGATTTATTTATTGTGATATTAAATTGTCAAGTTGGTATATAAACTACTTGGTTACTGTCGAGATATTTCCAACATATTTTGGAGGGGTTGGATGGCCAAATGGTTAGTGTGTGCGCGTTGCATCAAAAGGTCTGTCATTGAGTCAAATGGCGTGCTTTCGATTCCCCTTCTTTACGTGACAAAGAGTAGGGTCGCCTGGCCAACCTCGTGGGTTGTCTCCAGGTCTTAGTTTCCTCCCACTTCTAAAGACACCTACGCGCAAGCGAATTATTGAAATAATTTGTTGAGTGGTATAAGTGGATGATCAAGGCTTGTTGCATACATAATAGGGTAGGAGTTGAAAGTCTCATCAATACAATACGGGACATGGTGAGACTTACAGGTGGCTTGGTTTGGGGGGGGGGGGCTGGAGCTAATATCCAATATATAGCCGAAATTGCGGGGCTATCAAGACAATGTGGAGGGCCTGACAAGGACAGCTGTCTAGTCAATTCGGATGAGACGAAAAACCGAGGTCCCGTGTACACATTGGCGTGCACGTAAAAGATCCCTTGACAGTTGGAATTCGATATAAGAGTAGGCCGTAGTGCCGCTGTTCGGGCAAAATTTCCCTCATAGCACACTGTATGGAGTATGCCCGTCTTCATTAGCCCAGTTCGGAGCAAAACAGTAGGACGTTAAACCCCATTTCATTTCATTTTCTGTTCTTACAAATGGGATGACTTGCGGGGCCAACAAGAAAATGTTTCTATTCTTGTGAATGGGATGACAAACTGAAGTCCACCTGTATATATACATGGTCGTGAACTTAAAACTGATATCCAGGCATAGTTCTCTCCCTTGCAACGATGATGAGTAGCAGTGGCTTAGTAAGATATTGGATTTCGCTCCCAGTGTTGGCACCTTGGGATTGTTCAGCATGGTTTCTATTTGTCAGTGGGAAAGGACAGGGAAGGTCTGATCAGGAATAGTGTCTAGTCGTTTGGATGGGACAAAAATCCGATATCCTGTCTCCACATGGGTATGCAGGGAATAAAGTAGGCCACTGTCCGGGCACACTGTATGAAATATGCCCGTGTTCAGTATCCCAGTCGGTGCAGAAGAAGATATTAAACCCAATCCCAATAACCAGTGAATTAAAATCAATAAAAATAAAATATGGTACCTTTTTTTTAATGTTGATTAATTGATAATTCAGTCAAGGTTTGTGGGTTAACATTACCTTGGGAGATAATTTGTAGGAATTTTTCCATAATCAAATTAATGAGAAAGAAATAAACAAATTGGATAATTTTGATGAATCAAAAAATTGCCACGTATAATCTTCGCTGAAATATTTTAATGGTTCTATTTTTAATCTGATAGAATTCGAGCCCAGAGATTATTTACTGTTGTTTTTTTTTATTTCATTAATGACAAGGACACACCAATTTGAATTTCTGTTCTTCAGGAATGCCTTTTATAAATTCGGCCTCTGATTTCTTCTGAAAAAAGACTAATTTCAAAAAGTACTTGCTCTTTAAAAAATTTAGTTTCAAATAATAAAGTTTTGAAATTATAACAAAACATTGCATACAAGGTTATGAATTAATCAAAAACAACATTGACCCAAAATTTCAATAGGTTTGCCGTAACTATTTATAGCAAGTTCGCATTGATATATGGTCGTATATTGTCATTGCCCCTGCCTGGCAACCTATATTTTTATATATTTTCTGTGTATTCAATCTTTTGTTTGATTTTCTATTTTCAGTCGAACTGTACGAAAATCAGTTGGTCGAATTTTGACTGTTATGAACCAGACCCGTAAAGAAAATTTACGTAAATTTTACAAGAAAAAGAAGTGGGTACCAAAACAGATCCGTGTACGAAAGACCAGAGCTATTCGACGGGCTCTTAGTAAAAACGAAAAAAATATTAAAAGTAAAAAACAGATCCGAAAAGCACAAAATTTCCCCGTCAGAAAGTATGCTGTAAAAAGTTAAATTAAAGTACGGAAATGAATGAAAAATTGTTTTTGTTGTTGATAAAATAGGGGATGAAATGTTTGTTGGGTGTCGTACTGTTGATAAAACGGGGGCTGAATTGTCTGTTGGGTGTCATGCTGTAAGCAAACGGGAGCCACGGTGGCTAGTTGGTTAAGACACTAGCTCGCTAGCCTGGGGTCGTGGGTTCGATCCCTGCATTGGCCGAGAAAGTTCATCAGGATTTTCTGACGTGGTTTCCCCTTGTCAGTGGTGCAGAACAGAGGGCCTGACAAGGACAGCTGTCTAGTCCTTCGGTTGATACGAAAAACCGAGGTCCCGTTATATATATTGGAATGCACGTAAAAGATCCCCTGGCAGTTGGAATTCGATATAAGAGTAGGCGATAGTGCCGCTGCCCGGGCAAAATTTCCGTCATAGCACAATGTATGGCGTATGCCCATCTTCATTAGCCCAGTATAGGAGCAGAACAGTAGGACGTTAAACCCTATTTCATTTCTGTAAACTAGATTTATAACCAGACGGTGGACTGGGGTTGAGTGGTCAAGTTGTCTAGATTTATAACCAGAATGTCTAGGGTGGAGGGGGAGGGGTGAGTAGTCAAGTTGTCTAGATTTACAACCAGAATGTCCAGGGTTGAGGGGTCAAGTTGTTTCGATTTACAACCCGGAAGCCCTGCCCTACATGCAACTGGAATCACAGAGAGGTTAAGTTACGCAGGATTGTATGCAACCAAAACCAAATAAGGTCAAAGGAGCCACGAGACGGTCATGTGACCAGTACAAAATCGCGATGCTGTCATCTTAAGGTTAACAATAAATTTCGTAATAGCTGGTTCTGGTATTGCATGGTATTTATCCTTTCTTTAAATACAATTTTGTTGTCACAACATCCTTCGATAATGTTGACAGACAGTTTTATGTACACAAATGATGTAATAGAAAACCCGAGTACACCGAATGCCTAAACATTCCCTTGAACTTAGTTATATACAGTTGCTACAGATCCCAGCAACATAGAAAATGTACAGCTTGCTTCAACAGTTGCATTAGATTGCAAGACGGCTTATATTGCCTTTTTCATATTGCTTCAACAGGGTTCCCGCGGTCCTTGAAAATCCTTGAATATCCTTAAATTTAAAATTTCATTTTCAAGGTCTTGAATATCCTTTAATTTCGCGGAAATAGAAAATATCCTTGAATTTCAGTTGAGATCCTTAATTTTGTTTCAAATGTCTTCAATTCCTTTTAAATATGAGATTATAACGATAGTTGGTAATGTTTTGGTTATTGTAACTTTAGGCTAAAAAATGTCCTTGAAAATCCTTGAATTTGACATATATTTATCCTTGAAAAAATGTTTGACGAAGCCGCGGGAACCCTGATCAAACACAATCGCACACAAATGAAATGGGGTCAAAATCCTACTGTTCTGCTTTGACTGGGCTATACAGTGTGCCACGAACAATATTTTGCAATGACATTGGCACTAACTCATATCTCCAATTTCAACTGCCAAAACGAGTGTTTACGTGCATATCAATGTGTACTCAGGACCTCAGTTTTCATCCCATCCTAACGACTATACCGTTATCCTTTGCCAGACCCTCTGTCCTGCACTATTGAGAAGGGAAAACCACACTGGAAAATTCTGATTGATTTTCTCTGCCAACACGTAAGCTCCAGGTTAGCAACCCAATGTCTTACTCACTGAGCCACCGCATCTCCCCAATTCGTAAACAGTCATATTGGAACACAAGGGTGACATAAGCCCCCACCCCTTCACACAACAAAATGAAATATAACGATTAAAAGTAACATTGTTTAATTCCCACAACATTATTTTATAAACCATTTACAACAGTTTTCCACAAATAATAAACACAATCTAAAAGCTTTAAAAACACAAAGATTCTTATCACAAGTTACACAAATATATCTCATGAGTTGAGCTATAAACATATATAATTTATATTAGGCCTAAAAAACAATCCTGATTCTCATCACTGAAAAGATGACTCCTTTTATTACTGTCTTATTAATTACTGTACACTGATAATGTAGGCTCAGTTATCAAGTACCTTACCATGATGTATGTTCTTCACTATCATAACAAATACTGGATAATCACAACATGAGATTAATGTAGTACCTTGAAATGTGATGTTGATGAAAAGTCATTTCACCAAGAAATGATCCTTTCCCCAGAAAAATATAAAAAATAAAACCTCCCTCTCCCATCAGATTTTTGGGAAGGATTAAAAACCAGAATAATTTTTTTGTATGACCTTAAAGTGACAATAACACTCTTGCTGGCTTGAAAGCTCCAGAAAATAAATAATATCTCTATCTAAGTACTAGATGTTTAAGTGTCCTACCTGTTGTGTAAATTATCCATTACATCCTATTTTACTTGTCCAGAGGGTTCGAAAATATTTTTAAATCGAAGTTTCATTTGAAAAGGTTTACGTTAGACGTTTCAAACCATTATGTTGAATTTTTCAAAATTTTTAAATAAGGTGTGTTAAGATGAAATTTGTATCATCAATTAATTGAAATATTCTAAAATAGTACAATCTGTTGACCAGAATAAAGATTGGGACATATTATTCAGTTACAACAAGTGTGGTATTGAGCCTTTAAATAAAATTTTGACTTTTCAATAACCAGATTAAATATCACTGGTATTTTGTTTCAGCTGAAATACACATTATTTACCTACTGGTACCTATCAAACATCAAATACACCTAGTGTATAATCATCAATTACCTACTCATCAAACATCAAATACACCTAGTGTATAATCATCAATTACCTACTCATCAAACATCAAATACACCTAGTGTATAATCATCAATTACCTACTCATCAAACATCAAATACACCTAGTGTATAATCATCAATTACCTACTCATCAAACATCAAATACACCTAGTGTATAATCATCAATTACCTACTCATCAAACATCAAACACACCTAGTGTATAATCATCAATTACCTACTCATCAAACATCAAATACACCTAGTGTATAATCATCAATTACCTACTCATCAAACATCAAATACAAGAGAAAGAGAGAGAAATAGGGTTAAACCTCCCCTGTCCAACCTCGTGGGTTTTCTCCAGGTCCTCCAGTTTCCTCCCACTGCTAAAAGACCCCTATACGCACGTGAATTATTGAAATAAAATTGAAACATATGTTAGTCCCGAAATGACCTACTTTGTGTCGAGTGGGAAGTTAAACCCTTCCTCTCTCTCTCTCTCTACACCCCCCACCCTCTCTCTACACCCACCACCCCCCACCCTCTCTCTACACCCCCCACCCTCTCTCTCTCAATTTTATTTCAATAATTGGCTTGCGCATAAAGGTCTTTAGCAGTGGGAAGAAACCAAAGGACCCAGAGAAAACCCACAAGGTTGGACAGACAACCCTACTCCTTGTCATGTATAACAAGGAAATCGAAACTAAAGAAAAATGCGGCTTCACATCCACTCCACACTACATGTAACTAGGATGTTTTTGGAAGTAACTTTACATATATTTTTATATTTACCAAATAACTATACATCAAACCTGATCAAATATTCTTATCAAGTTGAGAAATAAGTTAAAAAAAAAAAATAGCTTCATACATACATAAATTCTATAAAATTATGAAGCATTAATATTGAGACAAATAAACAACATTTCAAAAATATGCACAGCACAATTTCAAAAAAGAAAATAGTCATATTAAAAACATGCATAAAGTATACATGATTCAATCAATCACAGACCAACATCAGCCCAGTACGTGCAGAAAAACAGTCCAATCGTTTTTAAATGTATTGGCAATCCTGAGCATCTGTTGTTCTAGAGCAGGGGCGTCTAACATGTGGCTCGCCAAGGGTTTAAGATGACTTGTCGATAATTCTTAGAAACAAGTGGTGGAAATCATTTATTGTTTTCTGTATGTCATAGATATCGGAGTTGTATGTCATACAAGAGAACGTTGTGTTCAATATTATATCTTGGCAATTTGGACACCAGTATAAAAAATGAACTGTGTTAAGGACGTTTGGCTAGTTTTTAGAATTTTTGTATATCTTCGACCCACTTAATGTAAACCTAGTTCATGTGACCTCTGAATCAAAATGAGTTTGACATCCCTGGTCTAGAGACTAGAGAGTTGATTATGGTCTTGGCACGTTAACAAATGTGTAATTAATAATTTATAACATTTAAAGTCCAACCAAAGACCTGCAATAGGCAGATTTAGCTCTTGAATAATAAACACTTTCACATATTTACAGGTGAAGGTTTTATCACATACATGTACCAGAAAAAGACCACATTTTTTTTTGTATTTTATTGAAAATACATGTACAAAAGAAGTAGATGTGAACCTTGTTCATTTGCCATCTTTGTGTCAAAAACAGCTACTAATCTTCTCAAACAATAAATATTTTCTTTGGTGAAGGTGTTTTTTTTCAAGTTTCAATGCATACAAGAAAAAAAAGTTAACATATTTTTTTTTTTATCCAAGGCGAACCTTGTTCATTTGTTATCTTCTAATTCTGTAGAATCCTGGCATTCTAATCAAGCAGACGGCAGAACAGCAGGCAAATTGGTTTCTTTGGTGCGAGATTTGTTGTCGATTTCCTAACATTTATTCCTTCATCATCTCAACGCAAACATAAAAACATCATAAACGCCTTTTGGAAAACCTTTTTGTTTTTCTTCTTTAACAATTGTAAGACCGGACTGAGTTATTAAATCGACAAACTCTCTTCGTGGACGCGTAAAACTACTGTCTGACGAATCAAAATCTCGCTCAGTATCCGATGCTGTATTTTCTTTTACGATTATCATTCCATTTGGACTCAACGCTGATTTACATCTCTTGAAAAAGTCAATCAAATGTTTGTCCTTTAAGTGACCGAGAACCCATTGACACCAGATGACATCATAGCGACCAATTTCAGGAATGAATTCCTGTAATCCAGAGCAGAATAAATTATCGACGCGTTTAGATTCACTGCCAATAAATGCTCTGGCTTCGTTTAGAAAATGTTGATTGAGTTCCACCATGTCAACAGAATCGAACATGGGAAGCAGAAGTCTTTTGGTTATTCTACCAATACCAGCTCCACAATCCAGTGCTTTCTTGTTGTTCACTTTTCCTCCGGAAATCTGAATGAAAAAAAAACAAAACAGATTAAACTAGAGCAGTTTATCAATTACACATACATAATGCAAGAACTAAATCTGCCTATTGCAAATGGGGTTTAACATCCACTCAACACAAACTAGGTCATTTTGGGACTAGCACATGTTTCAATTTTATTTCAATAACTCACTTGCACTCAGGGGTCTTTAGCAGTGGGAGAAAACCGGAGGACCCAGAGAAAACCCAAGAGGTTAAACAGGCGACCCTACTCCTTGTCATGTACAACCAGGGAATCGAAACCCCGCCAGATGACTCAATGACAGACCTTATGATACAGCGCACACGTGCTAACCATTCGGCCATCTAACCCCCCGGAAATCGCAAGAGCTAAATCAACCTATTGCAGATCTTTCTTTAGGCCTGAAATATTATATAAACTATTAATTAGACATTTATTAGCATGCCAAGACCATAATCAACTCTCAATGCCATCGGATATCTCCAATATTAAGTAGATTTGAATGGTTCTGCCATTTAATAATTTAATCTAAAATTGGTGAAGCGAGGCTAAATTTGAACAACCAGTACGGTGGTTACAATCATTTCACACATCTTGTCAAACCTTCAAAGGCTAATGTCTTCGCTCAGAATAAAGTTGTTTGAATGAAATTTTCAATATATTCATTTTGCATTATCTAATTTTGAACTATTATAGCAAGAATGGCCAGCTCTTATCCAAATCTTACATAATTTATCTTTAAATAATATTCACGATTTTTCAGCATGGTTTATCCGTGTCAGTGAAGCATGACCAAGAGCATGGCAAGGAATAGATAACAAACCTCATCTCTCAACACATCAGTATATTTAATGTTTTTAGCTACATGTATGTTCTCATAGCTTGGCAAGGAACAGCGTCTGTGTGTTGGACTGGGAAGAAAAAAAGGGGGTTCCGTAAAAAAAAAAACGCCATTAATTATCTAGATTTGAATACCTCACAAATAATGTACGGTAGTTCTTCTATTGGAATATGACAATATTCAAATGTCATGTGTTGTCTTTTCCTACTTTTCCTGTTTTAAAAATTTGTGACTGTATAGAATCGAGGAAAAGGTTTGATAGTCCAGGGGTTTGAAATAACATATTCTGTCAGATTCTGTTGAATATTGATGGCTAATTAGAGGTGGAAAGATAATAGGGTTAAGAGATTAGTTAGAATGTACACGATGCTAGTAATTATACTAATCCAAGTTTGTTTATTTCAATATTTCCATATGATATTGTTAACCTTTTATATTATATATAGTTATACATGCTTTTGCGCAAGATTTTTCTTCACCACGTCTCAATGAATATTTGACTTGAGAAAAATTTGCTTTTAGAATAGGGAATATAAATCTATACATATGCATGTATAAAGAAAGAAAAAAAACCATAAAAATGTATTTTAAAGGAGCTAAATCGCTAATATTTGGTACCTAGAAATTGATACAAATGGGTCGCAACGCATATAATAATGTAATCTGATTGACTATAAAACTGATTTACATTCAATTGTTTCCGTTCGGCGAAATACGTCAGAAATCTCAGTCGAATACCAATCTCTAGCGTCTGGTTATTCCAGTCGATTGCGCATGCTCTCCATATAAGAATTTGGCGTCAGCATTTGACATGACTTATGGAATCTCTAGTCTCGCTCTTTCTTGTCCCTTGTTAAAAATGACACTGAAACCCATTATGATTATGTTACACGATTCATGTACCAATGGTAAAATGTTTATTTTGTCTTAAATATTGGATGTCAAAAGCCTGTCTTTTCCCGGTATGATCACAACATCAATGTTGATTTAAACTGACAAATAATTGGTGTTTTCAATGTGGAAGATTTTGAATATTGTAAACTCATTTTGGGAAAATCTGTTAAAGGGAGACAACTGCAATTAACAAACCTTCATGAACGGCCTTAGAAAAGCGCGTGAACCGTTAATATCTGTTGGCGATATTTTGGCGAAACCCCCTAACATTCCATCGACAGTGGGGGATATTTTCTCCCAGTAAACTTTGGCATCCCCATAAAACTTCTCATCAATGACTTTTAAATCATAATGAACTTCTTCTTCGCTTTGTTTATTTTCCTCAGCTTGATCTGCCATGTTGCCGAACACAATTATAATCTCTAAATAAAAACGTTTTTTGAGATATCATACGTGAACTTTAATCCCCAATAAAAGCCTTAAAACCAAAATATACGAATGAATGGATTTTGCAATCCAAATCATATGATTATATCTACTTCAATTCTAATCACTATTAGGTTTATGAATCATAAATATTTAGTGTCACCATTTGGGTTTGAGGTTACACATATTTTGGTATGGCTGTCAAAAGTGTTTATAATTTTTTTCTTTAGGCAATTGTATCGTTTTTATTGTAAAACCGGTCGGCGCTGAGGACTGTAACATGTCGAATCTTCAGCCAGAAGATGCCAGATATTTGAAAAGGTAAAAAAAAAAATCCTGAGCTAATAAAGCAACACTTTTATAATTTGTGGAAGGGATTTTAGGATTGTAATGTGAATGTATATCAGCACTAGCTGACTATAGCACTAGCAGACTACACAGTCTGACTCAATGTAAAGAGGTTTCTTTAGAGAACTGTGGGGATGGGGGTGAGGGGGGGGGGGGTGAAACCACTGTTCTATCTAATGAAACAGACCCATAACCAAACATCATATTGTTCACCCGCTTGTTGACTAATGAAAAAATGAACTGTCCCAGTGTCTGTACAGGTACTGGACTAGCTTTGTAATTTGTGTATATAAGGCAATTGTTTATGCCAGACAGGAGATTATTGTTATCATAAAATTTTAATTGTAATTCTTTGATTTTTTTATTGTCATCATAGCATGTTAATTATAATAATTTAATTGTTTCATTTAAAGGAAAGTAAAAGGCGGAAGTATTGATGTCCATCCGACAGAAAAAGCTTTGGTAGTAAATTATGAACTTGAGGCCACAATCCTCGGTGAATTGGGAGATCCTATGCTAGGGGAAAGAAAAGAATGTCAAAAAATGTAAATATATGTTTTTTTCATGCCTCAGCTAGTGGCCGTATTGATAAACTTTTTCTTATGTAAAGAGATATTCAAATGTTTTCATTTTAGAGACTGGACTAAAAATATATCAATTTTCACAAGGATTTTTTAGTTGAAACGATCTGAATTCCTGCTTCAAATCAATTATGGTCCTGTCTTTCGATGCCCCATGATAAATAACTCTGACGCAATCTTTTAAGATATAAATTCTACTGAACCAAATTGTGTCACAGATATAAATGAAATGGCAAACTGGAAAATAGTTTTCTAAAGTCACAACACAAGCTAAATATTACTTTAATGCAGACCAAGTCACAGTGCTATGGAGAGAGAGAGAGAAATGGGGTTTAACGTCTACTCGACACAAACTAACTCATTTCGGGACTAACATATGGTTCAATTTTATTTCAATAATTTGCTTGTGGATATGGGTCTTTTAACAGTGGGAGGAAACTGGAAGACCCAGAGAAAACCCACGAGGTTGGACAGGCACGTACAACCAGGGAATCGAAACCACACCAGTTGACTCAATGACCGACTTTATGATACAACGCGCACATGCTAACCATTCAGCCATCCAATCCCCCACAATGCTATGGAATGCAATTAATATTTATTACTTGGGGGTCTAGTGTGCGTGGAACAGTAAGGTCTGTCATTGAGTCAAAGTGGCATGATTTCGATTCCTTGCTTGTACATGTACATGACAAGGAGTAGGGTCCAAAATCGGTTTTCTCCCACTGCTAAAGTACATGTACATTACAAGCAGGCGATTTATAGAAATAAAGTTGAACCATATGTGAGTCCCAAAATGACACAGTTTGTGTCAAGTGAATGTTAAACTCCTCTCTCTCTCTCTCCCTCTCTCTGTGTAATAAACAGGTATTGTATTCCGTAGTATTATGACCTGTGTATATCTAGTTCCAATTACTAAATGCCATTGTACAGTTCCTTAACTTTAGACTTTTTTAGGGTATTATTAATTGATAGATGTACAGGTATAGAGAATTCCATGTGTGGTGGCAGCACTGGTTATTATTATAATACTGTGTCATCATCATTTGAGGACATTAAGGTGGAAGATTCACTAAGTGATTGCTATTAGAGCCTATTTTCGTGTGAATGGTGTACGTTTATGTCCGTGTTCATTCATGTTCCTGAAGTAACGACCACGAGTTTTACAACATCTAGTCGTTGCTTCAATACTCAACAATTCCCGAATTTTGGCGCTTGTTGTGTTTACACATGACTAATTAGCATTGTCCAATCAGAGGTCGTGGCACATAACACACTGTAAACAAATATGGCGGCCTCCATAGAAAAAGAAATAGACAAGTTTACAGCCTTTGTTGATCAACCATGATTTCCAGCAACCTTGACACTGATCGAACCTTGAACTTTGCAACTCGATTGTCACATGTAGACATTTTAGCTAGAAGCGCGAGACTTGATAATCGTAACCATATTTTTAACGAAGGAATCTGATAGGATCACAAGCTGGGCTTATACCCAATCGAAATTAGTGCTAAAATATGCGGGGTATTACGTGAAGGGCTTGATAAGATGTACGTAATTAAGGCGAAATCAAGCCTTCTATTGAAGATGGTCTTCATTAAACTGAAAGGTGTAAAAAATTAGGACATTAAACATCATTTCATTTATTGTAGGCTTGCTAATACATTGTGGGGGTTGAATGGCCGAATGGTTAGCGTGCGCATGCTGTATCATAAAGTCTGTCATTGAGTCGACTGGCGTGGTTTCGAATCCCCGCTTGTACGTGGCAAGGAGTAGGGTCGCCTGTCCAACCTCGTGGGTTTTCTCCGGGGCCTCCGGTTTCCTCCCACTGCTAAAGACCCCTACGCGCAAGCGAATTATTGAAATAAAATTAAACCATATGTTAGTCCTGAAATGACCTAGTTTGTGTCGAGTGGACGTTAAATCCCATTACTCTCTCTCTCTAAGACATTGTGCCGAGCGTTATACATGTAGAATCAAATATGGCATACACACCTGTACAAATAAATAAAACTTGTAATGAAGATTGAATTTTTTATTTTATTTTCAGCATCCGTGTGAAAGGATTAAATGAAAACAGTGATTTATCATCTCTAGCCAAGGAAATTATAGATAAATGTAAATTAATTCATCCCAGTAAATTTCCTGAAGTAGAACAACTTTTATATTATTTACAGAATAGACGAGATAATGGTGTTCCCAGTAAAGGTTGGCAATCTTTTAATTTCTTTTTTAATAATTTACTCCTTTAAAGTTCCACTGAAAGATTGAATGAATGTGTGATTATTTTATTCTTTTGTTGTCATATCAGAAGTATTCTAACATCATCGTCATGGTAACATTCCGTTTCTGTCCTGACATGCAACACAATCAATAATAAACAAAACATTTCAAATTCTTCAGAATTTAATTTCGAAATTAACCTGGCGAATTAACAGTTCTTCACGTTTATAAAATTGTACAGGAACCATAAAAAACTGCTGCCAATTTCAAAAATGCGAAAACAACTCTCGTACAAATCTCTTCTTAATTATATTGCAAGAGTAATTCTACATTTTCTTGAATTAAGGAGAGCCAAATTGTATTTATGATTTATCTTGTTCAATATTTGGTGAATATGGTAGCATCAGAATTATCATCATGGAAACTGATAGTTCGAACGAATGCAGTTTGAAAATAAACAAAAATTAAAAGTAGTCAATTAATCTCAATATTTGGGAGAGCGATTTAGCTAATTTGCAGGAGTCTTTAATGACGGAAAGTCGAGGTGCGTCAAGAGGAGCAGGAGCGAAAGCGCACCTTAAACGTGAAAGCTGGAATTAATGTGCATCGTAAAGAGAAGAAAAATTTTATGTACAATGTAAACTTACATTATTTATTGACTATTTTTACTTTCAGCATCTGGTAAAACTAAACTAAGTGATAAACCTGAAGAGCCTGGATTACACGATGCTACGGAAGTCGACGAGACAGCTATTATAAATGATATTGATGAATATCTGGAATTACTGTATGAAGATATTCCTGATAAAGTACGAGGCTCCGCTCTCATTCTACAACTCTCACGAAATCCGGATAATCTGGAAGAACTTTTCCAAAATGGTAAATTCTTAGTTTTATAAATACAGTCGACTGAATAAATCTTTTAATCTTTAGATTTTTCCCATATATCTAAAAGAAAATCATAGATATTTTGTTTTTAAATGTAGACTCTTGTTATTATGTACATGTAATTAAACGCATCCAAGTGAATGGACAGCTTTGGTCAACTTTAAATAAAAATGCTGCTGTAAGCCATAGCACCGCTGTAGGGGCAAAATTTCTCTCATAGCACACTGTATGGTGTATGCCCATCTTCATTAGCCCAGTCGGAGCAAAACAGTAGGATGTTAAACTCCATTTCATTTCTTGAAATAAAAACAAATTATTGAAATAAGATTATACCATATTAGTCCCAAAATGACCTTGTTTATGTTGAGTCGATGTTTTACCCGATTTCTCTCTCTCCTCCTTCTCCTGTCCTCCAACCATCTCTAACGTCAAACATTTCTATTTATTTTACAGAAACTGTGATAGGAGCGTTAGCTAGAGTTTTACGAGAAGATTGGAAGAAGAGTTCAGAGGTCGCCACCAACATTGTTTATATTTTCTTCTGTTTCTCCAGTTTTACACAATTTCACGGAGTTATCCTACATTTTAAAGTGGGGGCTTTATGTATGGCAATTATTGAACATGAATTAAAGAAGTACGACCTATGGACAGAGGAGCTACAGAAAAAGAAAAAACTTGATATCCTTTAGAAATATCTTGATTTATTATTAAACGTTATAACTTTCAAAATAAAATATAAAAATACAATACTGTAAAAAATGAATATCGGTCAATATATTATCAGGGCATCTCAGATTTAAGGGATTGAAAACTCCATGACAAACTACAATATTGTCAAAGTTAAATCTATAATATGAATATCAGTCCAAGAATGGTTCAATTCCATTCAGTATTTACAAAGATATGATGAATTAAAAATTTGTCAACATTTGACATCCACTACAGATGATATATACATGATATGACCACTTAGATTTTAGCGTGGATGAGGCTGTAGAAAAATTTTATATTTTCCAATAAAATGCCTTCAATTATTGATCATTGCTTGATAAAGATACCTGTAAGAGTATTGAATTGTTTTATGTAATAAACTAAGAAGTAGTAAAATCTATACAGATGTGTTAATATGAATATTATACCTCTACTTCTAAATGTCATTCAAGAATTCAGAATTTGAAAATAATCGTCCAAAAAGGAATATGTCTTTGTTGAAAAAATTAATTTGTAGAAAATATCTTTAACCTTGTCACCAGAATTTGATAAAAATAACAGAAAAACGCGAGATGATTACGCTAAAAGTTTACAGAAATATCAAAGTTTAGTCAAAAAACAAGAACAGCTTCTACGAGGTAAGGTCATATTTGTTTAATCAAATTGATTTCAGATGACATCAGATCTTTTCCAATATTTGAGTTTCTCCTGGAGAAAAATGATAGTTTCAAGACCAGGTGTCCATGTGGCAAGACACATTCATTAATAAATCATCTAATTTGTGTCCAGTTTAAAGCTGACCATTCAATTTTGATAACGAGTGTCCAATTTACATGCATTTAATTACTCAATCACTGTTCAAAAATGAAAAACCCAATTGATTATTGATGTAAAATGATTAATTGTGGCGTTATTTTAAACTGTGATCTTTAAATTAAATTCTTGTAGATTGGGTTACACTGTATTATTATTATGTTTTTTTAGTATTATTATGTTTATTTCCAGTGACATATTACCTGTTGTTGAATTTAGCCGAAGATTTAAAAGTTGAAACCAAAATGAGAAATAAAGGAATTGTTAAATTTCTCGTTAAAACATTAGACAGAGATAATTCAGAACTTCTTATTCTTGTGACGTCTTTCCTCAAGAAAATGTCCATATTTATAGAAAATAAAAAAGAAATGGTAAGATAATTTGTAAATATGCTACCTCCATTCTGTTTTAAATTGTCCCCCACTTTTCAACTTTCGATAAAAACCAGGGAATTATTGACATGAGATAGTCTCTCCGCTTTTCATACTTTACACAATAACTTTGCTTCTAACTTGCTTTCTCATGGCTAACTTTTGATTCAGACATTTCACGTACATGTAGCTAATTTTTTATTTGGACAATTCACATACCTCACTTTTGATTCAGTCAATTCACATACCTCACTTTTGATTCAGTCAAATCACACTGCTCACTTGTTATTCAGACAATTCATGTAGCTAATTTTTTAATCGGACTATTCACATAGCTGACTTTTTTTACGGACAATTCACATAGTTTACTATTGTTGTATTACAGGCTGAGTTAAATATAATAGAGAAGATAACGAAGATTATACCATGTGAACACGAAGATTTGTTGAATATTACCCTGAGATTATTGTTAAATCTATCGTTTGATTCCGAGTTACGCAGTAAAATGATCAAGTTTGGTCTCCTACCAAAACTAGTCAATCTTTTAGGTAAGTTCAACAATGGTTTGATATAAAGAAATAAAGTCGTATTATGTAGGCCTACTACGGCACCACCTACGTTAATGAAGATGTGACTACAATATGCTGTGTCCAACTCCGTGGGTTTCCTCCCACTGCTAAAGACCCCTACGTACAAGTGAATTATTGAAATAAAACTAAACCATATTTTTGTCCCAAAATGACCTAGTATGTGTCGAGTGGACATTAAACCCCATTTCTCTCTTTCCCTTCCCTGTGGCTCCAGTATATAAAGAGCAATAATTTCATTTAAACCAGGTGATTCAGAAACAGTGTTTTATACAAGGGGGGGGGGGGGGGGTGGACCTCAAACTTTTCATACCATCCGTATGACTAGACACTATTTCTATATCAGTCTTCGAGGCATCACCATGGTAACAGGGTTAATAAAATCGTAAAGTTTGTTCTCGGACCAGGTCCAGGATACAAACCAGCTTATTGAATGCTTATAAAAATTTTTTTCTTTTTTTTTTTCCAGTGAATGAAAATCATCGTTTAATAGTGTTATCATTACTATATCATATAAGTCTGGACGATAAATCTAAAGCTATGTTTACATATACCGACTGTATACCTATTGTAAGTATCGATGATATTTAATCGATGAATACGGCTGCTCCTAGAAATATATCCCTTTTAGATTGACTGATCATTAGGATCGGACTATAGCTTGGGTTGCTGTAAGGCTGATTGCCATTTGCCATTGGTTCTTTTACATACATGCCAACATCTATACAGGACCTCAGTTTTTCATGCCAGGCCCTCCATCCTACACCTAGACAATGAGAAACCTCACTGGAGTATCCTGAATAACTGTCTCAGCCAACGCCAAACCCAGGACCTCCAAGTTATTTAAACCAGGACCTAGTTTCACAGAATTTTAACTAAGATAAAATCCAAATTTTAGTAATTTGATTGGACAATATTAGATTGATTTTAGTGCTTAGCCAATCAAAATTGAAGTATTTGAATTTTATCGTTAGTTAAGATTTTGAGAATCAGGACCCAGACTGTTTAATTAGTTTTTCGTAGTTTGGAACTAATTGATAGTGCTGGAGAACTGCATATTAAAACATTGATTGAACAAACAGTAAATTAAACCACACACACACAGCTTGAATACACATAACATAGTCACGGAACAGAACAAAAAATATATGTGAAACATCTTTTTTGGAATATCAGTCAAAAAATGGTTCAATTCCATTCAGTATTTGTAAAGATAGGATGAATTAAAAATCTGTAAACTTTCGACATCCACTATAGTCGATATATTGTCAAAAACCAAACAACGCCACCAATAATGTTCGCTGAAATCTTTTAATAGCGATTGAATCTAAGTTGAGAAATTATCTATCGTTGACGTTTTGTTTTATATTTAACTGTTAAATATACACTACATTTTAACCTCGATTCAACTGTGAAAATTTTGTATTTTTGTTAAAAATAAAAATACAATTGACGCAGACACTTCAATTGTTGTTATATTATAACTAGGTTATAAAGATGTTTTCATTATTACCAGGTTATGAAGATGTTATTTGAGAGTAATGAAAGTACAGAGATAGAGTTACTGGCCTTGTGTATAAATCTAGCGAGTAATAAACGTACAGCTAGTATCATCTGTGAAGGAAGTGGATTGAAGATGTTGATGAAACGTGCATTTAAATTTAAAGATCCCTTGTTAATGAAGATGATACGCAATCTCTCACAACATGATGGACAAACTAAGGCTCTTTTTGTGGTGAGTTATATTTTAATTTCTATAGTTTAGTGATGAAAAAGTCTTATTTCTGATATTTTACAAAAATACATGTTTTAGATAATTTTCTCCATAGTGGGTGTTGTCCTTGACCAGCACGTTCATTCAAGCACTTTAATATTATTACACTGCCTGCCTTAGGGCATACCTATAAAATTTTCTCCAAAATACTTTTTCCTGGTGAGTGTTATCCTCGACCAGGGCCAATGTTTCTATACATACCTAAAAAGGAGGTGCGTTGGGTTTCCAAATTGTCTGCCATTTTTTATCACCTTCTAAGTTATGACGTCATTCCCAAAATAACGTCACGCCACTCAGTCAGCAGACGACTGTCTTTCGAGACAGTCTACATTTCCTATTTGCTTCTTTATATTCAGTTTTGTTTTTGTTTTTGTGATGGATGGAACATGTGCCCTATATGTATTGAATACTGAAACGTTTCTTGATTGATTTTAGAGCATTTAGGTTTAGACTTTTTTTTATACATTTCACCGATGTGGTTACTTGTATAGTTGAATTTGACTACATATGCTTACATTCGTATTTCGTGTAGCATATAGCAGATCATGACTCATGCTGACATTACACAGTGGTTTCCCTGGGTTTTATTCCTGATTGTTTTCAAATTTGAGTGAAGTCTGTTATTGAGTCACGTGGCGTGGTTTTAATCCCATACTTATACTTGTACGTGACAAGGAGTAGGGTCACCAGCCTAACCTCACGGGTTTCCTCTGGGTCATCGAGTTTCCTCCTGCTGATAAACATCCCCTTTCCTCTCACCTCCACGTACCCATAAACAGGGGACTTTGATGAAAAGAGTTCATCATTTTCAACGGACTTATTTTCTATTCCAGGATTATATTAGTGATTTGTGTGCAGCTGTTTTACAAGAAGAAGATGAATTTACTCTCGAATGTCTGGGTATTCTGGGTAATTTGACCATTCCGGAGCTTGATTATGAGCTGATTTTACGAGAATATGATCTCATATCTTGGATTAAAGGGAAGTTACTCCCAGGATCAGCCGATGATGATTGGGTATTACAAGTTATAATATTAGTAGGAACAGTTTGTAGTGATGATGGCTGTGCAGTATTATTAGCTCAATCTAATATTATACAGAGTCTTATAGAATTACTTAACGGTGAGTTCAACTCGAGATTGTTTATGATGTTTGAAAGGGTCCAGGAGTAGGGTTGTTTCCTTCCACATCCATTATTGAAATAGAATATACCATGTGTCTAGTCAATATACAAAGTTCTGTGTATACCATTTACAGCAGACAGTTGGAATTGAAATAAAAGTAGTCCCTAGTGCAGACATTTTAACACATTTTCTTTTTTAACGCCTTGAGTGACTACTTGCTACATTCATTTTACCTTTCACTATCCTATCTGGTTAGACTGGAAGTTAGAGACTAGTAGTTGCACTGGACTGGAAGATAGAGACTGAGGAACACAAGGATCAATACCCAGCCAGTATATTAATTGAACATAAAAGTTTGGTGTGAAAGATCAGATAAATGAATTAAAATGGAGTATAACATCCTATTCTTATGACCCAAATGTAAACTGACAGTGTGCTATGACGGAGAATTTTGACAGGACAGCGGTAACTGACAAGGCTTCTTCTATGTGCAGCCCAAAGTTGTACACAAAATATTGGTTTTTCATCCCATCACACACCACTGACAAGGAGGAACCATGCCAGGGAAAATCCTGACAAACTTTCCCTGACTACACCAGACGAGAACCCAAGACTACCTGATTAGATAATAATAATAGATTATTTGATATATTTACAGCGAAACAAGAAGATGATGAAGTTGTTTGTCAGATTATTTATGTATTTTATCAGATGATATTTCACAAGAGTACCAGAGAAGTTATAATTAAAGATACACGTATCCTTTTATAACACATGGTTATTATATTCACATGTTTCTATATATAGATCATCATCTTCAAATGTTTCTATATATAGATCATCATATTCACATGTTTCTATATATAGATCATCATATTCACATGTTTCTATATATAGATCATCATCTTCACATGTTTCTATATATAGATCATTATCTTCACATGTTTCTATATATAGATCATTATATTCACATGTTTCTATAAATAGATCATTATCTTCACATGTTTCTATAAATAGATCATCATTTTCACATGTTTCTATAAATAGATCATCATATTCACATGTTTCTATATATATAGATCATCATCTTCACATGTTTCTATATATAAATCATTATATTCACATGTTTCTATATATAGATCATTATATTCACATGTTTCTATATATAGATCATTATATTCACATGTTTCTATATATAGATCATTATATTCACATGTTTCTATAAATAGATCATTATCTTCACATGTTTCTATAAATAGAATTAAAAAGACATAACCATAAATGGCACATAAAAACTTTGCCCACAATTCATATTCTCGATTGTTAGATACCATGATGACTTATACAAAGTCTTGAGTGAAGCACAGGTACTATATTCTATGACCTTTAACCCTTGATCGTGAATCAATTGTACAGTCTGCTATGACCTTTAACCTGTGTATATATTGTACCATATTCTATGACCCTTAACCTTTGTGTGTAGAGGCACCAGCTTACTTGATAGATTTAATGCATGATAAAAATGTTGAGATACGAAAAGTCTGTGATTATACCCTAGATATTATTGGTGTAAGTATTTCTGTACAAGATTCGGAGGAGGGTGTGGGGGGGGAGTGAATGGAGTAATTATACCCTAGATATTATTGGTGTAAGTATTTTTGTACAAGATTCGGAAGGGGAGAGGGGGGATGAGCTGGTAGACTGTCTAGAAGGTTATAACCACATTTTGAATAATTATATAATACATTAGTAGCTTATCCAATTGACCTTTTCAACAGTAGCTTCTCTGTTCAGGGGTCGGGTGTCCGAGTGGGTTAATGTAAGTTCAGGGATGGGGTGGGGTGACTGTTTGAGTGGTTTAATGTGTGTTCAGGGGTGGGGTGGGGTGACTGGCCAAGTTGTTTAATGTATGTTCAGGGGTGTCTGAGTGGGTTGATGTATGTTCAGGGGTCGGGTGACTGTCTGAATGGGTTGATGTATGTCCTGTAGATCATAAGACCTGTTATCTATGCAAGTCAAGGGTTCAATCCCGTGTCTAAACATGTGTTTATATTTATTACAGGAATATGACAAGGAGTGGTCTAAAAAAATTCAATTAGAGAAATTCCGATGGCATAATTCTCAATGGTTAGAGATGTTAGAAGCCCGACCATTGGGTGATTTAAATGATGGTTATATGTATTCTGATGAAGGATTTGATCCGTATATTCAAGACTCGGAGATCCTTGATAGACCAGATCTGTTCTATAATAACGGAGGTTTGTATAATTATTTACAACTAGATCTTCATTGCTTTCTCATTTAAATATTCTGTTGATTTTCAATACAAGACGATCTGACAACACCTTGATCTGTTCTCGTTGAAGCTGATGTGATTGGATGCAAGGGTTTAATTTGACGAGTCAATATATTCTTGTATTTGGAAAATTTCTTGAACATTTCCTCCCACTGCTAAAGACCCCTATGTGCAAGGGAATAATTAAAATAAAATTGAACCATATGTTAGTGCCGAAATGGCGTAGTGTGTGTGTGCAGTGGACGTTAAACTCTCTCTCTCTCTGTTTGTAACATGAGTGCTAGTCTGGTTTGAGTATGTTAATGTATTTGTATATTATGTATGTTGTATGATCAGATTATGTTAATGTATTTGTATATTATAGCAGGGTATGATCCAAGTATGTTTATGTATTTGTATATTATGTATGTTGTATGATCAGATTATGTTAATGCTATTGTATATTATGTATGTTGTATGATGAGATTATGTATTTGTATATTATAGAAGGGTATGATCCGAGTATGTTAATGGATGGTCATATAACACCTGAGTATATTGATGATGGGGGATTATATAATGGTAACTCAGATTATTACAACAATTACAGGTAAGTTACTATGGTAACTCACATTATTACAGGTAAGTTACTATGGTAACTCAGAGTTTAGTTGTTCGGATCGGACAAAAAACCAATGTCCTGTGTACAATTCATGAAGAGAACTTAAAGAACCGTTGATTGTTGTAATTGAATGAACAATAGACAGAAATACAGCTGTGTAGACAAAATGTCCCTGGTAGCACACTCCATGGTGTATCTTTATTATCTTAGTTGTTGAAGAACAACAGTAGGATGTTTAATTTCCTTTCATGAATCACCCCACAAAATAATAGTAGATCATGTTGTCAATCTCAGTTTATTAATACAAACTTGAACACTATCATATACACAAATTGAAATGTATTTTCTACACAAATTGAAATGTATTTTATACAGAAACTGAAATGTATTTTATATGATTTTAACAGTTATGAAGACGACCCTTATATCCGGCCGAAATCAAGCGTTGGTTTCCTACAAGATGGTCACCCAGTTGATGAGTTTGGTCGTGCTTTAGATCCAGGTCGACCCTATGACCCTTATAATCAACCAATGATAGACCAGTATGGCCAGTATGTAAATGGTGACGAGAGTTATTCATATAACAGATGAAAGAACCAAGCGGCAACATCGTATCATCTTATCATATTGTACAGTGTTTCATCATGACGAACTTGTAACATAATTTATTATTAATTCATGCACACTAATTAGCGGGGATCTAACACATAGATTATAAGGTCTGTCATTGAGTCACATGACATGGTTTTCATTCCTATGTTTTACGGTTGTATTGGAAATGATCTGGGATATTTGACATCAATTAAACCCCTATTTATACATATATATGCTTTACATTCTCGAATAATCTGGGATGCTGTTTTATATTAAACCAATTTCTGGGCACGGTACCAGGCTGCGATAAATTTCAAGTAATTGACCCATTTACATTACTCTAAAATAACCGGTCTCAGAACCGTGCCAAGCAAGCTAAATGTGGAAATCTTCACAGAAAAGTTAATTTCAGTCCTATGCAAATTACCCGGATGGAAACAATTATGGCGGTTGATTTAGTTCAGACAGACCGGATAGCGTTTACGCTACGAAAATTTGACTGTGCCTAGCCCCCTGCCGTGACGGTACTCTTTACGGCACGCTTATGTTTCACCCGTTTATGGTAATCTAATGGGTCATTGTTTGAAGCAAACAGCATCTAGAGCTTGACAATAACTAGAGAGATGATCATAAAGGTTCTCACTATAACCTGTGTGTAATCATTAAGCCATGAGTCCGTGACAGAGTTATAGTCAAGTTCTAGTGTGTAGGACTTTATATAAGATAATTATAGTAAAAATCTACTAGATTTACCATGTTCTTCTGTATATCTCCGTTTCTCATTACATCAATAAATATTTGTCATAGAATACGGTAAAATTAGCCTAAATATTTATATTAAATACACACCCCAAGATTTCAACAAGATCTATCAACTACACAGAATGCCAGAAGATATAAAACTGATAGATTTCAACAAGATCTATCAACTACATGCAAGATATAAAACTTCTGATTATTTTTTCGTAATTGACAGTAATTTACGGATAGTCTCAGTCATTCATAATGTAATCTGTTTATTAAAGAGGATGATTTGTAATTATTAAATATTTATTGTATATAGATGAACTAGTATATATCTCAATCTGTCAGGTAATGTGAATTCATTGTATTCAAAGTATCATTATTTACACCTCGTCTGTATCTCTCCTCCTCAAAAATAAATCTAACATTCTAAAAACAGAAGAGAATTTATATAAGGTTTCGAAACAAACAAACTGTTTCAATTTGATATGTTTCAAAGATACATTATATAAGATTTAGATAAAGAGCTGTCCATTCTTGCTATAATAGTTTGAAAAGTAGATAATTCAAAATGAATATTAAAAATTTTATTCCAATTAATTTATTGTGTTTCCGACAGCGGATGCAATTATATTTGTATTACTTTTGATCAAAATAAGACTTTTAATAGATCCAAATAGAAATGGCCAGACTGTCCTATAATACCTCTTCAAAAGGTATGTAGTTACAGTATTTATTGTAGATTACGAAATAATTATGGATATCAACTGGGTACTCCAATGGTTTATTATCAAGCAATGATAATTTCAATTTATTGTAAATATAAAACATTTTCATTTATAATTTTATGAGTGTCATTTATTTTGCTTTCCTCCGTCCAATTTTTAGTTTATTTATTTTTTGTAATATTTCTAATTTGTTTTTTTGTTTGTTTATTTTGTAAATGTTTAATTTACGTTATATAAAATGTCTCAGAATTCTCTAGATCTTGTTAACATTTGATATATAGGATTTAGTCACCAGGGCCCTGTTTCACGAAATTTTAACTAAAATAAAACCAAGTTTTAGTAATTTGATTGAATAATATTGGATTGATTTTAGTGCTTAGCCAATCAAAATTAAAGTATCTACTAAAATTTGGATTTTATCTTTAGTTAAGATTTTGAGAAATAGGGTCCAGAAGCCAATGAACCTATAAGTTCCTCCAAGTCTGTTAATATTCGTCTGAAGCCAGAAGATTATTATCTGTTCAACAATTGGACAATTTTTTCCCTGGATTAAATCGTGGATAATTTGACATTTTCTAAGCAATACACAGAAGCTTTAATACACCTGGCGGTCCCCCCTCAATCTGGATCTAGGTGTTTCGGGTGTTATAATAAACTCAGATCACTGGAAATGGCATTTCTAGGCTTAAACTTTCTGGGGGAGGCCACCCGACCCTTGTTTTGTTTGCTTCACGCCTTTGGCGACGCCCCACCCCCCCTATCCATAGTCTCTAAGATCTATCCTTGTATATAATACTGAGTGATGTATCTCTCTCGTTATTCTCACTGTTGTAATTAAACCCCTTTTTATTTATTTCTTCCTTGTCCTAATCTATATACAAACAAACATGGGAGAACGATCTAAGTCACATTTTTGTCTTTTCGCGTAAAACGCAAAACAGACTTTCGGACAAGAATGCTTGACACGGACAGAATGAACGAGATGGTTTAATTACAACTTTAAAATGATGTTTATTACGAATCATAATTACCAGTACAATAACTGACTTCCACTTTTCAGCAAAATTAAGGTCAAATAAAGGGTACGATGGACAGTTTTTACCTGAAATTGATTGTTCAACAGAAAGCTTATAAAATTTGCTACCAGATGGTGCCATTAACTGTGGTTCGTTGAAAAAGTGACTTGGATCGTTCTTCCCTGGGGGCTCTTCATATACAAACAGTAGAAGAAAGTGAAAGTTTTGTATAAAAAGCAATGGTTTATTTATAATAATGGTTTGTGTAAAACACACATTTACATTTACTTTCATTCAGTTTCAAATACCAACAAAAAAAGGCATGAATATATACAAGACTGGATGATCAAGCATACTATACACTGATAAGCCTGTAGAAATGACTAGTAAATCCAAACTACATGTATTATCTATATACAATGCTCTCTGTACAATATGAAACAAATGATGCGTTTAAACCAGGGTTTCCACTTCAAAATTTCCATTGCCGGTCATTTTTGATAACGCACGAAAACTTTTCAAAGTAAATTCATATTTCATGTTTTTTATTCATGGTAGGGTATTGTGAATTCACGTGTCTATACCACTTTGTCACCATGGGGTGCACAAAAAAAAAATATATTTGACTTAAAAATGAAATATTAGTAAGGCTCGTGATAATTATTTAATAATTAAATATTCCGTTTTGGCTACTTAAATAACGAAATAGTTGAATTGGCCGGAGAAAAACCATTTCAGAAGCTCACACGTAATTAACACGTGCTCTATAGAAAACACACTGACCTGGATAATTTTGAGTTGTAATACAATAACATGGAAATGAAGATAAATATATAATAATCCATGGCACATATCTCACATTTTTTTGGGTTTTAGACCATCTCTTACGGAATTACGGGCCGCAGAATTGTGACGTAAATATATAAATATATAATAATCCATGGCACATATCTCACATTTTTTTTGGTTTTAGACCATCTCTTACGAAATTACGGGCCGCAGAATTGTGACGTAAATCCTAATAATGTACATGTATAACTAAATGACTAACGGATAACTAACTTCACGGCTAGCGACGCTAGCGCCCCCTAGAATAAGGTCGTGTATAAGAGTAATCGTATATACACGACATTTCTTCTACACGTGGAATTATCAATATTGCTGCACAATAGAACTGGAATACGTATTTTTCTTAATTGTTCGGTAAGCAAGTTAACTAATCTCTAGATTTTATTTCAACAATTTCCACAAGGCCGTAATACCGCTATAAACATTTTAAAATGCATTTTTCTCCCAACACGTACGTTGTTGAGGACTTACGACAAGTTACGTAATTTCTATGCTTTTTTTTATTTTATGACAGTTGGTTGGATTCGAAGAGCAATACTTCATATCAATTGCCCTTTTTCGAAGATCATAATAACCTTGTTTACACTGTGCCTGACCGTAATAGCGGTAAACGGCTTTGTTGTTGAAAATTCTTATGACACGTGGACAATACGTGAATGATTAACAATGGGCCGCTTCACGCCATTGATTAGGTTCCCACTTATCAATTAACATTTATTGTTCTACTACCAGACACTCATCATTAATTATCAACACAACACTCAGTATAATCTGTTGACGACTATATATACAACTCTATAACACCAATCACGAGATTGGCTTCTAGACGACGTGCATTCGTGTATAGTTACACAGTGAAGGTCGATCGTAGCAATGTTTGAAATTGTTTTTTTTGTTTAAAAAAGACCCTTTTTCCGGCGTGCAAAATGACCGTTAGGTCAGATCTAGGAACGGTCATTTTCCATAGCCGTAGGTCTCGACCGGCATATACGGCCGACGTGGAACCCATGGTTTAAACGGTAACAAAAATACAACTTGATAATGGGGACTACTGTCTACACATTTATGATAAATTAAATTATTTCCGATTGAATCAGGATATTGTTTGTTTAGGCTACAATCATTGGTTAAAAGATGATAATGTGTGATAATTTCGGCCAATATGTTTTAAGGAATAGAGCCCTAGTATCAGGAATGAATGTTGTAAGTTTGGGTTTATTTTCGTCAATGGTTTGTTCTACAAGTCTGTAAGAATAGTGTCTATGACTAACATATTTAATTATAAAAGATGAACAAAAGAAACTCTAACACTGTTTTCATAGTCAGATATTGTTAGACCAACGTTTCGAAGAGGTACCCTCTTCTTCTTCAAGGTAATAAGTAAAACATTTAAAAATAGTTTATCTATTTTAATATTTATCTAGTGAAGAACACTTCCGTATCCGATTCTATTCCCCGATCCATTGTTTTCATATTCCTGTTGGACGCGGATTCTACACAAGTTTTGTATTTAATTATGGAAGAATAGTGATCATTTGCCAATTAAAAAAAAAGACCCATTGCCAGGCAACAAATCATACGCCCATGTTGGGATATAGAAAGGAAAATGCATTGATGGATAGATCACCTATACTGATTTCCAAAAGAAAGTATACACACTAAAAGTATGACAAAGTTTTGTTTAGATTAAAAACATTTGATTAAGCATTACTGAGTTTGTCTCTTGCGTCCAAACTCAACATTTCTAAGCAAAATAAAAATGTGAAACAAATTGACATTCTACCCAAATACCGTATACCATGGAAAAACAACTTTGGTTGATGCAGCACAAAATGCACAGTGTATACTTTCCTTTGGACATTAGTATATGTTGGAAGTGGACGTAAAACTTTAGGAACGAACCAACGATGGATAGATTAATCAGGGTGGGATTCAGCTGGCATGGGACATCTGGTTGAAAATGACAATGGGGGCATATTCTGATCATTGGCCGTCCCAATCACATCAATGTAATTTGTATATCAGTATGATAGATAGATAGATGTATTTGTTTGTCAGCATGGTAGATATAGTAGATAGATTTATTTGGCACAAACATAATAAATGACATATTTATGGTACCAAATTTATTTTAAGATTGGGGGCCCTGGTTGAAGCCCAGTCAGCCCCCACTGTAATCCCAGCCTGATGTTCATTATAAGTCATGTGTAATCTGCCCTACATTATAGAACCAACAAGAAAAAGAAAATTTTAAAGCCTATATAAAATGAACTAGCGTGGCTTTTTATAGAATATACAAAAACTTAACATAATAACAAATAACAAAAATTTTTCTGCAGTAAATACTTCAAAAAAAAAAACAATTGGTCACATGGTCCCATTATAACCAATGAAATGATGTCATTTACAATCATACAAACAGAATTATAATTTTTATACCACACACGATTTTTGCTTTTGATGAAAATGATGTCAATGCAAAACAATTGGAACACATTTAAGGTGGTCACATGGTCACCTTTCGACCAATTAACAATGCATCTTGTGATAGAATGTTTTTCTTTTTTTACACGTAAAATGTGGTTAAATGTTACTTGAGAATGATGCAATCACTGTAACCATGGTAACTAAATTGATCTCGTAGAGGCATCATGTGATTATTTTCATCCAATGAAAAACCATATTTCATCACACTCACATATTTTTATGAACGATATGAGTTCCGTGATGTGACGATGAAATGATAGATTATCACAATGTGGTTTGGGTTTTTTTTGCGTAGATATCTGAATGTATCGAACATAGCCTATTTTACAAACATGCATATATATTTATATATATATATTATATATTACTGTTGATATCACATGCACACACTTGCAAAAATATATAAGTTACACTATATATGTTATCCAATGATAGCTGGTGTAAAATCAGTGACCTCTGACCCCAACTCTCTTTATATCATTAAGAGCCTTGACATTCTATCGAATTTATACCAGAGCTTTAACCAACCCTGACCCTGAATTAAATTCCATAAAATATACTGAATTATAGAAATCTAAACATGCACCAAAAACTATCATTTCAACTAAATAAAGACATATGAACGTTGTAAAATCAGAATTTGATTTGACCCCACTGTTTATCTCACCTGGAGAGCGCTAGAAGTCAGAGGTCACTATTGTCACCAAACATTTCTAATGATAATATTTTCTATAAATGTGTCTTTCATGCATAATATGAAAACTTGCATATCCATGGAAAACAAAATGAGAGTTGTCTCCCCTCCTCTTGATATTTTGCACTTCATCATTAAAAGTGTGATAATGTTTAAGAAAATGAAATGAGAAATATTTGAGTTGTCATGTAATTTACAAACAATCAAACGTTGCACATTATAGCAGTATTGAGTTCATGGATTAGCCTTCGAAAGATACCGAACAATAACAACTCGATACGAGCCACAAGAGCCACAACGATTAGCTTTTCATTGAATTAACACCAACCACAAAAACAGTTTTTCATTGAATCGACACAAACTGAAAAAAACAGTTTTTCATTGAATTGACAGAAACCGCAAAAAAAAGTATTTCACTTCACTGTACAGTTTTCATTGAATCGACACCAACAGTTTTTCATTGAATTAACACCCACCGCAACAACAAGTTTTTCACCAAACAGCGCAGACATGGTAACAAACATGTTACACATTCCATAGAAGCAGACGTGAGGTTAAGTTAGCTAACGTTCAGCACGGATCTTTCAATGTCTGCTTCCACCATTGTGATTATCCTAGATGATCCTAATACTGTTCATAATCGCTAACGCAATCTTAACATTCGTGGTCAATACCAGCTTGTATAGATACACATTAACCCAAACATCGTGTCGCATCCATCACAGCACTATTCTAAAATTGTATCACACGTTGGCCGATCTGTTGGATGTCACGGATACACTTCGTAAAACAACGGCTTCTGGTTTTGGTGGAAGGGGAGGCGCAGGACGAGTTGGTCTTTTAAGAGGAGGAGCTTTTTCTAAGAACGCTTCATCATCCTCATCAAAGAAATCATCCCCAGGTCCATTCCTCCAGCTCAGATATCCTCCTAACGCGATACAAAGTTGTAGAAACCCCCCAACCCCGGGTAACGCCGGCCCCCATCCCAAATGATAAATATCTTTCTCCAGCATTACACAGAATATTATTACACCAATTTCAGCAGCGGCACCTGCAACAATAAACAAACAAATTAATGTTTTAAAGACAAGAGAAAGAGAGAGAAAGAGAGAGAGAGAAGAGAGAGAGGGGGAGAGAGAGAGAGAGAGAGGGAGGGAGAGAGAAAGAGAGAGAGAGAGGGGGAGAGAGAGAGAGTGAGAGAGAGAGAGAGAGGATTAACCTCTACTCGACACAAATTAGGGCATTTCGAGACTAACATATGGGTCAATTTTATTTCAATAATTCGCGTTTAGGAGTGGGAGGAAACAGGAGGACCCAGAGAAAACCCATGAGGTTGGACAGGCGACCCTACTCTTTGTCATGTACTAGCGGGGATTCGAAACCACAGCAGTTGACTCAATGACAGACCTTATGATACAGCGTGCACATGCTAACCATTTGGCCATACAACCCCCCATAAATCTATATTAATATTTGTGACTGTCATTTGTCTGTCTGTCTGTTTGTCTGTCTGTTCGGGTTGGCGGCTACACTAGGTCTGCCCCGAGTCTGAAATTTGGGGTATAGGGGTAGCTCGGACCTGGGAGTAACATAGGCCAGGTGGCGTTAGTATACCACTTCCGGTTTCGGGGTTATGACCCCCGGGCTGTTCGGGGTTGGCGGCTACACTAGGTCTGCCTCGAGTCTGAAATTTGGGGTATAGGGGTAGCTCGGACCAGGGAGTAACATAGGCCAAGTGGCGTTAGTCTACCACTTCCGGTTTCGGGGTTATGACCCCTGAGCGAAGCCTGGCATTCTGCTAGTATAAGATAAATACCTCCTACCCCATGAAAGTTAACGATGTAGACAACACGAAATGAAATGGGGTTTACCATCCTACTGTTCTGCACCGACTGAGCTAATGAAGACCGGCATATGAAGGAAATTTTGCCTAGACAGTGGCACTACGGTTTAGTTTTTTTTTAATCTTAACTACCAAGGGATCTTTTATGTGCACATGGGTTTAACGTCACAAACTCAGTCATTTCGGACCTAGAGTCTTTAGGTAAACAAATGTAACAAAACAACAATTCGATGATGGTCTACTGAAAAAGATTTTTATAAACAAGCAAGGGCAATAACTCTAAAAGCAAGAGACCTTGATTTTTCATACCATCCAAAATTTGACGCTGTCCCGTGTCAGGCTCACATCCTACACTGTTGACAAGGGGAAACCACTGGGACTTTCTGGTTAATGACACATCACCATGGTTACTAGTATAATACTACACATCACCATGGCTACCAGTATAATACTGTACATCACCATGGTTACCAGTATAATACTACATATCATCATGGCTACCAGTATAATACTACACATCACCATGGCTACCAGTATAATACTACACATCACCATGGTTACCAGTATAATACTACACATCATCATGGCTACCAGTATAATACTACACATCACCGTGGTTACCAGTATAATACTACACATCACCATGGCTACCAGTATAATACTACACATCACCATGGCTACCAGTATAATACCGATACTACACATGCATAGGAACAATAATTATTGACTAATTACCTGCTATAGCACAGAAAGTTAAATAAGCAGCTTTTATATGAAGACGTTTTGTATCTGTACATTTTAACAGCATTATTATCTTTACAATATATAAAATAAGGGCAATAACTCCTGCTGCCACTGCCGGGGTCTCAAACGCTTTCGCTACAAACAACAGGGATGGTATTTTATCAGGATCTGAAACATACAAATAAATGTATTATTAATACACAACAAATAACCATATTATTAATACACTAGTTTACAACACAACACATTTGACACAATCTAGTCAGACATGGACTGTGGAGGGGGAGGGGGGCAGGCATGAACTGGAGGGCCTGTGGATAGAGCATCCGGTGCTTTCTAGAGTTTTAAACCTCCAGAGACTGCTTTGCTTACAAATTCATCAAACACAATGTAAAGTCAAGACTAGAAAGCTGCTCCCCCATAATTTCTTTAGGATCCTCCAAGCTTTACTCTAGACTTACTCTCAGTTTATTCTTTAGGTCTGTCATTGAGTCAGTTGGTGTGGTTTCGATTCCCCGATTGTACATGACAAGGAGTAGGGTCGCCTGTACAACCTCATGGGGTTTTCTCCCGGTCCTCCGGTTTCCTCCCACTGCTAAGGACCCTTTGTTTGTGTTTGTGTTAAGTGAACCTTAATTAAGCTCTCTCTCTCTCCCCTCTCTCTCTCTCTCTCCTCTCTCTCTCCCCCTCTCTCTCTCTCCCCTCTCTCTCTCTCCCTTCTCTCTCTCCCCCCTCCTCCTACAAAGGATTAAAACTGGTTCAAATATCAATCAGAGACTTTCAATCCAACAATCTTGATTTCTTCCAGCATGTCTACTTCCTCGGAAATAATTTCAAATTGATAAAAAATACATTTGTGCATTTTATCTTAAGTTTATCAATTAAAATGGATCTAGTAGTCACAGATATGTTATCATCACATCAAAGGCAGATGAGGTTACAACAAATTTTAAAATTGAATTATTTTTTAACTGAACAAAAACAAAGAGTTTATCTATTAATGATGAGATATCTGGGGTTAAGTTACTGGTACATCAAACAGATGAGATGACATACTAATGATGATGATTAATTAGCCCGCGATAATTAGCCAAGTTATTATTGTAGCATGAAATTAACACCAAATATAGTCTTGTAACCCGATATAGAAGGCAATCATAGATTGTATTAACAGCTTAAAACACAAGTGAACATTTTCTCTCAAAATAAAAATAAATTGAGGTTTAACATTTATTGTTCTGTTCCTATTGCGCTAATGAAGACGGGCCAAACAGAGGGAAATTTTGCCCGGGCAGCGGAACTATGGCCTACTCTTATATTGAATTCCAACTTCTAAGGGATCTTTTATGTGCAAGCCAATGTATACACTACTAACAAGGGGAAATCATGAACTTTCTCCGCCAATGTAGGGATCGAACACCCGACCTCCAGGCCAGTGACCCAGCGTGTTACCCACTTAGCCACCGTGGCTCAAAATGAAATAATATAACTAGTATTAGAAACCGAGCAAGACATCATCACAGACATCTTGTTATTTTGACATCAAAAATGGAAGTACCGTCAGTCGGTGTTTGATTATCCAACGAACAAACCAGCAAAGTTTCATGTTAAATTGTTTAAGTGGCATTTAGTAACAGGATGGGAATAACACATGACACAAGTATATGGAATACAAGTTACTTGAAAGATTTATTTCTGGTGACAAAGACCATAAAGACAAGAGAACTCGCGTTGAAATGTCGCTGAAATAAATCTTTCAAATAACTTGTATTTCATATAATTGTATCATGTGTTATTTCATGTTGGTCATTCTTGAACTGGCCAAGGCTTAAGCTGTTTAGAAGAGCGTTGCCCAAAGAAGAAGAAGATTACGAAGTATTTGCATCCAGTTCCATAAACAACTTGAAATAAAGGCAACCGATTTGTCAATAAATCTATTTAAAAACAACAACATCAGAACCATCAAAACAGATTTTTAAAGATTCAGTCAAATAATTTGATAAAAAAAAAATATGACTGCCGAAAGATTGTAGAGAGAGTGGTGTATGTGTATTTACCACTGAAGGTGATATAATTATCGTATTTAATAATAGTTTGTTTAGTATCCAGGTTCTTGTTGCAGTGTGAAAACTCTGATGTCGAATTTAGAGTGTGTAAAACTATTGCACCAAAAGCAGAGGAATCAAGTTATTTTATTGAAGCATCTATAATTACTAATAAGTAGAGAGAGAAATGGGGTTTAACGTCCACTCGACACAAACTAAGTCATTTCGGGACTAACATATGGTTCAATTTTATTTCAATAATTCACTTGTGCGTAGGTATCTTTAGCAGTGGGGGGAAACCAGAGGACCCGAAGGACCCGTAGAAATCCCACGAGGTTGGACAGGGGACCCTACTCCTTGTCACGTACAACTGGGGAATCGAAACCACGCCAGCTGACACAATGACAGACCTTATTACTCAATGCGCGCACTAACCATTCGGACATTCAACCCTCCATTATTAATAAATAGATGTGTGTATATCTTAAATTACATATAATATGGCCATTATATTAATAAATAATAACAAGCCCATCATTGACCATCAAATAATAGTATCTACCCTGTTTTTAAGAGTGGACATAATGAACTTCCTGTATCTAGTGAATGACAGGATGTAAGAACTGAAACATCAAGATGACGAACCAAACCGGACGTGACTATTGGGTTAACTTATTGTATATTGTTCGTAATTCCCACGAAATCTGATTTATTCTCATATCTAACAATGCGTGTATTTATCGCTGTTCAAATCCTTGTTTCAGTTTCAGAAATCACCAGGATATGAGTCACCACCGACCGTGCACTCAAGAAACGTCCTCATAAAATTATCAATTGATTTAAAGTATCAACTTTTTTTCTGGGTGAAAGTACGCTCATTTGTATCAATATTTCGGTTTTTTAAACATCTTTTGGGCCAGATTCACCTTGTGGGGATCCAGAATAATTCAAAGGGGACTGGGTTTAATTTCACAGCAAACCTGAAGACCTATCTTTATGAATGATCTCTTAACAACTGGTGGCACTATAAAAATATAGATGTCTACCAGTGGAGTTCAAGCCACAGTCAAAATTACCCATGAAGCCGCCCTCTTGGTACAAAATGGGGACCTTGATTGTGGACCGAATAGGGACCCTGAGCATGACCTTCACATTTTCAAATCTAAATTAGATTTTCTTGGTCATCCAATGGATCTTTAAATCTTGTATTCAAATATGGGGGCCCCCTCAAATTTGTCCCACTTTGAAACTTAAAATGATGGTATGAATGTATGATGTATATAATGATGGTATGATGTATATATTGATGGTATGATGTATATAATGATGGTATGATGTATATAATGATGGTATGATGTATATATTGATGGTATGAATGTATGATGTATATATTGATGGTATGAATGTATATATTGATGGTATAAATGTATATATTGATGGTATAGATGTATGAATGTATGATGTATATATTGATGGTATGATGTATATATTGATGGTATGATGTATATATTGATGGTATGAATGTATGATGTATATATTGATGGTATGAATGTATATATTGATGGTATAAATGTATATATTGATGGTATAGATGTATGAATGTATGATGTATATATTGATGGTATGATGTATATTGATGGTATAAATGTATGATGTATATATTGTAATTTGGTTCTGTTTTTATTTTATCTTCATCTGTCTATTTTGTTGACCAATCAACTGATAAAGATGAGATAAAACTCTAATGAGAATTCTGACATTTAAAAACAATTCAAGCTAATAATAGACATATTTACAGCATTCTCTAAACCTCATGACATTTAAAATTATCGGTCAAATATTTGTGGATGATCAAAGAATTTAATGATTGAAGCTAATTTGACTAAAATGTTATAGAAATGATGACAGTAAACAACCGGCCATATACAGTCATAGTGAAACCTGTATTATTACAGGGGCGTGGATGGCTGAATGATTAGCACGTGCGCGCTGTATCATAAGGTCTGTCATTAAGTCAACTGACGTGGTTTCGAATCCCCGGTTGAACGTGACAAGGAGTAGGGTCACCTGTCCAACCTCGTGGGTTTTCTCATGTCCTCCGGTTTCCTCCCACTGCTAAAGACCCCTACGCGCAAGCGAATTATTGAAATAAAATTAAACCATATGTTAGTCCCGAAATGACCTAGTTTGTGTCAAGTGGACGTTAAACCCCATTTCTCTCTCTCTGTATCATTACAGCTACAATCACTTGATCTGATATTTGTTGTTTTATTTCTTGCAATGTTTTTATTGTTTGTCTTGTTGATTTGTTGTGTGTAGTGTGGTCCTCCTGCTCTTACTATTAAGCAAGGTCCATGCCATATATGGTTACTAGTCATATTAAACACTGAACATGCCATATATGGCTACCAGTCATATTAAACACTGAACATGCCATATATGGCTACCAGTGATATTAAACACTGAAGATGCCATATATGGCTACTAGTCATAGTATGGCTACCAGTGATATTAAACACTGAAGATGCCATATATGGCTACCAGTCATATTAAACACTGAAGATGCCATATATGGCTACCAGTCATATTAAACACTGAACATGCCATATATGGCTACCAGTCATATTAAACACTGAAGATGCCATATATGGCTACCAGTCATATTAAACACTGAACATGCCATATATGGCTACTAGTCATATTAAACGGGTGGACCCGGTGAAAACCCACAAGGTTAGAAAGACAACCTTACTCCTGGTTAAATACAGATCTATAACGGTAAATCTCTTTCTTCTTTCGGGTATATTCTATTCTCGGAATAACTTGTGGTCTGAAAGTCGGGGGCGACTTTGGATATGTAGACTACAGGGAAATTTGGGGGTTTTCTTCTGAAAGTTTTTCTTTAAACCTGTAATGGGTTATTCTTCCAAGGTAGGTTTTTTTTTTCCATAAGAAAACATGATGTTAAGTTTTTCTTACTGGAATTATGGGATATTCTCATATTACGTACATGTAATTAAACATAGACAGTTTATAAGCAAAATAAAGTCCTCAACTTCGGTTACTGGGAAAGAAAAACTTCAGAAAAAACCTTGGGTTATTTTCTTCAGTCTTTCTTTCCCCAGCATAACCTCAGTCTCTGCTTTATCCTACACTTAAAGGTCTATGGTTGAGTATTAAGCATCTGTTGAGATGTCTAAAGGTTATGAATAATGAGCTTTAAGTTCGACCTAATCACCTTATAAAGGCATGTTCTTATCCCCATGTAACAAAGAAGCCCATTAGCTGTAAGATCCTGTCAACTCATCTTACAACTAGTCAAGTATCATTATATGTCAACCAAGCGAGTACCAAGATCTCTACGAGTCACGTTGAAGTATCGTATTTAAGTACCACTATAATTAACTCTTCTATAGAATAATCGTCCAGTGATTTATACTAATATAGTTTGACATCACTTTATTCAATTTACCACCGAGCAGTCAAAATTCTACTATGATCAAAAATTATTTCCTATCCACGACTTGAACTTGTCAAACAGTCTCTCTTGTATTCTTGTTCTTTAATTTAGACTCGGTAGCTAATTACTTTAAAGCTGTATTATGTAAACCTCATAGGCATACGAGCTGGGGGGGGGCTGGGGGGCCCCCCCCCCCCCATTTTGGGCACACAATTGTACTTTGTAAAAGTTGTATAAAAAAATATTGCGTTCTTGAATGTGTCCAATTTAACAGCGAATTTATTATTATTATGTAACATACTAAGAACCTAACTACATTTTTGGGGCACCAACCACCCCCCCCCCCCCAGTCAAAAATTTCCCCTACACCTATGGTAAAACTATAACAGATGAGAGAGAGAGAGAGAGACGGGGAGAAGGAGAGAGAGAGAGACGGAAGGAGACCGAGAGAGAGAGAGAGAGAGAGTACAGTATTGTGACATAGACAGAGAGGGGTCTTTTTGGGACTAACATATGGTTCAATTTTATTTCAATAATTCACTTGCGCATAGGCGTCTTTTATCAGTGGGAGGAAACCGGAGGACCCCGAGAAAACTCATGAGGTTAGACAGGCGACCCTACTCATGGTCACGTACAACCGGGGAAACTGTTATATAAACTATTAATCAGTGATTTACAGATATTCACATGACAAACCTAGAATCTTTAGACCATCGAATGACCGTGATTGGATGAAAACACAATGACAAGCCTACAATCTTTAGACCATCGAATGGCCGTGATTGGATGAAAACACTTCACCATTAAATAATTTAATGTAATAAGTTTTATTTATTGTAGTAACAACGGTACTGGACAATACAGACTGTAATAAGTTTTATTTATTGTAGTAACAACGGTACTGGACAATACAGACTGTAATAAGTTTTATTTATTGTAGTAACAACGGTACTGGACAATACAGACTGTTTTGTTAAAACGTCAAACACCGATACTTCGCTCAGAATAAAGTAATTTGACTCAAATTTTCAATATATTCATTTTTCATTTTTAAACTTTTACAGCAAGAATGATCAACTCTTTATCAAAATCTTACCTTACATAATGTATCATTAATTAAACATACATTATGCAAGAGCAAAATCTGCCTATTGCAGGTCTTTCTTTAGGCCTTAAATGTTATCTAAATTATTAATTAGACATTAATTAACTTATCCAGACCATAATCAACTCTCGATGTCAACGCTAGTCTGCGATAATTGTTGGATTATGATCCGATTTGCTGTATAACTGTCCTTCTCGATTTAATGATTAAATGGATATTCGAGACTATGATTTTTGTCGTACCGACTTTAGTAATGATGACTGAGGCTATGCGGAACTTTCGATCACTTATTTCTAGGTTAGTGGATCAATTTGACTGAAATTTTCAGCAAATTGCCTTTACATTATCTAGTTTTTAACTATTATAGTGAGAACTGCCAACTCGTTATATAATCTCCCATAATGTATCTTGAAAGTTTTCCATTCCAAATGTTATTTTGAGAAGCTATAATGACTAGAATTAGACAAATTTGAATTCTAAATGTCATGACAAAAAATACCAAAGTAATCTTAGTCAATAATATTGCACAATTTTCATATTAATGGAACATGCGCATTAAGTATTTAAGATTTTATATTTTGACAGAAATGGCCAAATGATTTCAGGGAATAACGATGCATGAATTTATTCCTGGTCATACTGAAAACATTTTCTCATGTCCTGAATGTGGAATGGAGCTTAAAATACCTCAAGTCATTTCCGTGTTTTATTTTCAAGCACAATAAATTTATCGCATGAGAAAATTTCTTGCTTAAAGTTGACTCGTTTCAACTGATAATGTTAGGAATTGAGTGTAATCATTGCTTCATTCACGACCATTTAGATAGAACATAAATATAAATGAACTCTTTACACTATACAATGACCATATTCTTGTTAACTTCAACCAAAATGTTTTAAAAACTCTTTTTAATTGAAATAAAATTTATAAGAGGGTTTTAATCCCTCAACCAATGAAAATGAAATGAAAATGAAATGAAAATGAAAATGAAATGAAAAGAAAATGAAATGAAATGAAATGAAATGAAAATGAAAATGAAAATGAAATGAAAATGAAATGAAAATGAAAATGAAATGAAATGAAAATGAAAATGAAATGAAAATGAAAATGAAATGAAAATGAAATGAAAAGAAAATGAAATGAAAATGAAATGAAAATGAAATGAAAATGAAATGAAATGGGGGTTTAACGTCCTACTGTTCTGCTCCGACTGGGCGAATGAAGACGGGCTTGTGCTATCCGAATGTCCTGCCTGGCCCACTGACAAGGGGGAAACCCTGCCGGAAAATCTCGATGAACTTTCTCTGCCAACACCGAGATCGAACCTTTGACCTACAGAGTAGCGAGCCAGTGTCTTACTCACTTAGCTAACGTGACTCCCACAACCAATGAAGAGACTAAATAAGCTCCTGGTAGTAAAAATTAAAAGCCACTTTCTCGATTTCTACCAAATATAATCGCCTGCTTAACCTTGTGGGTTTTCTCACGGGTCTTCGGTTTTCTACCACTAAAGACCTAAACACATAAACAAATTATTAACATAAAATTGTACCATGTCAGTCCCGAAATAACCTAGTTTGTGTTGAAAGACATGCAATACACATCTTGTCTCATTTCAATTTTACTGTTATTTACATACAGTTCGTCGCGTGGTTTCTGCTGTCAGCAGTGTAGCAACTAACAGTGTCTAATCATTCGGATGGGATGAAAAATCAAGATCTTGTAAACACGTGGCATGCCTGTAACTTTAATATTTATTGGAAATGCACAGCGAGCAATGTCCAAGCTGAAAATGAACCCTCCCCTTGATCAATTCACGAGACAGCTTGGGGTAGTTTTATTGATATCAAAATGTTTTGAAAGGGATTTGAAGCAAACTTTTGATAGATAAATTAATTTTGATGTTGAATATGTCTTTAGTCCAAATATTATCATCAAATCACACATTGTGTACGTGTGATGGCATCTTTAACATTGTGTCCGTGGGATGGTATCTTTAACATTGTGTCCGTGGGATGGTATCTTTAACATTGTGTCCGAGGGATGGCATCTTTAACATTGTGTCCGTGGGATGGTATCTTTAAAAGTGTGTCCCTGGGATGGTATCTTTAACATTGTGTCCGTGGGATGGTATCTTTAACATTGTGTCCGAGGGATGGCATCTTTAACATTGTGTCCGTGGGATGGTATCTTTAAGTTTTATTTGCCGCTTTAAGGCCGTATTTGTTATTTAGCGTTATTTAATGTTTAAAACTTGGGTCGTGTTCCTGACCAGATAGGAAAATAATTCTCTATTAATCAGCTTATAAAACCTCTTTCTCAACATTTTCTTTTGATATCCGTTTCTTTATTGTTCATAAAATAAATTGATGTAATTTACGTTTCCAGCGCGCTATTTACAATAATTATTTTGAAAACGTGTTGCAGCAAAAAAACTTTGATGTCAATTTTTATTAGACGGAATTAGAGGCTGTAGAAAAAACGAGATTCCTTTCGTGTCAGGGCTTATCACCGACAACTAATGGATATAAATTAGGGATTGGAATCTCAAGGGTTTTAAATCCCGTATTATCCGACATTTTCAACGAGCTAAGTATCAGAAGCTATTAGCTATGGTTTTACTGACTAGAAGCCACGAACACCAAATCTGTAAGCTTAGCGTCTTTTTTTACACTTCAGCTTTATCAATAAGCTACATTAATTCTTTTTACTTGAATCTCTATCTCATTTCCTTGACAACCAATACGTCCGTGTGTCCTTCCTGTTCCTATCATGCCATTTCCTTCCTTTACATAGACTCTGTTAATGAGGCTTTTGTCATTATAAGGAATGGAAATTTAATTCTGGAAAACAAAGGCTAGACCTAATGTACATCCGTTGATAATGAGTCCGTAAAAGGTGTGTCGTTACTGTGTTTGTTTTTATTCATTTGAGTAGAAAAATCACTGGAAAATATTTCCTGCTTACTAATGACTAAAACTGGATAATCCAACATACCATTACCCCACCCGAAGAGCCCAAAGACTTCTGATTTTTCTTATAATAGAAGACCAAATCATTAATTCTGTAAATTGTCTCTTGGCACAAATGAAACGTGCCTGATGATCACGCTATTTTAAAATATAGTTGAAGTGATTACTAAAAATAAAGTTAACATATATAAGGGCAAGTTAATTCACAACTGCCGAGGGATCTTTTACGGGCACATCAATATGTATCTGTGTACTCGGTTTTTTGTCCCATCCGAATGACTATAGGCTACGTTGTTTCTTGCCAGGCCCCCTGTCTTGCACCACTGAAGGGGGAACTATGCCGGAAAATCCTGATGAGCTTTCTTGACCAACACCGGGATCAAACACGCGACCTCCAGGTCAGTGGACAAGACATCATGGAATCGTGTACCGGGAATCGGATAGTTCACAGAAATCGGTTCCAGTGGACGGTAAAAAAACAATGGGCGGGTATGTAAGGAAGTGACCGGAAAATTATTATTACTTTATCCATCTCAGATAAATAAGATGGCAGAGTGAATGTCAATTTATTTCCTAATTATCCAAGAAAGAATCCTATAAATGAGAAACCTCCGTTTCACAAACCTTATGTCAATGAGCACTATGCGGATGAGCACGATTTGTGGATTTGGCGCTATATAAATGGACATATTATTATTATTAATGTGAACACAACCTGAGACTTATAATTCTGGCGTTTTATTATAAAAAGTTGGACACGTTGCCTCTTTAAGCAAAGAAACAAAGAATATAATATGTTAGAAATATAAGTGACTGATATTAACCTTTGAAGATATTCAAACTATAGTAGAAGAATCAAATTATATTTACGCATGCTTTATAATATATAAATGTAATTTGTGAGGAAGATTGGATATAATAATACTCCATGGTATCAAAGGGGATTAACTCAAGCTGAAAGGATTAATCAGGGATTATCTCCAATTCCCTTTTATAACCAGTTAATAACTCGGTCTATTTTCGTGAATAAAGAATTTACCAAGCTTTTAAAGTTAAGGTTCCAATCTTCCTCTAATGAAAAATAAGTTTGAACATTTAAAGTAGCAATATTAGTTAATAATTTATAAATAACTATAACCATGTCCATTTACAAACAATTCTCAAATACAATGTTTGAATACTCTATTTCTTAAATTAGTTGGGCGGCCGAATGGTAAGTGTGTGCGTGTTGTATCATAAGGTCTGTCATTTAGTCAACTATTCCCTGGTTGTATATGACAAGGAGAAGGGTCGCCTGTCTAAACTCGTAGGTTTTCTCCGGGTCTTCTGGTTTTCTCCCACTGCTAAAGACCCCTACGCGCAAGCAAATTATTAAAATAAAATTGAACCATGACCTAGTTGGTATCAGTGGACATTAATCCCCCTCTCTCTCTCTCTCTCTCTCTCTCTCTCTCAAATTAGTTGGCAAACAAAATCATACAAGGGACTATATATCTTTTAAGTATATGAAACGATCTCATTAGGTGTAAAGGATTACAACTTTAGAAGAGATGACCTCATTAGGCATAAGGGACTTTATCTTTAAATGTATGAAATGACTCCATGACACTAGAGGGATTTTATCTTTAAATGACTTCATGACACTGGAGAGACTACAACTTTAAATATATTAAATGACTTGATGATACTAGAGAGACTCTATCTTTAAATATATTAAATGACTTCATGACACTGGAGAGACTACAACTTTAAATATATTAAATGACTTGATGATACTAGAGAGACTACAACTTTAAATATATTAAATGACTTGATGATACTAGAGGGACTCTATCTTTAAATATATTAAATGACTCCATGACACTGGAGAGGCTACAACTTTAAATATATTAAATGACTCCATGACACTAGAGAGACTACAACTTTAAATATATGAAATGACTCCATGACACTAGAGAGGCTACAACTTTAAATATATGAAATGACTTCATGACACTGGAGAGGCTACAACTTTAAATATATGAAATGACTCCATGACACTGGAGAGACTACAACTTTAAGTATATTAAATGACTTGATGATACTGGAGAGACTACAACTTTAAATATATGAAATGACTCCATGACACTGGAGAGGCTACAACTTTAAATATGTGAAATGACTTGATGACACTGGAGAGACTACAACTTTAAATATATTAAATGACTCCATGACACTGGAGAGACTACAACTTTAAATATATTAAATGACTTGATGATACTGGAGAGACTACAACTTTAAATATATGAAATGACTTGATGATACTGGAGAGACTACAACTTTAAATATATGAAATGACTTGATGATACTGGAGAGACTACAACTTTAAATATATTAAATGACTCCATGACACTGGAGAGACTACAACTTTAAATATATTAAATGACTTGATGATACTAGAGAGACTCTATCTTTAAATATATTAAATGACTTCATGACACTGGAGAGACTACAACTTTAAATATATTAAATGACTTGATGATACTAGAGGGACTCTATCTTTAAATATATTAAATGACTTCATGACACTGGAGAGACTACAACTTTAAATATATTAAATGACTTCATGACGCTAGAGAGACTACAACTTTAAATATATTAAATGACTCCATGACACTGGAGAGACTACAACTTTAAATATATTAAATGACTTCATGACACTGGAGAGGCTACAACTTTAAATATATTAAATGACTTGATGACACTGGAGAGGCAACAACTTTAAATATATTAAATGACTTGATGATACTAGAGGGACTCTATCTTTAAATATATTAAATGACTTGATGATACTAGAGGGACTCTATCTTTAAATATATTAAATGACTTGATGATACTAGAGGGACTCTATCTTTAAATATATTAAATGACTCGATGATACTAGAGGGACTCTATCTTTAAATATATTAAATGACTCCATGACACTAGAGAGACTTTACATATAGGAGATTAAGAGATTTGAATACAACATAGTATATTAAATAACTGGTAGTTTATAATATATTTATATACATTGTTGTATATTGTATAGATATATGACATGGTATAATATACTGCCCTGGAGGGGGTGTATTATAAACACATATACCATAGTAAATAATAGGTACATACACTATTAATACTATCTTTTTCTATGAATTGTATTGTGCCATGTGTCAACAATTATACTTAATAGGCTTAAATTATTGCCAAGTTAAAATGTGATGTAATAAATGATCTTGATTCATATAATTTATACCACAATATCTGTAAATATTTCATGGTGTGTCCATATGTTTGTCAATCCTTGCTCTGTATTGTTGTGTCCATGTGTTTGTCAATCTTTACTCTATATGGTTGTGTCCATGTGTTTGTCAATCCTTACTTTGTATTGTTGTGTTCATGTGTTTGTCAATCCTTACTCTGTGTGGTTGTGTCCATGTGTTTGTCAATCCTTACTCTGTGTGGCTGTGTCCATATGTTTGTCAATCCTTACTCTGTGTGGCTGTGTCCATATGTTTGTCAATCCTTACTCTGTGTGGTTGTGTCCATGTGTCTGTTTATAATAATAAAGGTTATTCAGGTTGAAATCGTTATAAATTGCGTATTTAATAGTTTAGTTTATCTCCGCCTTATATCGTTTGATTTATGTATAATTAATCAGCTAATCCCATGCTCTTATCCTGGTGATTAAATAACTGTTTATTTTGATACGGTTGATATCCCACAACAATTCTTCGTGTTAAATATTTATACAACCAACCAATCCTAAAATATGACACAAGGACCTATTTCTACAACAAGCTCTTCTTAAAAGTCACTGATTGTATTTTTTAAGACAAAATCTATTTCTGTACGGCTTAATTAATTCACACTAAAATCTTCTCTGATTGATTATTTAACATTTAATTAAGAAAACAAAACTTAAATATTAATGGTAGATAATTTTCAGTTGATCATATCTAGGTATACACAGAACAGAAATAAACAGTGTTAAACTGATATTCGTTTTAGAGATTTTAACTTTTACAATACTGTAGTTTGTGAGGAACTCAAAATCTCTTCAATTTTTACCCGAATAGGTCAAGTGATTTTTACCCAAATAGGTCTAGTGATTTTTACCCGAATAGATCTAGTGATTTTTACCCAAATAGGTCTAGTGATACCCAAATAGGTCAAGTGATTTTTACCCAAATAGATCTAGTGATTTTTACCCGAATAGGTCTAGTGATTTTTGGCTTCTCGACTTCTAGTTTCAACACTTACATATGGACTATTTTTATTCCATTAATTCACATGCACATAGGGATCTTGAGCAGTTAGAGAAAACCGAAGGACCCAGAAAAACCCCACAAGGTTAGACTGATGACCCTACTACTTGTCATGTACAAGCGTGGAATTGAAACTCTGCCAGTGCACCATATTAGACAACTTGATCAGCCAATCAGATACATTGTCTCTAGTTTCTATAGCCAGTGACCAGCCAATTGGATACATTGTCTCTAGTTTCTATCGCCAGTGATTAATTAAGATACGAAGACTACTCTACATTAACTACCCAGGTAATAAAATTTCTCACGACAATATCCAAACAACCAAATCTCGTAAACAATCACGCCAACTGTCTCATAGAACAACCAACATCAGACATTCTTCACTACAAATAGACTCACAGACGGACAAAAAAACATTATCAACTTTCAGAAAAACCTTAAGACCAGTCGCTTAATTGCCTGATAAGTTTCATAATGTAAAAAATATTCAAAATATTGTGTCCCTCGTCCGATCCGGCTCTTAAATGTTGGGTTTAATGTTTCCGTGACGCTGTTTAACAACCTACTTTTGTTAATTTTGAGGAGAGGCTTGTAAAAGATAAGAGAAAATGGCCTGTTGATTAGGAATGATTTATGATCGACCAGACATATTAATTAAAGTGTAATCCCCTTGTAATAACACTAGACAATTTACAACTCAATGATCCAGGCTACTAATCACTGGAATGGCCTGTTCAATATGGCAGCTTTCACTTTATAATGCACTCTTATTTCTTATCCACAGAAAAATCCCAACAACTTTCCGTGGAAGATTTCTTCAAATATTTAATTTGGTGTCACCACCAGGCTTGAAAAAAAAACGAAATATAGGCACTGAGAGAGAGAGAGAGAGAGAGAGAGAGAGAGAGAGAGATACTTCGTCATTTCGGGACTAACATATGGTTCAATTTTATCTCAATAATTCACTTGTGCGTAGGTGTCTTTAGCAGTGGGAGGAAACTGGAGGACCCGGAGAAAACCCACGAGGTTAGACATGCCACCCTAATCCTTGTCTTGACTCAATGACAGACCTTATGATACAAAGCGCATGTGTTAACCCCCCGGGCACTGATGAATCAGTACCAAACAATTTCAATTTTGTGTCGGACATTTATTAATAATATCAAAAACACGGATAAAAAAAATCTGTTCAAGACGAAAATGACAAAAAAAAGAAGTATTTTGCCTGACAAAGCCTGAATTTGAAAACATTTTAAGATGGCTTGCGAGTAGGACTAAATTTCAACATGTGAAAGTAGTGGTTAGTGATAATTTTCACAATCTGCGTGGTGATGTACCAAATGATGGAATGTTGTTATAGGTGTAGATTTCCATCAAATAGTTACACAGTCTTTACGATCATGGTTAATCGCATCTCATTTTAATGACGACCAATAATTGTCTTGGAATTGAGGAACTAGTAATTGTTTGCATGAGTAATAGCCTTTCGACAAATTGACTCTTCATTAAGAGGAGTTAATTTATTGCATCTGGTTGACATATCGTATCACAGACGATGATGGAAAGATTCAGTTTTCTAAAAGAAGCATGATTTCTTGATCCATCGAGAAATTGTGTAACTGAACGGAAATGATTGGGTTTCAGTTCCTGATTAGGCGTAGATTTAAACAGATGAAGCATGCGGTCGGTGTATCTTGACACCATCCATTATCGTATAAAACAAATGAAAACTGATTTTAGATATTTATTTATTGTTTAATCTGCATAAAATAGATATGTTAAACAATAAATTGGATGGAGAATGAGTAACTATAAGAGGGAGAGAGAAAGAGAAAGAGAGAGAGAGAAAGAGAGAGAAGAGAGAGAGAGGAGAGAGAGAGAAGGAAGAGAGAGAAGAGAGAGAGAGAGAGAGAGAGAAGGAAGAGAGAGAAGAGAGAGAGAGAGGAGGGAGAGAAGAGAGAGAGAGGAGAGAGAGAGAAGGAAGAGAGAGAGAGGGGAGAGGAGAGAGAGAGAGAGAGAGAGAGTGAGAGAGAGAGTGAGAGAGAGGGGAGAGAGAGAGAGACATCCACGACACAATCAAGGTCATTTCGAGACTAATATATGGTACAATTTTATTTCAATAATTCACTTTAGAACAGAATCGATCCTACCCCTTGTCACGTACCAGCATGGGATGGTAACAACTTGTCTCGGTAGCAGACCTTATGACGTAAAGCGCCCACCTCAGACCACATGACCATAGCCTCAAATAATGACTGACTTGTATAATTAAAACCAGATAATTATTACATTCCTGTGTTTTACAAAACTAAGGGGATTGGACGGCCAAATGGTAGCCTCTAGTCTACTGACAAGGGGAAACATTGCTGGAAAATCCTGAGAAGCCTTCTCGGCAGCGAACACAAGGGGTCGAATGAATAACGCGTGCACATTAGAAAATAAGGTATGTCATTAAGTCAAAAGGCGTGGTTTCGATTCTCTGATTGTACGTGACCATGAGTAGGGTCACCTGTCCAACCTCGTGGGTTTTCTCCGGGTCGTCCGGTTTTCTCCCACTGCTAAAAAACCCTACAGTTAATCAAATTATTGAAATAAAATTGAACTATATGTTAGTCCCAAAATGACCTAGTTTGTTTCGGGTGGACGTTACACTCCATTTCTTTCTGCACTACCTGATGTTTTCTCCAGTTTAATTCTATAACACCGTTTACTTCTTTAAAACAATTATTACCACTTAACAAATGTCAAATAAATTTTTCATTTTGAAAAAAAAACAATTTTTGTTGGACTTGCGATTAAAATGGATATGAACAAGACAGTTTTTTTAATGGTTTGACATTTACTAGTTAGTAATGATGACACTTCGATTGTTTTTCACTTACATGAAAAACTATATGACTAGTTGACTTGGTGACAAATTGGTGTAAATTAAATTAGATTCCTTGTTACTGTAATTCAATATTTTACAGATAGTATAAAAATCCATCTCTCAGTTGTCAATGTGGGAAAAAAACAAATCCTTTTATCAATTCATTGAATAATTTGTGTAGTTTGAAGAAAAGCAACGCATCAATTACCAACAGTTACAAATCAAACATTTTACCTTACTTATAGTTCACACATAATGGATGAATTGATGGATGGATGGATGGATGGATGAATGGATGAATGAATGAATGAATGAATGAAGACCAGACTAATGAAGAGGCCATAGGCCACACAATGTGCTGATCATAGCAATTCAGTTTATTCTGTACCATCCAAATGACTAGATGATATTCCTTGCTAGACCCTTCATTCCTATACTACTGACACCGTCAGTCCTATACCACTGACAAGGCCAGTCCTATACCACTGACAAAGGTAAATCATGCTGGCCAGTCTTACACCACTGACAAGGGTAAACCATGCTGGTTTGATAAAGACTATAATCCTCATGGCTCAGTTATTATAAGTAATTGTGTAATATATAGAATTACGTCCCATGCATATATTCATATAAATATATATATAAAATTGATTGATCGTCATACGGCACAAGGCGTCTGTCAACACAAATCTGTTGTTGTTAATGAATAATAAATGGCCACCAGGGGGACTTGTCACCACATTTATTATTAATATGTTTCACATTCACCCCGTCCTTCGAGACAAGAAATAGATTCATTTCCATCACATGATGATAATCTCACTGCTCGTGCTATTCATTGTCTCGCTCTCAGGGGAGATAACTCACAATGCCATTATCAATTGGTTATTGTAGAAGACATTATATGTAATAATGTTAATATGATAAATTGGGTTATAATCTGGAATAGATGTGGTATATTATAAATATATATGATCATCATAATCTCAAATATTCGGTGGTATCGTTGCTGTTATCGTATATCGTACATAAAAATAATAGTCCTATATATTGAAATGTCAAAATTACAATTACTGTCGATGTGATCTCCTGTTTAGGTGGAGTCGTCTAACGCATATGCTTGTATCAACTCATAAGGTTTCAACCCGCCGTCCCTCAGACTTGTATTCATAGAGAAGGCGTGGCACTTTAGCCAGGAGGTTCAAGAGGAGTAGGTGGTTGAGTGGTCATGGAAACAACAATATCTAGTTGTTTGGATGGGACAGTAAACTCAGGTTCACCAGTATGCTAATTGGTGTGAACAGGTTTCTCTTATAGAAAACTGTATTGTGTATGTCTGTCTTTAATTTTTCCTCCCACTGCTAAAGACCCCTATGCGAAAGCGAATTATTGAAATAAAATTGAACCATATGTTAGTCCCGAAATGACCTAGTTTGTGTTGGCCTTGTTGTTGCAGAAAAGTAGGCTGTTGAACCCCATTACAGGTGTGAAAACCAGTAGGCCTACTATACAGGTGTGAAAACCATTAGGCCTACTATAATTAATAGGCAATGGATTCAAACCTGTAACACCTTAGTGATATTCTGGAAGGTATCAATCTTCAGAGCACACCTGACAGACCTATAGTACACCCTGGATTCAAACCTTTAACACCTTAGTGTTATTCTGGAAGGTACCTGACAGACCTACTGTACTATAATTAGTACACCTGTGCACATAAGTAAAATATTAACGAGGTTGACATCCCCTGGCTGATTATCTGATCACTCACTAATTAACTTTAATAATTAATATAAATATAATTAATATTTTATACTCCCACCTGGTAACAAGTCAGGTGAAGACAAAGTCAACACCTTGCTTCATACACCTGAGTATATAATAGGTAGTGATAACGAAATGAGATGAAATGAAATAGGGTTTAACATCCTACTGTTTTCCACCGACTGGGCTAATAAAGATGGGCATGTGTTATGAGGGTAATTTTGTCCAGACATGGCCCAACGACCTACTCTCTATTGAATTTCCACTGTCAAGGATTCCTTTACGAGCACGCCAACGTGAACATAGGATCTTATTTTCCGTACTATCCGAAGAACTACACATTGTTCCTTGTCAGGTCCTGATAAGAGGGAAAAGATGCTGGAAAATTCTGCAGCACATTCTCGGCCAACACTGGGATTAAATTCGGGGCATTCTGTTATCATTTTACTCCCTGACCAACTATACTGATGTCCAAAAGAAAGTATACACTGTACATTTTGTGCTGCATCAACCAAAGTCGTTTTTCCATGGTATACGGTATTTGGGTAGAATGTCAATTTGTTTCACATTTTTATTTTGCTTAGAAATGTTGAGTTTGGACGCAAGAGACAAACTCAGTAATGCTTTATCAAATGTTTTTAATCGAAACAAAACTTAGTCATACTTTTAGTGTGTATACTTTCTTTTGGAAATCAGTATATATGACTTTCTATTTATTTAAAACCCAAATGTATTTCTACACGGAGTATAATAATATCGTATCTGTATAAAAGATTTCATTGAGTTGTTTTTAAAACAATGATTGCACCACGTGAATATTGCGGACCGTTGGGACTTGAAAAAAAAACCTCCACACAAATAGGAATTGTCTCTATTCTTTGGTTTCTGATTCTTTTATCAGCAAAACTGTTTTTATTCCAGTTTCTGCCTGAAATGTTTCCATAAAATGTCATTCCTTTATTAAAATTCCCTTGGGAGGACATTAGCAACTGAAGTAAAAATTGATAAAATAGCGGTACATTGTATAAATAATAATGGCTGTACGAACAATATATGATATTTTATCATACTATATTAAAATGTACAATCACAAACTCAATAATATAGTCATTACCACCGCGCTCCAGTTAATACACATGCTTTGTTCAGATGCGTGAAAATTTGTAATAATATAATCAGTGAATTCTAGTTTACGTTGGTTATTAATTCATTGATTTAATATATTAAAGTCAGAGCGAGAGAGTTGTCCACTCAACACAAACTAGATCATTTCGGGACTAACATATATTCCAATAATAAATTCACAGGGTTCTTTATCAGTGGGAGGAAACCGAGGAACCTGGAGAAAACCCACGAGGTTGGACAGACGACCCTACTCCTTGTTGAGAAAGTTCATTAGGATTTTCCGGCATGGTTTCCCCTTGTCAGTGGTGCAGGACGGAGGGCCTGACAAGGACAGCTGTCTAGTCGTTTGGATGGTACGTAAAAACCGAGGACCCATGTATACATTGCTGTGCACGTAAAAGATCCCCTGGCAGTTGGAATTTGATATAAGAGTAGGCCATAGTGCCGCTGCCCGGGCAAACTTTCCCTCATAGCACACTGTATGGAGTATGCCCAGTCAGAGCAGATAGTAGGATGTTAAACCCCATTTCATTTATAAAGCCATGACATAACTATATCCCCTCCACTTTGCCTCTTGTTTACCACAGTTAGACACTGTTATCATACCCAGTTTCCAGCAACTGCTAAAGACCCCTATGCGAAAGCGAATTATTGAAATAAAATTGAACCATATGTTAGTCCCAAAATCACCTAGTTTGTGTCAAGTGGACGTTAAACCCCATTTTTCTCTCTCTATAAATATACCTACAAATAAATATATGTAAATTAACAAAAAGTAAAAATTTGATTATTCCCGACTGAAATATACGCAGACCTCATAAATAAATTTCTTTAGCCTTTTTTTTATCACTGTACACTGGTATTATTATTTCATAGCTCCACAATACGAACGCAACAAGGCGTGTTGGTTTTTTTATTTTCTTCCATTATCTTCGCAATACGACCACAACAAGGAATTGTTTTTTAAAATCGACTTATTATTCAGAGAGATCAATAAGTTTTATATCATGACTAAAATAAAAGCCATTTGTGTTTTCGATGTGTTCTGATTTTTTAACATTCCGTAACAAAACATGAATTATCTATACCAAAATCTACAAGTCAAACAGTTCCTTTGTTTCTACCAATTTTTTTATTTACTTCAAACAAGTTTGATAATTTGATTTTCCTCTTCCTTTCATCTCCATCAATCATAACAATATTTATTTTTAATATGTTAAAATGTATCGGAGAGTGAAAGACAAAAGGCAACAGTATGATATAATGAAGACTGTTTTTAGTTCAACAATCAGTAACTTGTTAACCCAATCGATTGATTGAATGATTGATTGATTGCTCAATTAGAAAATGATAAAATGTAAAACAGACATCAATAATTAATAGGAGATTAATGATAATATTTTTATTTAATTAAAATATTAAATGAGATTTGACGTCCTACTGTTCTGTACCAACCATTTTTTTTAATTACAACTGTCAAGGGTTCTATTACGTGCATGCCAGTATGTAGATCGGGCTTCTTGTTTTTTGACCCAATAACACTGCACACAATATTCCCTGCCTTTCTTGCACACACTAGTCCCTTCCCCGTTTGCACACATCATCCCTTCCCTTTTAGCACACACTATTCTCTTCCCTGTTTGCACACATCATCCCTTCCCTTTTAGCACACACTATTCCCTTCCCTGTTTGCACACCCTTCCCTTTTAGCACACATTATTCCCTTCCCTGTTTGCACACCCTGCCCTTGTAGCACACAATATTACCTTCCCTGTTTGCACACACTAGTCCCTTCCCTCTTCCCCAATTATTTACACAGGTATTATGATTCCTTCCCTCTATGAATAATTCATGAACCTTGGTTGAAATCATTTCAATACTTCTGATTATAAATGAAATAGATGCCTGGCCATGTAGACTATATATTTAGATCTCTACGTCATTCTATTTTAATGAAAAACAATATGATCTACAAATAGAGTCGGTACATCAGGTGATGACAAACTGAACAACTTATTAAAATTTTTCATTAATATATTATTAGATAGAAGAGAAGCAATGAAGTGAATCTAATTAGAAATGTTACAGTAAAATGAGAAAATAATTCACTTATAGTTAACACACATCAAATAATGTAGAAGAAATTCTTCTCTTACTAACATACATTGCTATATATATTACTTGTTTTTTACCTTTGCGTATTGTTTATTAAATTTGAGGAGAGAGTTTCTCATTTAAATACATCAGTATCCAAAATTATTATTTTTCAATTTAAATTTCCAATACTTTCAGGGAAAATATGATCTTTAAAACAATTTAATATTTTTTTTATTTTGCTTAAAGAGATATATTCACGTTTCCACGGTCACAAATATTTTAAAAGTTTTCAAAATCGAATTTTAAAAGTGGTTTTCAAAATCGAATTTTAAAAGTGGTTTTCAAAATCGAATTTTAAAAGTGGTTTTCAAAATCGAATTTTAAAAGTGGTTTTCAAAATCGAATTTTAAAAGTGGTTTTCAAAATCGAATTTTAAAAGTGGTTTTCAAAATCGAATTTTAAAAGTGGTTTTCAAAATCGAATTTTAAAAGTGGTTTTCAAAATCGAATTTTAAAAGTGGTTTTCAAAATCGAATTTTAAAAGTGGTTTTAAAATTCAAATTTTAAAAGTGGTTTTAAAATTAAATTTTAAAAGTGGTTTTAAAATTCAAATTTTAAAAGTGGTTTTAAAATTCAAATTTTAAAAGTGGTTTTAAAATTCAAATTTTAAAAGTGGTTTTAAAATTCAAATTTTAAAAGCGGTTTTCAAATTCAAATTTAAAAGCGGTTTTCAAATTCAAATTTTAAAAGTGGTTTTCAAATTCAAATTTCAAAAGCGGTTTTTAAATTAAAATTTTAAAAGCGGTTTTCAAAATTCAAGTTTTAAAAGTATATTACAGTAAATTGTTTTTTAAACATCATACAGGTATATTGGGTTTTAACCATCCAGGCAGGTATATATATTGGGTTTTAACCATCCAGACAGGTAAATATATTGGGTTTTAAACGTCTATATTGTGGAATATTTAATATTGATTTTCGTCATCTAATAAAGCAGGTGATATGGGTTTTTTTTATGTAAAATATTCTTTTCATCTGATCCTAGTCGAATAAATTACCAGAATATTTCAATAAACAGGATATTGCCGATTTGTTTATCATATTCAAAGTGACATTATACCCATAGTTCTTTCCCCAAAACGTGACAAATGGCAAGTAGAGATCGGAGTACAGACGGTGGGTTGTCCTTTTATTTTAAAATACTATATGACCAACCAACAATAGCCGTAAAAAAACCCAAATAACCTGTCAGCTTGTTTCCAGGAGACGCCATTGATAAAGATCGTAAAATAAACTGTTTTGAAGGGAGAGCCCTTTTATAATCGTGCGTTTTAATGACACATCAGAATTCTATGATTTACATCTGTATTGAAAATATCATAATTACCGGTGACAATTTATGAAAGTATATCTGGGTTGGTGAATTTAATATATCTCATGATTCTAAGGGGGGGTGGATGGCTGAATGGTTCGCACATGCACACTGTATCATAAGGTCTGTTATTGAGTCAACTGGCGTGGTTTCGGTTCCCTGGTTGTATGTGACAAGGAGTAGGGACGTCTGTTCAACCTTGTGGGTTTTCTCTGGGTCCTTTGGTTTCCTTCCACTGCTAAAGACACCTACGAGCAAGCAAATTATTGAAATAAAACTGAACCATCTGTTAGTCCCAAAATCGACTAGTTTGTGATGAGTGGATGTTAAACCCCATTTCTCTTTCCCTCTCATGATTCCTCAGGCCATACCATCCAACCTAGCTAGCCAACACATCACTTGGCAAACCTCAGCAGATTCCAGTACCCTACATCTAGCCTCGGCTGTGTGACGAAGTCCGCCAATGGAACTACTTTTGAGTTCCTGGATTACGAACAGCGTTGCCCATGACGACGCCTTTGAAGAATGTTTCATCATACAAATATTTCAAAGTCTGAAGTTGTTTTTCTTTCAAGTTTATCCGATTTTCTTCAAACAAGGACAACTTTGCACTGAAATTTCTAAACACGCTTCGAACAACGCAATTTTGATAACTTCTTTTTAAAAGCGGCAAGTTTTCCTAATAAGTAAACCGGTGCCGCATCGCAATTGTATAGGCGTAGGTACATATCACTTACCATCATACAGCCGAGGCTAGATAAAGAGTAACGGAATCTGCCGAGGTTTTCAGAGTGGCTAACACATGAAACTTGGGTTATTGAAAGATTCCTTCAACATCATCTGAAAGTTCTAGACAGTAAAGGCATGGAATTGAACAGAATATATTAGCTTGGTTGGTCAAGTGGTTCAACCAATTTTAAATTGTAAAATCTGTCATGTTGATTGGTCATTCTGACTGGTCATACTGGTCATTTTGATTGGTCATTTTGATTAGTCATTCTGGTCATTTTGATTGGTCATTTTTATTGGTCGTAGTCATTTTGATTGGTCATTTTGTCCCGTACCACTGACAAGGTGAAAATCCTGATGAACTTTTTCAGCCACCACCGGGAGCAAACCCGCAACCTCCAGGCTAGCAAGCCAGGGTTTTACTTGCTTAGCCACCGTGGCTCTCAGACGGAGACGGAATAAGGGTAACACATGTTATATTGGATGATGGACAACTAAAATTATCTTTACTTGATTTTAAAGAAAACATTTTTTATAACGAATGAATGCACGATAGCCATGAATGACCAGCTGATTGTTCTAATGTAACCGTATGTTATTCTAGTATTGAGACCATGACAGTCAGGTGTAAAAAATACACGAAACATCTTGTATAAATTCATCTTATATCAATTTACCTGACATGTAAAGTAATCAATGATTGGCCGTGATCTGAAATAAAGCTTTCATCTCAACCACTCAAAACACATGTCTTAAATTACACCCTGGCATCAATCAGCCTCGTTGGTGTAGAAATACAGGACAGGACGTTAAATCACCATTTTGGTTCTGTGAATAATATATCATAATACCAAAACCTAGATCTCATTGGAATGTATACGTGTAAGATCCCTTGGCAGTTACAATTCAATGAAGAATAGGGTCAACCACTGTCCAGGCAAAATGTGCTTGATAACGATAAGAGGATACTTGTTGAAAACGTTGTGCTTTTAGAATAAAACCAGTGATTGTTTCCCATAAAAATTGTGTTCTGTTATTGTGTTCCCAAATCACTAAATGCCACTTAAAGATTACAAAATGTCCCTCACAGCACACTGTATGGCATATGCCTGTTAGCCCTGTTACTACAGTACTACAGAAGAACTTAAACCCTATTTCATTTCTGTACCTATTAATTGGACTGTCACTACTGTATGGTCTTTGTAATGGGGTTTAACCTCCTACTATTTAACCTTTTGATTCTCTGCTTGTATGCGACAAGGAGTAGGGTCCTCTGTCCAACCTTGTGGGTTTTCTCAGGGTCCTCCGGTTTCCTCCCACTGTTAAAGGTCCCTACGATCTAGCGAATTATTGAAATCAAATTTTGCCACATGTTAGTGTCCAGTGAACTTATAACACACCCCCTCTCTCTCTCCCTCTCTCTCTCTCTCTCTCTCTCTCTCTCTCTGTTGTACAGAATAAATGAATGAATGAATGAAGGTTTCGCTCCATCCCTCACTGATCAGCGAATTATTGTTCAAAGTAAAATATTGATTTTGACACACAGTGATGGAAAGTTCAGCAAATATCGTAATTAAACATCAAAGATTTCATCCAATATCTCCGTTTTTGTCGATACAATTTTATTAAAAACACAATTTTCTCTTTCATTGGCTTTTAAAAAATCCTGTAGTAAGATTAAAACATGCAGAAGCCAAGAAACTTGCAGCTATCAGCAATTCTAATCTCGGCTATTGAGGTGTCTTTTCTTGTTCAGGTATTCAGAAGTCAAATTAAAAGCTCGTTAGCAACAGGTAGAGAAGAAATCAAAGGTATTCAGCTAGCAAGAGATAAAAATTTAATGGCTTTTTGTGGCTGGTTCATTATGCTACTTATCGGAACACGTAGCTTTCAAACCTCAGACAAAAACCTGAGTTATCATCGAAGGAATATCAATAATGCTTTGTTTGCGGAGAATAATGCTTCCATTTGCTTCCTGTGACACATTAATGACAGCGCGGACATTAGGGCGGCCATTGTGTTGAGATAAATAACGGCAAGTAAAGGAGATTCGATGACTTGTTAACAATATTCGTAAAATAATCCACAAACTAAAAGATCAATATTCGTTCAATACCCTGATTGATAGACTCGTCACGCCGTATAGAACATAAAAATAACCATCAAAATCATAATTTGTATTTTCATCAATTAACAGCTCAACCAGTTAAAAGATGTGTCAAGCTGTCCGATAATTTTGACAGTTAAAATAAATGTGTAGCGATTAAATGTTTTTACAGTTTCCATGGTTTATCGAGAGAAGAAGAATACGCGAGTCGTTGATGTGAAACATTTGTAGAATCAATGAATACTCATAATCATTTATAATAGTCCACGAATAAAATCCATTTAATATCGTCATGGATTCTAAAACTGACAGATTTGTTTTATAAAGTTTAACATGGTTGATATTCCTTCCTGTGTTTTACTACACCCAGTACATGGTAACCATGTGTTATATTCCTCCCTGTGTTTTACTACACCCTGTACATGGTAACCATGTGTTATATTCCTTCCTGTGTTTTACTACACACTGTACATGGTAACCATGTGTTATATTCCTTCCTGTGTTTTTCTATACCCTGTACATGGTAACCATGTGTTGTATTCCTCCCTGTGTTTTACTACACCCTGTACATGGTAACCATGTGTTATATTCCTTCCTGTGTTTTACTATACCCTATACATGGTAACCATGTGTTGATATTTCTTCCTGTGTTTTACTACACCCTGTACATGGTAACCATGTGTTATATTCCTTCCTGTGTTTTACTATACCCTGTACATGGTAACCATGTGTTATATTTCTTCCTGTGTTTTACTACACCCTGTACATGGTAACCATGTGTTATATTTCTTCCTGTGTTTTACTACACCCTGTACAGGGTAACCATGTGTTATATTCCTCCCTGTATTTTACTATACCCTGTACATGGTAACCATGTGTTATATTCCTTCCTGTGTTTTACTATACCCTGTACATGGTAACCATGTGTTAATATTCCTTCCTGTATTTTACTATACCCTGTACATGGTAACCATGTGTTAATATTCCTTCCTGTGTTTTACTATACCCTGTACATGGTAACCATGTGTTATATTCCTTCCTGTGTTTTACTATACCCTATACATGGTAACCATGTGTTAATATTTCTTCCTGTGTTTTACTATACCCTATACATGGTAACTATGTGTTGATATTCCTTCCCACAAAATTATTCCAATCTGAATCTGAACTGTTTTTAAGGACTATATTAGAAATGAAATGTAGTTTAATGTCTTAAAGTTCTAGTGGGCTAATAAAGACAGATATAAGACTACTAGAGCTGGGTTTTAATATCCACAAGATAAAGATAGTCTTATCAAAAAACATCAAATGAATATTTGAATTGACTATTCAAATAGTATTCACATATAGCACAAGAAAAACAATAACTAAGAATATTCAAATAACATTCGAATAATGTTCAAATAGCAGTCAAATAATGGCTTCGAATAGTATTTGAATAATGACTTAGAATAACATTCGCATATATAGTATTCAAATAGAATTTGAACTTTTAAAGATTTAATATTTCAGGCATAAAATTTATCTTATTTCTGTCATTCCAACAAATTTTAGATGTCTATAAATATAAAGATGTTGACCGTTGATGAGATATATTTTTAACTTGGTTAATATTTTGATGTTGGACTTATTGATATTTATATAACACAGACATATATAAATAGTTTTCTCGTATCCCTATATTATATAACAGTCAATCACATACACACCATTTCATCATTTATACTACACGTTAAATATAGCCAATATTTCTCTCCATTTTATTTTATAAAGTATTCTCTTCATCCAAATTTATATTTTAAAAACTTAATGTGGCAGTAATATATGCATGCATCGTCAAATTTTAATCTCGGATCAGTTTTATTATTTTATTCATTATTTCCGCTGATGAATGCGAGAATGGAGAACAGTTTAGAACATGTCTGATTTCATCCTCAAGATCTGTATCACAGACGATCAGTTATTGGGAGTGAGGGTTTAAAGTCCACTCGACACAAACTAGGTAATTTCGGGATTAACGTATGGTTCAATTCAATTTTAATTATTCACTTATGCGCAGGGGTCTTTAGCAGTGGTGGGAAACCGGAGGACCCAGAGAAAACCCATGAGGTTGGACAGACGACGCAAACTGACTAAATGACAGACCTTATGATCTAAAGTGCATGTCTTTATTGAGAACAAGACTTTACGATCTACAGCGATACCTGTTCGTCAACTCGGACACCCCGCATCCTCTAGTACAGGAAGTATCATAGTGATGTTTGATTACCTCTACGTGATTCTTCCAATTTGTAAGCCTACACTAAATAAACACGGAATTGATGGAACGGGAGACGATTAGATGACAATAGACAGGGAACAGGGTGATGGCATGCAATTAACGACAATATACACATATTGTAAATTACTTAACAAATAACGTAATAAAATATAATATTTACACTATCTGATATCATTCTTAACAAACGAATAAACAGGGGATAAATAAATGTACGACTATAATTAAAACAGAATCTCCAGGAACTAATGTAAAAAACTTGTCATGACATTTATAGTTAAATAAAGGATTTGTCAAACTATCGGATTCGTTGACAGAGACAACTTTCATATCACAGAGCTGAAATTTATACCTGGGACGGAACTAATGGATAGCCAACATCAAACACATTAAATCTATCAGTGTTTTAACAGCATGGCAATATTTCGTCAATATGGTTTAATCATACAAGCCGAGCTAACAAATCAAAACCAGTTAAATAATTACGCGGAATTCAAATCGTCGATAGATAATAAATAAAGCAACTATTTATGTGGTGAAAATAATGTATAAAATAATTACTTATACAAACATTGTATCGTTTACAGCATTGTCACATGTTTTATATTCAATATAAATAAAGAATACTTCGCAAAATCAACAATTATTTATTATACAGTAAAACACAATTTGTGGCAATATTCCACGTCATCGTTAGTCGGCCATTAATTATATTAAAGTAAGGCCAAGCTAATTTTATTTTCAGTTTGATAAATATCCAGTCTTTGTTCTTTAGAAAAATATTTGTATTCAGGATATATGAGAGAGAGATGGGGTTTAACGTCCACTCGACACAAACTAGGTCATTTTGGGACTAACATACAGTTCAATTTTATTTCAATAATGCACTTGTGCTTAGGGGTCTTTAGCAGTGAGAGGAAACTGGAGGACCCGGAGAAAACCCACGAGGTTGGACAGGTGACCCTAGTGCTTCAGATGGGCCAAAAATTAGAGGTCCCATGTACACTTTTGCATGCACATAATAAAGAACACCTGCAAGATGGAATTAGAAAGAAGAATAGATCGTAGCCCTGCTGCCTGGTCAAAATGTCTCTAATAGTATAACAGCAAGGCTTTATTAGCCCGGTTGGCGTAAAATAGTACGATATTATTTCGTTCATTTCATTCAAATTTTGTGAATGATGTTTTGTTTAATGTTTCAAAACATAGAATCCTGAACTCACAGCTTTAAGGTAATAACAATAATTTAAATTAGATTTTACCCTGAAGTAATAGGAAACATAATAGGAAAAAGTTTTCATGAAGAACTGAAATTCAACATGGTGTGGCCTTATTTCACATCTAGTTCGTTAATTCTACATTAATTATTCCGCCCATCGTTAGCCATTATTTATATAAAATAATTATTATTTATTGACAATTGATTTTTCATAGATATTTTTAGAATTAATTTCTACGAACTCCTACTTCGGTGCTTTTCATGAATTGCTCGAATAAAAAAACCAATGATATAATAGGTTTGAAATTTACTCAAACTTGCAACAATTAAAAAAACAAAATCTTAATCAGCAAATTTTGAGCCATTAAACAAGTCCATCATCTGGAACGTATAAAAACATGGTGATCATTAAAATTTGTAATTTGCTCAGCTTGTGATGAGGAATCTGTTAAAGAGAATCGCTGGAGGCTGAATGGCGTCAATGTGAATTATAATATACAATGGTCTGATCTCAATGCTTTCATGACAATATAGTTGGAATTAACTGAGCTTAAAGTGTCTGATCGCCATTTCAGGGATTTCAAATCTCATATAAGCTACATACAATATTGTTGAAGTTGAAACTTTAAAAGGTATATCAGTCCAAAAATGGTTCAATTTCATTCATGAAAAGTTATCAGCCCCTACAGATGATGGAGCAATCCCCTCCAGATGATGGAGCAATCCCCTACAGATGATGAGAGCAATCCCCTACAGATGATGAGAGCAATCCCCTACAGATGATGGAGCAATCCCCTACAGATGATGGGAGCAATCCCCTACAGTTGATGAGAGCAATCCCCTACAGTTGATGAGAGCAATCCCCTACAGTTGATGAGAGCAATCCCCTACAGTTGATGAGAGCAATCCCCTACAGATGATGAGAGCAATCCCCTACAGATGATGGGAGCAATCCCCTACAGATGATGAGAGCAATCCCCTACAGTTGATGAGAGCAATCCCCTACAGTTGATGGGAGCAATCCCCTACAGTTGATGGGTTAAATACTGTCTGTGTGAAATGATAATTACTGTATCTTAAACAGGATTTCTCTATAGATCTGGCGGCACACTGGTTGAGAATCACTGCTCTATAGATATATAACTTTGTTGGAAGTTTCTATCGTGTTTTAATGCTGTATTGGCCATCATCCCCCAGTCCCCTTTTAAGTTTCATTCTAGGGACTCTACTCGGTGTGTGAGTGAAATAGCTTTAATGAACGTTCATTTCCACCGAAGTGACTTATTCAACCAATGACTGACTTATTCAACTAATGACTGACTTATTCAAGCAATGACTGACTTATTTAACCAATGACTATTTATCTAACCAATTTCTGAATCATTCAACCAATGAGAGCAGAGCACAGCTTTTTCTTTGATGATATATTGCCTCAAACACATTTTTTTCATAATTTTAGATAAATTTTACCCTTTGCGCCAGCCCCACTCCCCCTCAGATATTATGGATACCTCCCAGCCTAGATGATACATGGGCATCAATAACCCATGTCGTATCAATCAACAATAACCCCTCCCCGTCCTGCTGTACCAATCAACAATAATCCCTCCCCGTCCTGCTATAGCAATCAACAATAATTCTAATTAAGAGTAAAAGTGAAAATTGATTTAAATGTTTTTATGAATAGGAGTATAATTAGCTATCAATATGTTACTTACTCTACTGCTACTATAGGTATATTTATAAGTAATTGACTTTTATACAAGTATAGGTTATATCATATATCTCATGGGAGACTTACGATATATATCAAACAAGGTTTATATATCCCCCTCTAGTCAAACAAACCATACCAAATATAGAAATCATGTCACCTGCCTACAGGTACAGGTTACCTGTATCACTTGTCTACAGGTATAGGTTACCTGTATTATATATTTATTCAACAATTTACCTAGGTCATTCTGAGACTAACACATGGTTAAATTTACTCACTATGACTAAGTGTACAATTTGATGATGTACAATTTTGTCCAGGCAGTGGCAATTTCTATGACGCTTTTTTAAACTGCAAGTGACATGGTTTGTAAACATGAGCATATATTTTTTTGATTCGGACTCAAAGCATTCTCAGACATACTCAACTTTCAATCACTGTTTATAATAATAATAATAATAATAAAAACTTTATTTAATGAGGCAACGTATTTAGTTTGCAAAAAAAAAACCTAATCTTCCATAGGTCCCTCCTAAACTACAAAGACATATATACATGTAATATCAGGATAAATTTAAAATCATTAGAAATGCAATAGCATTTTAAAGTGGGAAGTTTGACAAGTCACTCCCAAACTACAAAACATATACATTATACAAGTAGAATATAGGAAGAACACTATAATTACACACAAAATAAAATAGAATGCAGTTGCAAGTTAAAAATAATAAGTATGTCATCAGTTGAATATTATGGTTCCTTCAGTGTGCAAAATAAATGAGTTTTCAGTTTAATCTTAAAATTTTCAACATTTTTACACATCTTTATATCAAAAGGCAGATTGTTCCATAAAAGACATGCAGAATAATGAAAAGTACGTTTCATGGATTCCGTTTTGCATTTTTGAAGAAAAAGAGATTTACTGGTCTGTGAACGGAGCAAGATATCCGTTTTGGAAACAAGAGATTTTTCAATAAAATAGAAATTTAGATAAAGTGGAGTATTAAATGTAATAATTTTGAATGATAAGACAATTTTATTGTAAAGAATCCTCTGTGTAAGGGTAAGCCAACCGAGTTTAGTAAATAAAGAGGTGGACGGAGTAAATTCTTAACTTAAGTCGGAGTTAATGCTTTGTGAACTTGTGGTCGGATCTAATGGCTAAATACACTTTCAACATTATCCGCTAGCTCGACCACCACTAGGATACCAATCTGGACAATAATTCTGTTTGCAAATCGCTTAACGTACAGAGCCAACCATCAATGATCATATTTATTGAATCAAAACGAGATTCTCATCCATTGATTAGATTTAAATACAACATTACCTATATCAACGTGAAACTAGAGAATTTAAAAACTGGTGAGTAATTATCATGATAATGTTTGTTATATATTTTTATATTTAATGGATGGATCAATTTGGGTTTTAATGGCATCAGATCAACTTTACCTATATTTATTTTATTCTCTAGACTAAACACCCTCACGACACTAATATCAACAATATATCACATTGTTAAAACATACGGCTTTTAACAGGTAAAAAAACACCTGTTTATTTACCTGGTTTTAAGGGAGCTTACCCTCTATCTCAATATTTTATAAAATATTCAACATTAAAAACACGAATTCAGTATTGGTCCATTTCAATCAATATTGATGTTGTTATATTATCTAATCCTAATATTTAAGACACAATTAACATTTTATAATCGGTACACGAATCATGTATTCTATGGTTTGGGGGGCTATTTGTAATGAGCAAAGAAAAATATATCCTACAAAAAAATGCGGAAGAAATTAGTAATGGCTGATTCACAAACGACAAAATAATACGGTACTAAAAAGGTGTAGAATGGACTAAGCAGGTGTAAATGATTGCCGTTCAATTTGAACTGTTCACGTGTTTCACCAAACATAACTGGGGGGGTGGATGGCCGAATGGTTACTTAGCAGGTGCGCGCTGTATCATACGGTCTGTCATTGAGTTAACTGGCGGGGTTTCGATTCCCCGGTTGTACGTGACAAGGAGTAGGGTCGCCTGTCCAACCTCATGGGTTATCTCCGGGTCCTCCGGTTTTCTCCCACTGCTAAAGACCCCTATGCGCATGCGAAATATTGATTTAAAATAAACCATATGTTAGTCCCGAAATGACCTAGTTTGTGTCGAGTGGACGTTAAACCCCATTCCTCTCTCCCTCTCTCTCTCTCTCCAAACATAACTGATTAGAAACTACAATAATGTTTTAAAAATACAAACTTACGGGCTTACGAACTTACAAATCTTTATTTGTTTTGTTAAAAAATGAAATTAAATGGGGTTTAACGTCCTACTGTTCTGCTTCAACTGAGCTAATGAAGACAGGCATATGCCATGCAGTGTGCTACGAGGGAAATTTTACCCGGGCAGCGGCACTATGGCCAACTCTTTTATCAAATTTCAACTATCAAGGGATCTTTTACGTATATGCCAATGTGTACATGGGACCTTGGTTTTTTGTCCCATCCGAATGACAAGACAGCTGTCCTTGTCAGGCCCTCCCGCCTGCACCACTAACAAGGGAAAACTACATTCGAAAATCCTGATGAACATTATCCATCAATACAGGGATCGGGTTTTGTTGAGATATTGTATATAATATCGAATAAATTTAATGGCCTTAAAATGTTTTTATTATAAGAGAAATATTATGCAATGATGTTTTTAACATAGTATCGAAGTTTTACAATAAGTTTATCTTACATGATGATACGATCAATATAAAATACAACAAATATTACCTAAAACTTTGTACCAAGATTTAACCCTAAATCCTTAAAATATTTTAGTTTCAAGTTTTCATGATATAGGCCCCAGATGGTTGGGGTTGGAGAAAAATATCAGGGGCAGGAAAGGAGGGGAGGAGTTGGTTTTAAAAAAAAAAACAGGGTTAGCTACTCCCAATGACGGTAAAAATAAACTGGCGACACACCGTCAAAGAGACTGGACCCTTCCCTACACCATAAACAAGGCTGGACCCTCCCCTACGTACACCATAAACAAGGCTGGACCCTCCCCTACGTACACCATAAACAAGGCTGGACCCTCCCCTACACCATAAACAAGGCTGGACCCTCCCCTACGTACACCATAAACAAGGCTGGACCCTCCCCTACACCATAAACAAGGCTGGACCCTCCCCTACGTACACCATAAACAAGGCTGGACCCTCCCCTACACCATAAATAAAGTACTTGGCAAAGAAGTTGACAAAAATACGAAACTAGTATTTGAGAGAAAACTGAACTATTTATTGTCATATGTGTCATGTTTTATTGTCGTATGTACCATGTTTTATTGTATTTATGAGAATACATGTGATTTATTGACGTGGTATACGAGACCATATGTTACATTAGCTACATGAAATATAACAATATACAATCACAACCATATCATTATAATCTCATGTTTTACATATTTAATATATTGCTACATTGATTTTATTACCATACCTACATCTGTTGATATAATCAAATTACTTTACTATTTCACTTATTACAATGTTTCAACACATGGGGCTTAACATCCATTCCACACAAAATAAGGTGATTTCGGGAATAACATATGGTTCAACTTTACTTCAGTAATTTACTTCCATATAGGGGTCTTTAGGGGTCTTTAGTAATGTGAGGAAACTGGAGGACCTGTAGAAAACCTATGAGGTGGGACAGGTGACCCTGTGTCGGAGCCGACAACTTGACTCAATGCCCGACCTTATGATCTAAAGTGCACATGTTAGCCGACTCGATCACCCCCATACCTGTTCAATCTACCTGTGCAATCTACCTGTAATAATGTGATTGTAAATCTATAGCCTGTATTAAAGGAGCGAGAACCAGGTGATATAATCCAATCAATGTCCGCTTTAACTTTAACAAACTTGTTGGATGAGGTACCCCAACCACATCATCCACAATCCTCGTCCATACTCTAAGAGTATTTCATTCAAATTGTTTTCAAACACTGGGAATATATTATTTAAGAACGGTCTTCTGTTGGCTTACAATGCCTATGTGTTTATCTTACAGGGTGTGGAGGTGGGGTGGGGGTGCAAAATTAACCAGAATTCATTTCTTTGGGGGGAAAGTGGGATAGGCCTATTTATTTTGTTAATTGTGTGTATAATTAATGTTAATTGTGTGTATAATTAATGTGTGTATAATTAATGTTAATTGTGTGTATAATTAATGTTAATTGTGTGTATAATTAATGTTAATTGTGTGTATAATTAATGCGTGTATAACTAATGTGTGTATAATTAATGTTAATTGTGTGTATAATTAATGTTATAATATGTTATATAATATACTCATCACTTTTACACTTTGCACTAGAAGTATTATTATGATATCCATTTTAAAGGTCCATTATGTAAGAGCTAAATCTGCCTATCACAGGTCTTTATTTTGGCCAAAAATGTTATATAAATTATCATTGAAACATTTATTTACATGACAAGCCATAATCAAGATCATCAGACATCTTAGATATTAAATGGATTAAAACAATTGCATCATATAATTTAACGTTAAAATGGATAATATCAAAAGGAAGCAATGATACTTGACAATCAAGACATAGCAATGGTACTTGACAATCATGGCTATCTTGTCAAAACTTCAAACACTCATAACTTCTTGGTTAAAAATAATTTGACTGAAATAGGCTATTCAGTTTATTCATTATCTATTTTCAGCGATCAGACTGGTCAGCTCTTTATCTTTACCTTACATAACCCATCACAATGGGTAAATAATTATCAAATTCCCTTCTCTGTGTCTAACACGTACAATAATTGAATAACTTAATAATGGCTTGAAGTCACGTCTAAATTAGCTAACTGAAACGACCCCATGACAATGGCGGACACCCCCGTATCGGCTAATCAAAACACCAATCACAACATGACGGAACGGCTCGAAGACTCCCGACTGATCAAATATTAGGGCCTATCACTGGATCAGCCGAGTGTTTAATGATTTTAGGTTAAAAACCAAACCAGATATAAATAAACCACTTCCAATATTTACATTCAAATATCGCCATTTCTCTTCCTACACGCGCTCACATTACTTTTCCCGCCAATTCTAAAAGTCACGTGCTGTATGGAAGCGATTCATTCAGCCATGTGGCATGATTAAACTGATAAACAGAAGGCCGTCTGCTCCCAGATTTGTAAGAACCAGGCGGGAATAATTCCAACCTAACTGAATTATATTGTCATCATGGTTTAATAAAGGTAGAAGATATTAATTATGCTGGTTAGATTCTACCCACCTAATCGCCATTATTACACGAGGGCAATTTCTCTTCTTTTCTAAGAAGGAAAGAAAAATTTGATTAAAAGACATTTTCTGATAAAAATAGCCATTGAAAAACGTACATCGGTTTGTCAACCATTCTAAATTTATTAGATTTAGAATTTGATAATCCGTCTACGAAGTTCGCGTTCGGTTCGATGAAACCCGGAATTGCAAACTCGCACATCAAAGACGAGTTGTGTTTTTTTAAATTCAAAGGAAACAAATAGCTCTAAAATCAAGCCATGTGTTTTCGCTTTCTCAGAGGACACAGCCGGGATCCCGTTTACACGTTGGCGTGCACGTAAAAAAAACCTTGACAATTGAAATTCAAAATACGAATGTTCGATCAAATTGTGGTAGCCAAGTCGATGAAGAAAAGTAGGACTTTAAACCCCATTTCATTTCCAAGAACACGTGCGTGTAGTATATATATAGAGAGAGAAATGGGGTTTAACGTCCACTCGACACAAACTAGGTCATTTCGGGACTAACATATGGTTTAATTTTATTTCGATAATTCGCTTGCGCGTAGGGGTCTTTAGCAGTGGGAGGTCGGAGGACCCGGAGAAAACCCACGAGGTTGGACAGGCAACCCTACTCCTTGTCACGTACAACCGAGGAATCGAAACCACGCCAGTTGACCCAATGACAGGTCTTATGATACAGCGCGCACGTGCTAACCATTCGTCCATCCAACCCCGCCGCGTGTAGAATAAGGATACCGTGCTGGTGAAAATCAAAAGTGTATTTTTTTTAAAACGGTTACGACGAGAAACTGAAGGCGGTAATTATTCTACCATACTAACTGGATCTAACGCTCAAACACTGACTTCAATATGAAAAGAGAAATTAATTACTTGACGACATCTTTCCATTTGGTAATTTCACGCGTCAATGCACGTACTTTATTACTACCATACTATACACGGGATGTTCAAGTGATAGAATCGAACCAATGTCATGAAGGTTATCAGCTGTAGTTATTATAAAAAAATTCAAAACTTTTAAATAATGGAAATTCTGTATACGATTAACGTATTTTCATATGAATTAGAATAAAATGGAAAACATCTTTTTGCTTTTGAATAAATCACGCGCGGTGAATCATGGAATCTACTGGGTTTTTTTAAAAAAAAAAAATCCGTTTTAGATTTATATTTTGTACTTTATGCATGACCGCAATCATATTTTCATTGGGGAGTGGGGGGTTGGATGGCCAAATGGTTAGCACGTGCGCACTGTATCATAAGGTCTGTCATTGAGTCTACTGGCGTGGTTTCGAATCCCCGGTTGTACGTGACAAGGAGTAGGGTTGCCTGTCCTACCTCATGTGTTTTCTCCGGGTCCTCCGGTTTCCTTCCACTGCTAAAGACCCCTACGCGCAAGCGAATTATTGAAATAAAAATAAACCATGTGTTAGTCCCAAAATGACCTAGTCTGTGGGAGTGGGAGTCTCATTGGGGAGTCACAGAGTAAGTTACGTTACGTTGTGATATCAGTATAGGGGCCACGGTAGCTCAGAGAGTAAGACACTGCCTCATTAGCAAGAGGTCGTGGGTAGAGAAGGTGCCCCGGGGTTTTTCCATTTCTCCTTTGTCAGTGGTACAGGGCGAAGGGTTCTGGCAAGGAACGGCGTACATATCTCGCTTGCACGTAAGACCATCCTTGACAGGCGGAATCCAACACAGAGTATTCGTAAACACCACTTTAGGCTACTCTTATATCATATTCCAACTGCCAAGGGATTTTTTACGTGCACGCCAATGTGTACACGGGACCTCGGTTTTTCGTCCCATCCGACCGACTAGACAGCTGTCCTTGTCAGGCCCTCCATCCTGCATCACTGACAAGGGGAAACCACGCCGGAGTACAGAAATGGAATGAAATGAGATGGGGTTTAACGTCCTACTGCAGTTTGTACAAACAAGTTGGACGCTAAACCCTATTTCATTTATATTTACAGACATTGTATCTAGTCCATCCCTAAAATAACATGCAATAAAAACATTCCCTAAAATAACTAAAATAAACTTTGAAAGGATGACCCACTATATCAACTGTTCACCGAGAAGATGAAATCATCGTCAATCATTTTATCGTCAGTTTTTTTACATAAAAATAAAGGAAACACGCAACATCTTAAATATCGTGAAATTACTGTCAAATATCAAAATATATGGACGGTTTCAATACAGTATTAATTTTCATGCCACGTAACGATAACACCAATATGACGGACAAATTAAATTAGTCCTAATATTCACAAGAAATAAAAAACAGTTTTATTGTTCAGAAATCGTTCCATATTAAAATCGACACGGGCGATAAGAAATTATTCTAGTGCAGCCAATGGTAGTAAGAAAACGTTCCATATAAAACATGGATCATAAAAAAATCTATTGAAGTTTAGCCAAGTGAAAGTTAGGAATATTTTGTTATGTGGAATAATCAGTTGAAATATAATTAACACGAGGAGAAGAGCGAGAAGTTGTTGGAAGGGTCAATGAGATTTCTATTCAAGCGATCCTACAAGTTGAAGAACTTTTTCTCACCAAGATTTTTTATACAGACGATAAAATGACGCCATTGAAGAGGTTGAATAGTTAAAAACTTGTTGAACAAAATGAATGCCGTTAAATTTGAGATGTTTTATTGGGTATTATTAAATAAAATCCGCGAAAAGATCACAGTAGGCCAAACTGATGTTTTGAAAAAAAAAGATGCAATCATTGCGTGTTTTTCAGATTTGTAAACCAAAATTATTTCTTAATATCGTTAAAGAAATAGAACCGAAGATAAAATGGCACTCCCTGATTGTCATAATGTCTAAAATTATATGAACTGTAAACAGAATGTCCCCATTGCTATTTTATTTTTTTACGAAATTGAGCACACCAGGAATTCCGCGGCCTGTTTGTCACCCTGATGCTTGTCACGTGTATATATACTGTTTATCACGTGTATATATACTGTTTATCACGTGTATTTATACTGTTTGTTACGTGTATTCATACTGTTTATCACGTGTATTTATACTGTTTATTACGTGTATTTATACTGCTTGTCACGTGTATTTATAGGGTGTGTCGATTGTACTTTTATTCTAAACGGACATGCATAAAACATACCCCAATAATTCCATAGTGACAAGACCCTTGTGATTTTTATCAGATTATACAACCATGATCTAAAATCAGATTTGTCAAGGGTTTCAACTCATATCGTTTTGTTTTAAATTCACATTTTACTCCGAGATAAAAAAAAATATCTCCATTTAGAGTTGAGTATCAGGGATTGTTTTTATGAACAAATTACCACAATCGATGCGTGGACAAATTCATTTTGTAACCAGATTCTGTTTTGATGTGAAGGTTTTTTTTTCGGAATGAGAAGTTTTTTGCACAGTGTAAACTGTAATATTTCTAGAGATGAAGTTGAACCACGAGTTGCTGAGATAAATAAACACACCACTGATACAATAAAATACTCAAAGAGAAAGAAGAAGAAGAAAACTAAATAAAAAGAAGAAATTAATTCTCCACTCCTCGTGTTATCACATATTTGTATAGATTTATTTTTATAAAATATTTTGAAGTGTTGGTGATATCGATGTATTCGGTGGTTAATGGTGTTTAGACGAACAACATGGCGTTTTCAAAATATCCTGACAAGCAAAAGAAATAAAGAAGAGATCAATGATGGAGAGCAGGATAAAAGAGTTGTTGGATAACGATCATTGATATAATAAGTTGTATCAAGTATCGGGTTACATGTATCCTCCTCGGGCATCAAAAGTACATGAATGATTAAATAGCCTACAATTCACCCAATCCTTTAACCAATGTGACACATTACAAGAAACAAAGTGTAGTCGTGTATCATAGTTCACCGCTAGCTATACCACGGATCATTAGTAGGTCTATTGAAGGACGCCTTTTACCACGGATGGTCGTTTAGTCAAATTAGAGAGAGAGAGTGTGTGTGTGTGTAACGTCCACTCGACACAAACTAGGTCATTTCGGGACTAACATATGGGAGGAAATCGAAGGACCCGGAGAAAAACCCACGAGGCTGGACAGGCGAAGCTACTCCTGGCGATGTACAACCAGGGAATCGAAACTACGCTAGTTGACTCAATGACAGACCTTGTAATACAGCGCGCACGCGCTAATCATTTGGCCACCCAAACCCCCCTTCTATTGAAGAAAGAATTGAACGTTAATTCACAGTTCGTATATACATGAGTTTGACCAATCTGGCTGAAACGTAGGACGTTAATCCCTATTTCAGGCCTTCACCCCCCCCCCACCCAGCTAATGGTGTTAGCATAAAGGTCCACTTTCCATGTACGTGTTTCATCCGGTGAAAAAGTCGCTACACTGCAAATGTAATGGAGCCGTTTGCATGTAAGCGTTTCCGTGCACGGAAAAAAAGTTGCTCGATGAGCGAAATGTTCGCTGGCGTTTTTTCTCACGCATGCGGATGTTTACTATGTACTGACGTTTCCATATAACCGACGAAAACGCACGCCGGAAACGCGTACATATAACACGGGCTTATTGGAGAAAGAATTAGAATATAAATATTAATTGTCTTACCTTCATTGACCTGCCATGTTATATTACAATAAAAAACATCAAAACATTCAGTTTTAGGTTTATGTTTATAACCCGTGGTTGTCAAACAATTGTCTTTTCCATCAACCTGGGTACATTCTTCTGTTGTCCATTTTACTAACAATAACTTCGTCCGACATATTACATCCCAACACTCACGTTTAGTCCATAATGAAAAACTCACATTGCCCTTAGTGTCAGGATCCGTTTCGTTGATGGGTCGAGTCCAGAAAGGCACAAAGGCTCCACCTAAATCTAGTCCTATGGCAAGAAACAATATCACTGCTGTAATAATACTGTATATCAACTTCTCTGTCTTTGTAGCCATTTCTTTTTTTACAATCCTTTCTTTCTCAATCTGTACACTTGATTTCACTAAAAAAAGAAAAAAAAATGGTTTAAAAAATATGTCTATCTGCAAAAACAAGGTGATAGATTTCTATAAATAATTCAAATGTGAAAGGAAAATTGAGCCTACAGACTGTACGATTTTCAGGGAAATGAAATGGAGTTTGATGTTCCTCGGAACGGGTTCTTTCCTTATCTCCGATTATCTATCGTCCTTACTCGAGGATACCTTGATAATCCGTTGGAAATAATGCGCCTCGGGAAGATTGTATAGCCTAGGGGCGTCTTCCGATAATGTGCAACTGGAAACCCTTGTCCCACAGCAATACTATATATACGACGAGGCTTTGTCGTTAGGGGGTGACCGTGGTACTGGAGCGTCTACAAACTAGAGGAAAATAATACTTTTAAGAACACTGACGTTTATTTCGGGTGCTGGTATATACAATGTGAGTGAGTAAAGCGAGGCGGGACTCACTCCCATATATACCCTAACGCGGCTAACCCTTATCATCAGTGTTAAGTAACTTTTAAAATAAAATGAAATGAAATCGGGTTTAACGTCCTACTGTTCTGCTCCTATACTGGGCTAATGAAGACGGGCATATGCCATACAGTGTGCTATGAGGGAAATTTTGCCCGGGCAGCGGCACTATCGCCTACTCTTATATCGAATTCCAACTGCCAAGGGATCTTTTACGTGCATTCCAATGTATACACAGGACCTCGGTTTTTCGTCTCATCCGAAGGACTAGACAGCTATCCTTGTCAGGCCCTCCGTTCTGCACCACTGACAAGGGGAAACCACGTCGGAAAATCCAGATGAACTTTCTCGGCCAATGCAGTGATCGAACACCCGACCTCCAGGCTAGCGAGCCACCGTGGCCCCAAAGTAACTTTTAATCCTCTTAGTTTCTAAACTTGGTCTGAACATAACATTGCAGGAAACTGCAATTAATGTTTCGACTCTAACTATATAAAAGTTAAATAAGAGATCTTGAAAACCATTAAATGTTTAATAATTATAATGTGAATGAACTGTGCAGGAAAAGGGACTTTTCGGTGAGATGTGATAAGACATGTATGACTAAAGATCGGAAAGTAATATCTGTATACTATAACATTCCTTTGAGAGCTATGAAGGAAATTAAATAGTGTTTTAGGTCACTTGGTGAATTTTCCAGGAAATTCTATCTTTTCATTGCACGACAATCTGTACACCCGTATGACTAGACACAGTTCCTTGCCAGTACCTTTTCCTCCTGGACAACGCCTCCCTCACTGAGCCACCATGACGCCCGATTTTAAAAGCAAAACAGGATATTATTAGGTCAAAACGATCACGGACAGTAATCGCGGTGCCATATATATTTAGAGAAACTTAAACCAAAGAGAGCAGACTATTCATTAGCTGAGAGCTGGAATTTCTACAATTTTAAAATATTTTAGTTGAAGTTTTCATTAATAAGGCCACACGGCAAATTTTTAACAGATGTGCAAATCATATATGTCTAGTGTCCAGTGCGTCTCCATGGTCCCTACCCTAATTCCACAGTTACGTCTAATTGGTTCGAGTCTGTGAATACCAGTAAACATTAACCAGATTATAATTTAACCGCGAACTTCCCAAAATTGTCCTTTTACATTAGCATAATATGGATTCATGTCTTCGATATATATTGTAAAAATAAACCCCCCGAAGTATTAAAATATTTTTAAAAGGCTGAAAGAAAACAATCAAGAGACAGAGAAAGGAAATAAAACAATTAAGAAAGAAAAAGATCTACTCGTGAAAAGATCAAATAACATTTTTTTTTTGTGAGTTTTTATTGTGATCGAAGTCTCTAATCAGACGGTGTTATAATATAATATATAAAAATTGTAGCCGGGGAGAATGAAATAAGAAAACGGTGTGATATTTGAGGTAGGAGTTTGAACGATCTATATTATTAATCAGTTGAGTTTGTATATGGTCGATTATTTTCTTACATTATATAACAGATATATATAGTGGTGTGAGGTGAGGGCATTAAAGTAACGGGGGGTTGGATGGCCGAATGGTTACTTAGCAGGTGCGCGCTGTATCATACGGTCTGTCATTGAGTCAACTGGCGGGGTTTCGATTCCCCGGTTGTATGTGACAAGGAGTAGGGTCGCCTGTCCAACCTCGTGGGTTTTCTCCGGGTCCTCCGGTTTCCTCCCACTGCTAAAGGCCCCTACGCGTAAGCGAATTACTGAAATAGAATTGAACCATGTGTTAGTCCCGAAATGACCTAGTTTGTGTCGAGTGGACGTTAAACCCCATTTCTCTCTCTCTCTCTTTCTTGCTGATAAAACATATACAACCAATAAAGTGGAGAGAGAGAGAGAGAGAGAGAGAGAGAGAGAAGAGAGAGATCAGGAGGTTGGACAGATGATCCTACTCCTTGTCGTATACATGTATGTCTGGGATTGAAATCACTTGACTCAATGGTTGACTTAATAATCCAGGACTTTCACAAGCCTATGTGGCGCCCCTGGATAAAAGTTTCAGTCACGCCCACCCCCACTCACCGCGCATACTGGTATGCAATTAGATATAGTCTAGGACACTAGGGCATCCTAGTGATATAGTCTAGAACACTAGTACATCCTATATGAAACTAATTACATTGAAACGGTCAAAAATTCTAAAATTAAAGACAAAATAATCAAGGGAAATATTTTCACGAATATTTAATTCTAAGGCTGATATTATTTGGTATGATTATTTTCACAATTTGAACTATTCCTCGTGACATCCACTATTTTTTCTTGGGGTTAATTCCACTCGTCGCTTTAACCCCAATAAAACTTTCATCATAAAACCACCACCATATAAGTATAGGTTTATTTGTGACGTTTCATATAGACGTGCGAGACCTCACTTCTCTCAAAATGTCACCAAATGACGATATCAATACCAACATCAATATACAGTTATTGCCATCACCAATGTATAATTTAATTGAGTTAAATTTTATCCTCGTACAATACAAAGAAAATGAAATGAAGTGGGTTGGACTTTGATTCTACTCGTGCATTATACCTCGCCCTGTCCCTCCCGGCATCCTTACAATGGCCGTATAGTTCTTTCAATGCAGTACACCAAAAAACCCTACTACACAGCTCTAAAAAAAATCTCTATGCAAATGATGAGTCTGATTACATATTGTATGAGAAGTTTTCACGTACTCTTCGTGGAATTGTAACAAATAACCAGTCTCTCTCTCTGACACAGTAGGGGAGGGGGAGGGGGAGGGGGCTTCGTATATGCTTGGTTGACATATAATGATACTTGACTAGTTGTAAGATGAGTTGACAGGATCTTACAGCCAATGGGCTTCTTTGTTACATGGGGATAAAAACATGTCTTTATAAGGTGATTAGGTCGAACTTAAAGCTCATTATTCATAACCTTTAGACATCTCAACAGATGCTCAACACTCAACCATAGACCTTTAATATGATTTACTAGCAGGATACCCGGCTTCGGCCGGTCCGAGCTACCCCTATACTCCAAATTTCAGACTCGGGGCAGACCTAGTGAAGCCGCCAACTCCGAACAGACCGGCTTCGCTCGGGGGTCATAACTCCGAAACCGGAAGTGGTAGACTAACGCCACCTGGCCTATGTTACTCCCCGGTCCGAGCTACCCCTATACCCCAAATTTCAGACTCGGGGCAGACCTAGTGTAGCCGCCAACCCCGAACAGACAGGCTTCGCTCGGGGGTCATAACTCCAAAACCAGAAGTGGTAGACTAACGCCACCTGGCCTATGTTACTCCCCGGTCCGAGCTACCCCTATACCCCAAATTTCAGACTCCCCGGTCCGAGCTACCCCTATACCCCAAATTTCAGACTCGGGGCAGACCTAGTGAAGCCGCCAACTCCGAACAGACCGGCTTCGCTCGGGGGTCATAACTCCGAAACCGGAAGTGGTAGACTAACGCCACCTGGCCTATGTTACTCCCCGGTCCGAGCTACCCCTATACCCCAAATTTCAGACTCGGGGCAGACCTAGTGTAGCCGCCAACCCCGAACAGACAGGCTTCGCTCGGGGGTCATAACTCCAAAACCAGAAGTGGTAGACTAACACCACCTAGCCTATGTTACTCCCCGGTCCGTGCTACCCCTATACCCCAAATTTCGGACTCGGGGCAGACCTAGTGTAGCCGACAACCCCGAACAGACCGGCTTCGCTCGGGGGTCATAACTCCGAAACCGGAAGTGGTAGACTAACGCCACCTGGCCTATGTTACTCCCCGGTCCGAGCTACCCCTATGCCCCAAATTTCAGACTCGGGGCAAATTTAGCCGCCAACCCCGATCAGACAGACTAGGCTCGGGGGGGCATAACTCCGGAAGTGGTAGACTAACGCCATCTGGCCTATGTTACTCCCCGGTCCGAGCTACCCCTATGCCCCAATTTTCAAACTCGGGGCAGATGTAGCCGCCAACCCCGAACAGACAGACTTGGCTCGGGGGGTCATAACTCCGAAACCGGAAGTGGTAGACTAACGCCACCTGGCCTATGTTACTCCCCGGTCCGAGCTAACCCTATACCCCAAATTTCAGACTCGGGGCAGACCTAGTGTAGCCGCCAACCCCAAACAGACAGACAGACAAACGACAGTCACAAATATATATATAGATAGATAGATAGACCTGTAACTGACCAGGAGTAGGGTTGTCTGTCTAACCTTTAATATGATTTCTAGACCTGTAACTGACCAGGAGTAGGGTCGCCTGTCTAACCTTTAATATGATTTCTAGACCTGTAACTGACCAGGAGTAAGGTTGTCTGTCTAACCTTTAATATGATTTATAGACCTGTAACTGACCAGGAGTAGGGTCGCCTGTCTAACCTTGTGGGTTTTCACTGGGTCTTCCGGTTTGCCCTACGAATTATTGAAATAAAAATGTACGCTATGTGTGTTACCGGTTCGTCCATAAACATACATTATGATAAACATACATTATGATAAACATACATTATGATATACATTATACAAGAGCTAAATCTGTTTATTGCAGGTCTTTCTTTAGGCCTGAAATGTTATCTAAATTATTAATATAGACATTATTTAACTTATTCAGACCATAATCAACTCTCGATGTCATTGCTAGGCTGCGATAGTTAGCGGATTGGAATACATTTTTTGAAAAATAATTAAAGGTAAAACGGGATAATCGAGGCTTTGGTTTTTATCGTACCGACTTTAGTAATGATGATCGAGGCTAAGCTAAAATTTAAAAGCTAATATCTCGGTTCAGAGTGAAGGAATTTGACTGAAATTTTCAGCATATTCTATTTACGTTATCTATATTTTTAACAATTAAAGCGAGAACTGTCAACTCTTTATCTAATCCTGCCTAATGCTGCTTTAAATGACAAAGTTTGTGGCTAGTGGGGGATCACGTGGCTAAGTGGGCAAGGCGCTGGCTCGCTAGCCTGGAGGTCGGGTGTTCTATCCCTGCATTGGCCGAGAAAGTTCATCTCGATTTTCCGGCGTTGTCAGTGATGCAGAACGGAGGGCCTGACAAGGACAGCTGCCTAGTCGTTCGGATGGGACGAAAAACCGATGTCCCGTGTATACATTGGCGTGCACGTAAAAGATCCCTTGGCAGTTGGAATTCGATATAAGAGTTGGCCGTAGCGCCGCTGCCCGGGCAAAATGTCCCTCATAGCACACTGTATGGCGTATGCCCGTCTTCAATTAGCCCAGGTTAGGTGCAGAAGAGTAGGACGTTAAACCCCATTTCATTTCATTTTTGTGGCTAGTGGACGTTAACCCCCCCCCCCCCCTCTCTCTCTCTATCTCTCTGGGACCTATATTTCATGAAAACTCCAACTATAATACATATGGATGTGGCCGTTTGATTGGTTGTGGCTGAAATCTTGGTTTAACCTTTTAGCTAATGAAAGGCTAAATTCTTAAGACAAGTATTCTAAATAAGACCCTGGTGTTTTCATATGGGATATTATTAGACGACAATTGGCAAGTTTTTATTTTAAATGTGAACAATATAATTACACGAGAGTTTCAAGGCGTGAAATATTTCAACATATTTTAACCCATTCTTTTTCTTTTAAAGAACTTTTTTAATCACAGATTATCTTATTAAAAATTCTACCCGGAAATTAGTTCTGCTCTTTAAACTCAACATTCCAGGGTCTCTATTTTCTAGGCGCGAGATTTATCCCAAGACATATTAAGGAATCTATATTCGACGAAAATTTAACACAAAATATATTTTTTTATCTTTCCTATCAAAATGTTATGGAAATGTTTTATAATTGAATTTTGAATTAAATTAAAACTAAACTTGAAGTCGGTGTGATTTATGATGAAATATCTTTATTTACGTGTATATATTTAGCCACTCCCGTGTGATATGTAAAACCGAATAGACACACCCATGTCCTGTATCCAGCTATAAATAGAAATCTATGAGTTAATCTACGAATTCGTGTGTGAGATCGGTATCATTGATATGATGATGTGACCCCGCAGAGACGAAAAGAGTGTTCTACTCTGTGAAGATTTGGGGGCCCACCCCAAGACCCAACGGACGGGATCCATAAGTGATCATCCCGAGGGCTACTGCTAGTCGGACGTCCCTAAGTGAAGGGATGTCGGGTATCCTGTGGAGGGCCGTTTTTTGTCTTGGTTCTGGTCCAGAAACATCGCTGCACCCCTGAACCTAGGTCGGACAGGCGGCGGGGCCCTGGGGCCCGGCTGACAGTCCTACCTCCCCCTACCCACCCAAAACAAAGATCGTAACATTTATGGCAAAGCGGACCAGACTGCGCCCGCTCGCCACCTTTTTTCTACCCCAAAACTTTCTCCGCTCCTTTCGATGAGATTTTTAACTTGGGCATTCCATGCTAAGACACTATGTCTCAAATTAAACTGGACCAAGCCTAATCCATACGGCGTCCTCCAGTAAGTTTCTTAGGAAACATCTTTGTCTACGATATCACCTTAGGTGGAAGTGGACGTAAAACACCAGAAACGAACGAACGAACGAGGAAGCGGATTTGTCTGCGATATCACTTCTGTGGAAGCGGACGTTAAAAAAAGCTATTTCACACGGCTAAATCTATTTGTTAAGGCCAACTCAATTTTCGTCATGGTAGCTGAGATGTAAACAAGGTTAGAGCACGTGATTGTTGGCGAGATTGTAGGTTAGGGTAAGCGTTGGGGCTATGGTTAGGGTTGGGATTAGCGCTAGCCCTGTTTACATCTCGTGACCTTTGACTAAACTTGAAGTTGGCCTTATAAAATAGATCTAACTTATTTCACACACTCCATATTGATCATGTGACCTGATATTAAAGAATACTCGCATGTTTTAATACGTCACTGTTATTAAAGCAGCATTGTCACTCTCACAAGAGAGCGAAATGAAATGTGGTTTAACTTCATGCGGTGTTGGCTGTTGCACCGACTGGGCTAATGAAAACGGACACCCGTGTACTATGAGGGACATTTTTCCCGGACAGCGAGTTTTCGTCCCATCCTAAAGACTAGAACTGTTCCTTGCCCCGCCCACGCCCCCTCCCCGTCATATGGTCAGATCTTCTATCGTGGAGGTCATCGAAAGTATAAAGTAAGGAAACAAATGAAATGGGGTTTAACATACTGTTCTGCTCCTAACCTGGGCTAATGAAGACGGGCATACGCCATACAGTGTGCTATGAGGGAAATTTTGCCTGGACAGCGGCACTACGGCCTACTCTTATATCGAATTCCACTTGCCAAGGGATCTTTTACGTGCACGCCAATGTGTACACGGGACCTCGGTTTTTTTTCCCATCCGAACGACTAGACAGCTTTCCTTGTCAGCCCCTCCGTCCTGCATCACTGACAAGGGAGAACCACGCCGGAAAATCTGGATGAACTTTCTCGGCCAATGCAGGGATCGAACACCCGACCTTCAGGCTAGCGAGCTAGCGTCTTACCCACTTAGCCACGTGATCCCCAAGTAAGGAAACGAAATATAGATGTGTATTTTAATCGGATAGCTGGGATTGTTTAATCTTTATCAAGCAAATGATACAAAAACTAAATGCCATTGAAACATTTCATTCCAAGGAACATTAAGAACGATAAGATCATAGAATAATATTATCACAGGCCCTTTAACCATCAGGAACTATAATGAGTACCATGTGGTGAATTCACATCACGACCGACGACAATAACAAACTCTTACTGAGGTTCTCGAATATTCTCGCCATATTTTCACACAACATCACTCCCCGTTTTATTTACAGCGAGTTTTCAAATTGTCGTCTGTTGGTCATTAGTTCATTCCGGATTAAAATCAAACAGTACGACCAACATCCTGTAACCCTATCACCAGGATCTTTGTTTTTTCTTGATGAATAACTAATGACAGTAAACCTACATCCATAAACTGATGTTATTGACGTCTGAATGATATTATTCCGGGTGTTCACACCAGGGAGAATTTTGCCCAGGCAACGCCGTTACTTTATTAAACTAGAACTGATACGACCAACATTGTTCGTCGCAACTCTAAAAATATAGCCAAGTTTTTACCCGATGATTACCTAAGTTTCCCCTGATTCATTCCAACCTTATCCTTAATTTAGCCGCCTACGACCCCCCCCCCCCAACAGACGAAAAGCAATATATAATATGATTTAGTTAGTGTTACGTGGACGTTTCCCTAACCTCGTGGGTTCCCTAACCTCGTGGGTTCTCTAAGTTCTCCCGATTCCTTCCAAGCAGTAGTGCAGCTCGAGACTATACCGCATTGGTCCATGAATTCTGAGCGTTTTGGAAATTAACATGTTAGTCCCGTAATAACCTAGTACGACTTAAGTGGACGATAAACCCCCCCCCCCTTCTCTTTCAACCCCACCCACATGGTTGATAATTAAAGATGTTGAATTGACATTGATGTAACTATATTTAATATCCGCCAATTATTGTTCTCCAAGAAACTAGACAGTTATAAAGACGCGGTGATATCTATTATCTATCAGCTGTCATGTATTATCTAATGGCGGTGATTTCTATAGAATTCAACAGTAAGATAAACTACTTAATGGTGTATATCCCCGCGGTTTGACACCCCAACAATCGTCATTCAACTACCGCTAACCTATTATTTAGTTAACAAGTTATTGTGTTGATCAACTCTCTTGTCACTGGTAAACAATGTCCATGTCAACTTACAAGGAGTAGGGTCGCCTGTCAAACCTCATGGGTTTTCTCCGGGTTCCCCGGTTTCCCCATAAGACCACTACGCGCAAGCCAATTATTGAAATAAAATTGAACCATGTTAGTCCCGAAGTGACCTAGTTTGTGTCGAGTTGTCGTTACCCCCACCCCCTCTCTCGCTCCACATTTTTTCTATACGGCACCCAGGAATAACTATCTAATTGTAAAGTCCTTCCAAGAACATGCTGGTCTGTCGCTGCCCTGACAAAACCCTGTCGTTGCTCCGACACAACCCCTAATCAAATTATTTGCTGCGTTTAGTAAATGCTAATTATATAATACTGTTTAATACCGAGCGGCATTTTTATCCTCCGCTTGCTAATGAGTTGTAAGAGTTATCATTTTCTATAGTTGACACCCACCCCCGGGCCCGTCCCACCCCCGCCGTCTTCATTTACCCAGGACGTCAAACCCCATTTCATTTCATTTCTGTAGAAGCCTGTCATCTGTAAAGAAAACAATAATCCTGCAGTATTCAGATCACATGGAAGTCATTTTATTATTCGACGCCACCACGAATATTTCTCAAGTCGTGTAGAAAATTAAAGAATTAACTTACAGAACCCACTGGTACGCCACTGCCCTGGCAAAATCTCCCGACTACGCTTAAAGCGTGTTTAAATGGTCCGTCGTCATAGCCTTTCTTTGTCGCGTATTCCCGATGTCAAAGGTCGTGCATGCGGTGTCAAAGGTCACCCTTCCGATGTTCGTTGATTCCAGGCAAGGGTCTAAACTCTTTGTTGTCACGTAGTTTCTTTGTTCCCAGTCCCAGCTCGCCATCTTTGTTCCCAGTCCCAGCTCGACATCTTGTGTGTGATGTTTTTATCATCATCAGCTGATGCTTGTTGACGATTTATAACAGAAATTGATTTCTGCCATAGCACGTGCTGTACTTAGTGTACGGGTATACACCATGGGGGTTTTAACACGTGTGTGACGTGTATGCACGTGAATTGTATAAATGTATAGAAACGCAAAAGAAAAATCTGATGACATTTTTAACATTTAAAAGATAAAATATTAGAAAAAGATTAGCCCCATTTCATTTAAGCAGATTAAAGTAAAATATTGGTGATGATATTATTAGATCCAGTTAGCTTGACAGTTGGAATTCGATATAAGCGTAGGCCATAGTGCTACTACCTGGGCAAAATTTCCCTCATAGCACACTGTATGGCATATGCCCGTCTTCATTAGCCCAGTCGGAGCAGAACAGTAGGATGTTAAACCCCATTTTATTTTATTTCCAAGCCTCTACACATCACTGTGTTATTAAATCTAGTCAATTATAATAAAATCTGCTGAAATGGTGACAGATGGTTGATGACAATAAATTTTATCGATCTTTATTCGTCCATGTCCTTAACACATTGCTCATCTTTTAATATAATTTCATCATAATTAGTCATTTCATAGCGGAATTATCTCCTTTATTGGTACCCCATCTAGTTATATTCCCTATAGGGGAGCCGCGGTGGTTCAGTGAGTATGATGCTGGCTTAATAACCAGGGGCGGTAATTACAAAAATTCTAAGAGTTGGAACCAACTCTTAACTGTCAAAAATTACTCCTAACTTTGTAGATTTTCCTAAGACCTATTTATAAAACATTTTACTTTAAGAATTACTCCTAACTATGACACATATTTAGGAGACCTCCTGTAGCACTCCTAACTTGTTAAAAGTACTCTTATCTTGGTTAACATGGCCGTCCGTGTACGCCGCCTAAGAGAGTTTAAAACAAGAAGAGATTTCAAATTTAATTATCAAATTAACAATTATAGTATTTTTAGCGAATTTAAGTGGCGCTACTTAAACCACCTTTCACATCTTGTAGACTGTTCGTTTGTCAACGGAATCATTTTTTCATGACAACCTGATGAAGCTCACGGGGTACCACGTGGTTCTAGTTGGGGGTTAACGTCCGCTCCCACCTGATTATTTTACACAGTAAGGTGAATATATGACAACCAAGGTGATCTATGTCTTATCACCTGTCTATATAAACAGGTGTAACCTGGTTTACACATAGGTACAATATATACAACTATCGTCGGTGAGCACGTTCACATCGTCCTCAAATAAAGGCGTACATTTCCAATTTAGCGAGGTGGGGGGGGGGGGGGGGGCGGATAACCAAACGGTTATCGCATGTCACCGAGTCAACTGGCGTGATTTCGATTTCCCCGGTTGTACGTGTTAAGGTGAAGGGTCGCCTGTCCAACCTCGTGGTTTTTCTCTGGATAGCCCGGTTTCCTCCCACTGCTAAAGACCCGTACGCGCTAGCGAATTATTGAAATAAAAATGAACCATATGTTAGTCCCGAAATGACCTAGTTTGTGTCGAGTGGACGTTACCCCCCCCCCCCCTCCTCTCTCTCTCTCTCTCTCTTGGGCCTATAACGATCTTTATACCAACACATCTACAACTCTATACACGGACCGGTGTTCACATACTAGCTCCACCCGAAGAACTTCGCGGTGTTCACATACTAGCCTACATTCACCGTGGACCTTCGCATGGCTCCTTAATATAATAAAATGCGTCATCTATTGTGATTATCGTAAAAACAACTTGTCAACTGAGGAGAAATCATCAATTTATAACGTCAGAACAAAGATGTCGGCAGAATAACTTCCTTCGTAAAAATATTGATTGTGAAAAATGACGGATGATCTTCAATAACAATAATAATCTGTTTTTATTTTACATCTTCTAAATCTGTCAAGTTTTTATCATCATGATGATATAATGAATTTATTTCTGTGTGATTTCAGTGGAATTACTCCAGATTTTCGTATTCTTATACACAGCAAGTTTAATCGTTCACAACTGTCAAAGGGTAACAGCACCGGAAAGTCTCGGGAAGTTATCTTTGGTACACAAGAATCGAACCCTGGTCTCTTGGTTAGCGAGGTAACGGTTTACCGTGATCCCATGTTACCAAAATAAATTTATAGGAAACAGTTGGAGATGGAGTGTTTTTGGCATGTTGTTTATTTCGTTTGAGAGGTTGTTTTTTTGTTATAAATAACATTGACATTGATAAAATGTGGATACACGTCTTCTTTCAGACATAAAACAATCCATGATTTATATAGCGTCTAGGTAGATTGACATTGACGGCTGATGACAGGGGGCTTACAACCAGACCCGTAGCCCCCCCTGGAAATAATCTTGCCCCCCCCCCCCCCCCTGACAAAAAGTTGTCGACCATATTTATAAATTACCTATGTATGATTTGAATATATTTCTTGAAAAACACTCAGAATAGTTCGTTCTTAGAACATATAATTGTCGATTTCTATGCTTAGAAACTCGTTTACAGCTACTCAATTTTCAAAATTTTCCGGGGGGGAGACCCCCGTACCCCCGGCAAGAGAGATTATGGTTGGTGAGATTATGGTTCGGGTATGCATTAGGGCTAGGTCCAGGGTTAGGGTTGGGATTAGCGCTAGCCCTATTCACATCTCGTGACCTTTGACCAAACTGGAAGTTGACCTTATCAAATAGACCTAACGTAGGAAGTTGGGACCAACAACTTGGGTCACGTTGTACACGCTGTTGAGCACCACAAAGAATCCTGGCCAGTTGGAATTCGATAAGATTAAGAAATGGACGGAAACGCCCCTTTCAGGAAAATAAATTTCCCTGGTAGCTCAATTATCCAGGATTGTATCGAAAGGTAGATAATTAAACCGCAATTCATTTTAAAGCTTATTACGTCGTCTAGAGTTCTACTTATTAGTCTTTTAAATCATATTCAAAGTTAATTAACGTTTTCCTTCAATAAAATATAAAATGTCAATTAGATGAATCGATGGACTGGTTGAACTAGTAATTAATTCATCGTTTAAGTACAGATTAACCATTCACCTTACACGTATTTAATAAAACGGAAACAAGATGGTCGTGTGGTCATTGAATATCGTCAGATATGGTTGTTAATGGCCGACCATTTAAAGCCACATTTCAATAATTTCATGCTTCTTTTACGATTATTTCATCTCACGTATTAACGGGTAATTTCGATTTTGTGTAATGCATTGCGCAAGGTTCAAATTTCAAAATCTGTCCCCGATAAGTGAGAGAGAGGGGAATGGGATTTAACGTCCACTCGACACAAACTTTAAATGGCAATATCGAATTGGAAACGAAATGGGGTTTAACGTCCTACTGTTGTACTATTTAGAGATTTAACAATATTTACAAGAATTAGAAATAATACAGATGATATGATAGTGTGAAGTATTAGTTCTGTTTATCTGACATCAGTAGATGTATTTTATATTAGTACACCTGCTTTAAAGTTCAATAATAAAAAAATCTTTAAAATCCTGTATCGATAGAAAGTGTTTTGTTTAAAACCCTGTATTGATAGAAAGTGCTTTGTTTAAAATCCTGTATCGATAGAAAGTGTTTTGTTTAAAATCCTGTATCGATAGAAAGTGTTTGGTTTAAAACCCTGTATTGATAGAAAGCGCTTTGTTTAAAACCCTGTATCGATGGAAAGTGTTTTGTTTAAAATCCTGTATTGATAGAAAGCGTTTTGTTTAAAATCCTGTATCGATGGAAAGTGTTTTGTTTAAAATCCTGTATTGATAGAAAGCGTTTTGTTTAAAATCCTGTATCGATAGAAAGTGTTTTGTTTAAAATCCTGTATCGATAGAAAGCGCGTTTAAAATCCTGTATTGATAAAAAGCGTTTTGTTTAAAATCCTGTATTGATAGAAAGCACTTTGTTTAAAATCCTGTATCGATAGAAAAGATTTTGTTTAAAATCCTGTATCAATAGAAAACCTTTTGTTTAAAAATATAATGTTTTATTTTTTACAAGATTTCCTTAACTTATTAATTATTACGTAATAACAGCAGTATTTATATTACTATGGACGTTTGAGAATTACGTTAATAATAATAATAATAATGGCGTGCTGTGACAAAGGTTTTTTTTTATCAAATGAACATTTATTACAGATAGACGATGTGAACAACCGGGCATGCTGTGTGTTTCATTAAACATTTTAAAAATACTAATTTCAAAACAAACAATTCATTATTTTCAGCCCAGAATTTTCGTATATAAAACATGTATAATATAGTATTTGTCACGTAAATTCATATTTGTATGTTCAGACATTTGTAAGCAATAAAAGTATATTAAATCTGAACAGTCGAGTTCCACAACCAACATGAACGTATCAAATGTGTCCCAGAATGTTTGACCTTAGCTCCGTCTTAACCTAAACATGTACCCCATGTTGAATTGACGTATCTATAACCTAAATTTGACTTAACATATAACTTTATCTTGTATTCAGTCAACGACGATAATAAGTAAAATAGAATTAAAACATGTCCTACCGTTTAACTGTTCATTGATGAAAATTTTAAAAGTTAATTATTCCAATAATTCAGTTTACGTCTGTTGCTATCCGTCAAGCCTGGCCATAACATAAATTGATACTCCCACTCTTCTATACGACTGTTAAAACTTGGTTCGTTCTCCTTCACTGCTCTAAAACAAATAAACATCAAACATGTCCGACACCAATCGTCACATCACCCAAAAAAACATTTCATCTCCTACAATTTGTATATATACTCCAGATTTCATGCACCGCTAAATAATCCACGGCCATCTATCCCAACAACGAGTTTTAATCTATTTAAATACTGTTTTAAAAACAAATAAAACTTTCTAAAATCTTCCCCGTTATGTTGCAAGCTTGCGACTTGACCCAATTGTAACGGGTCTCTGTTAACTGTGGTGTGTGCCTTTAGCAATAAGCATGGTATATAATGTCACTGGTTTGCCTTAAGGGGACGATCACAATGTACATGTACATATATATAGCGACCTTCTCACATCAAACCAACTATAACTCAACTAACTAACTTAATCTAAACTTTGTTCAAATTTCCCACTTCATACTGGTGCCCGTGTGTTTTACAGTCGTATTGAACGCTGTACACACACACAGAATCTGTGTAATACGGTGATTGGGAGAGAGAGAGAGAGATCATTCTTTGTTAAAGGCACGATGCCTTGACTATAGCTTCAAGCCAACTATTGTATGAAGACCGTGATTCTATTGTTAAATATCCTGCACCTCCTGTGTTCTTAAACCATGAACAAAGACAATATTTTAATCCTTCCAATGTCCAATGATTCGGGGCAATTTAACAGTTTAACGTCAGTTTGTGTCGGGGTGTAAGTTTTGGGCGCCATACAAAGAAATGATCTTAAAGCACTCTTTGTCACACCCTGCATATCACCTCGGTGGAAGCGGACGTAAAATACAACTAACACTAACTAACACCCTGCATGGACACCCAATCCACCTCAAGTCATACGCTTCAAGCAAGAAAACATATGTCCCGGGTGGCATGGACTCATTGCTTTTATACTTAACACATCGCGCAATGGGTTTTGACGTCCATTCGACACAAACTAGATAATTTCGGGACTAACATATGGTTCAATTTTATTTCAATCATTTGCTAGGCTTCTTTAGCTGTGGGAGGAAACTGGAGGACCCGGAGATAACCCACAGGGTTAGATACATCACTTAATGATGTCCCAATACTTGTCTGCGATATCACCCTAGTTTAAAGCGGACGTTAACCTCCAGTCAGTAATTGTAGTATATGCTCTTACCAAATAATGGCTAATAAATCAGATCATTCATTTTAAAATATAAAATTTAAAATAAAAATCCAAAAGACTTTTCCGCGGATTATTTTATATATATCTTTTATAAGGTGTGTTCCATATAAAATAACCCTTGACAAATAGTTCTCTCTCTCTCTCTCTCCCCCTCTCTCTCTCTCTCTCTCTCTCTCTCTCAAATGATGTATGTTTAAAGAAGCTAAATCGCTAACATTTGGGACCTAGAAATTGACAAAAGTGGGTCGCAACGCATATAATACTGTAGTATGAATGTATATAAACTGATTTACATTCAATGGTTTCCGTTTTTACTCCAATTTCAAATCAGTTACGTTCGGCGAAATAAGCCAGCAGTCTCAAGCGAGTGCAAATTTCTAGCGTCTGGTTATTCCAGTCTACATACGCCGTTTGATTTGGTGCAATGTGTCTAGCCTCGTCCCTCGAGTCTCTTGATACAACTGGGGCTGAAGCTCATTATGGTACACGATTCGTGTACCAATGGTAAAATGTTTATTTTGTCTTAAATATTAGATATCAAAAGCCCATCTTTTTCCGGTAAGATCACAACATGAATGTTGATTTAATTTGACAAATAAATCGTGTTTTCAATGTTGAAGATTTTGGATGATATTGAGTTAGAGACTTAGCTACTTTAACTACACTGTATACATATTGTTTGTTAAGAGTATTATGTTTTATATTTATGTAGATTTCTCCACTATCCGATAAGGTGTCATGTGTATATAGGCACGTATGACATAACCTTCTCTTGAATATAAATAAAATCCACTCCATCACAGATAAATCTCCAACAGTAATGTTCAATGGCAGGTCCAAGTATACAATGAGAATGACAACCAATTCTGGGGAGGTTTTGATTGTCCAGAGGTGTACAATTCAAAGACATTATCAACTCTCTCCTCTCAGTGCCAACTAATATTCTTTCTGAAATATCCCCACTTCCTTTCCTAGCCATATCTTATGTCGGATTATAATAATATTTTATAGTTTTCACAAATTAATCATTGATATTCTTGTCTTTTTAACATAATCTTCGACAAAATAAATTTAAATTTTATATAAAAATGAAAGAAAAAACCAAAGTCGTAGTTTTATATTAGGCTACATGTATTATATATTAGTACAGGTCGAATTATAAAATTGTTCTTAAATGAATAATAATGGTATGAATTACGAGTGCAGGTATCCGTAAAAAGGGAGGGAGAGAGGGGGAGAGAGAGACAGCGCACGAGGTTGTCCAGGCGATCCTTCTCCTTGTCGTGTACATGTCTGAGATTAAAGCCACTTCCTTTGACACAATGACAGACCCTAGGATCTAAAGAAGATGCGTTAGTAGACCACTTGACCCACTTGACTCAATAACAGATCTAAAGTACTGGCTTTAAACAACACGACCACCCCACCATCAAAACAACGATTGAAAGCATATTTTCTTATTTTTGAATATTCTGTGAGTGCACATAATGGTTAAAAATAAAGTTAAATGAATTATGTCAGTTATACAGAATTATAAGTTAGTTATAACGGGTTTACTTACTGTAACGTTATATAGAATTATTACAATTCGTGCCAGTAACTTGTTATTCGTATCATGTATAACTACTCCCTTGTCAGTGATACAGGTCCGAGGACCTGACAAGGACAGCGATGCAGGACGGAGGACCTGACAAGGACAGTGATACAGAACGGAGGGCCAGACAAGGACAGCGATACATGACGGAGGACCTGACAAGGACGGTGCCTATAGTTGGGATGGAATAAAAAAACGAGACCCGTTAAAAACCCGGATAGTTAGTTAGAATTCAATTACTATCCGGGCAACATTTTTGCTCGTGGGCATGGCGTTAAACATCATTTTATTTCATTCATTCATTCATTGTGCCATATATTTATTTTATGAAAATATAGTTAGTTATGTTAAACCCTCAAATAAAAGCGAATCCACGTCGTATTTTATAGGATATCTCCATTTTGGGGAAATTCACAGCGGTCATGTTTTGGAATGAGTTTTAAGAATTATTCAAATGTGATTTATTGTAAAATGTGATTTATTAGGGTAAAATGTGATTTATTAGGGTAAAATATGTTTCAAAAGGGTAAAATGAACTTACCCAAGTTGATTCTAAAAGTTCTATCAATGAAGTGTATAAATATTTAATCCTTGCACAGGTAAATCCTTGCACAGTATTTAAAACAACGTATTACAGGTAAATATATTACTTATATCACCTTGTCACCATAGAAACATGGTTCTCACGTACCGTTTTAATTAAAATTGCCGAGATTAAACTTGAAACTAATTATAGTTATTCAAACTTTAATCTCGTTCACCTGACATCAAATACCTTTAGTCTCGATTATCAAGCTTCTGGATTAAGGAATTGAAGCGTTAATCCACTTACAAGACAATAGGTAATTAGTCAGTGACGAGTAATCCCCCTTTGATGTTCCTTTATTAATCGCCCCGCCTTTCAGTATGGGTGATTTTGTCGACCACAGCGTTGATAATGAACAGTTAAGGTATTTCATAAGACAAGCTACAATTCTAAAACAGTTCTTGTGAACAACATCCGTACAACTTGCCACAAACTAGACAGTAAAAATTTGACAATAGGAAGTCGAAATTCTGTCCACGAAAGAAGAATTTGGACGATTTAAAGTTGAATGAACCCTACACGAAAATATCCCTTTTAGATCAGAATCTTGTCTTTTGCTTTTGGTTTTCTACTTTTTACGCAAGATTGTATTTTGAACCTGATGTCATTGAGCGTGGATATGGTTAACTGATATCCCTCCACGTCGTTAAGCGTGAAAATCGCTAATTTCGAATGAAAAGTGCATAGTTTATATTGGAAAAGTTCTCGGTGCTTTCTAATTTATTGGGATACGACGTAGCTGTAGTACAAATAACTGTAGTATTTTAATTGACCTTCATTGATCCCACTAATACAATTCGACCGATAAATGTTTCACGGACTGATCCCATTGAAATCGAGCGGGTTTTTATTGCATTCGGGGACGATGGCTGGGGGGGGACATTGGTTTGGCCCATGAGTCATTAACTATGACATTACGCTCAAAGCCTTCTAAGTCGTGCCGGATAGGCCTTAAAGGTGGTCGCATTGGCTAAAAGTGTGGTCGTATTGGCAAAAAAGGTTGTCGCATTGGTAAAATACGAAGATTTGTTCGATATAATTAAAGGCGATAACTTTAGAAGAAATGATATAAGTTGCTCTCAATTATTGAAACGCTCAAAAAGTTTTACAGTAGATCAGATGACAGCATCATTCTGCATACAGAGCACCTTCTACTTCATACTTCGAGAATAGATCTCTGTCCTAAATGGCCGCCATATCTAAAAATTAGTATACAGTTTTGTAATGCGTTTCTACTCTGTTACACATCTATCATACACACAAAGACTAAATAAACTTTTTAAAATTTTATTAAATGGAAGCAAAATAAATTCTCAACAAAATTCTCGAAGTATACCTACTGTATTCGACTAAAATCATTGATTTAGGACTTAAAAATCTCGGCCAACAAGCTTAGTGTCTGTTCTTAAAGGAGTTAAATCGCTAATATTTGGGACCTAGAAATTGACAAAAATGGGTTGCAACGCATACAATAATGTAATATGAATGTATATAAATTGATTTACATTCAATCGTTTCTGTTTTTACTGTAATTTCTAATCAGTTAGGTTCGGCGAAATATGCCAGTATTCTCAATCGAATTTCAATCTCTAGTGTCTGGTTATTCCAGTCTACGCCGATAGTATTTATTGGGCATGCTCTCCAGATAAGAATATAGCGTCACCGTTTGACATGACTTGTGAAATATGCCTAGCCTCGTTTTTCGAGTCCTTTATTACAAATAGCGCTGAAACGCATTATGGTACACGATTCGTGTACCAATTGTAAAATGTTTATTATGTCTTAAATATTGGACATCAGAAGGCCATCTTTTCCCGGTAAGATCACAACATCAATGTTGATTTAAACCGACAAATAAATCGTGTTTTCAATGTCGAAGATTTTGGATGATACTGAGTTAGAGACTTAGCTACTTTAAGCGGAGCTACCTGTAGACAGACAGTCTATGTTTAGTATGATGACAGCACCTGTCGTTAGAATGGTGAACAAAGGTCATAACACCGGAAGTAATTACTGCAGTGCCGGATCTACATATAGGTTTGCCAGGTTGGGACCTAGGACCTCTTGATCAACCCGGTCTCAGGCCAGGGTGCACACTGTCTTTGACGTACGGGCCGATAGTTTTAAAAAACCCTTCGTTGTCCTGGGATTTGTTCAATTGTGTTTAATACACACCTGTATCTTCCCCTAATCGTGAGGGGGGGGGGGGTAAGTGGAATAGCCTAGGTCTTCTCTTCATCTAGTTCTTGCCCTGTATTACTGAAACTGTTTTAAACCTGTAAAATGATAGGATGATAGGAGGGGACATATTACCCGGACAGCGAAGTTTTCACCTACCGGTACTCTACATTCAATTATTATTGTAATCTCTAATAATAGGGTGTTTAGCAGTGGGAGGAAAGCAAAGGACACTGAGAAAACCCACGAGGTTGGACAGGCGACCACATTACTTGTCACGTACAACCGGGGACTCAAAACCACGCCACTTGACTGCCGAATATAACCAAAATCTATTTCTTAAGGCCAGCTCAATTTTCGTCAAGGTCACTGAGATGTAAATAGGGTTAGGGCACGTGATTGTTGGCGAGATTGTGGGTTAGGATAAGCATAAGGGCTATATCCAGGGTTAGGTTTAAGAATTTGGGGGAGACGATAAGTCTCTGGAAGCCTATTCTACAATAGATCTAATCGTATTAGAAATGTTCCCACTACTGATGTCTTCCGTCTTACTCCAGCCACAGTTCAGTTGAGCAATTATTTTAGTCAAATGACTACAAAAATGTTACTGCCCTATAGCTCCCTTAATTTACACATAACTGACCCCAAACTGTACTGCGCATAGCTTAACATATAATACCCCAATTCCCATTGAAATAATGGTAAAGACTTGCCGAATAGGCCTCATTATATGATTTGATGAAACCCAAATTGCTACGCAAAATTTCTCTCCTATCCAACTTAAAATGTCCGCCCAGCCGGAAATAGCATGCGCACTCCTTACGTGATCATACGTCCCTTTCCATATATGGCATTCATCGTAAAAAAACACAGTAGCACTGACTTATAAGGGAAGTGATGGGCGGGGTTAACACATGCGATATTTGGCGAGATTTCACCTGGGTGGTGTTATGGCGGCTTGTACATTATAAGAAATATCGCTTCGAAAATGTAGAACGCATTATTACAAAGAAAAACTGTTTGGTAACTATTCTATTTTAGTGGTCCAGTCTTCACTATTTGTGATATAATTAATTATTTCAATACAAACTGTAATGATATGTGTTGACAATTGTGCGTTTGAACCTATTTGTACTTGCGCAAGGCCTCTTAGACTGTATTAATTGTAGTGCTGAACACGGTTTAGCGCGACAATATTGTAGCTAGTCACGTATGTCTCATAAATATCTTGATATTATTATGTAAATAACTCGGTTACAGACATTTTACCATTTTCTCAGATTCTAAAATAACCCAACATTTCCATAATACTCTAATAATTGTCGCCATCTTTAATCTTTACCTTTCCAGGATAAAAGAGAGAACCTGAATTGGTCCATATTTAAATTATCAGACAAATTATGAGAAATACTTCAAGTTATCTCTCATCATGGCGCTTTCTTCTCAACCTAAAATGAAGAAGCAATTATACCGTCTGAGACGTCATACCAGACAGAAGATAGATGGCCCACATAAAGACAACGTACAATAGGTGTGTCTCAAGTTGTCCTACATTTAAAGTGGGGAGCCACGGTGGTTCGGTGGGTAAGACACTGGCTCGCTAACCAGAGGGTTCCGTGTTCGATCCTAGCGTTGGCCGAGAAAGGTCATCAGGGTTTTCCCGTGTAGACAATGGCGTGCACGTAAAAGAACCCTTGGAAGTTAGAATTCGATATAAGAATAGACCGTAGCGCCGCTGTCCGGGCAAAATTTCCCTCCTAGCACACTGTATGGCGTATGCCCGTCTTCATTACCCCAGTCGGAGCAGAACAGTCGGGTGTCAGATTCCTAAAGCAATGGTCAGGACGGAATATGCGATCATTTCACTGTAGATGCAAGTATCCCATGACATTAACCCGGCCCGGTTGTCAGGTTACTCCCTCCCCCCCATTCATTTCTTTCATTTGGTTAATCCCGCGAAAACCACTACGCCCTCCACCCTTCACATACACACCACCACCACTTTGTTAGCGAAGACTGTATCCCCCCCCCCCTCCAATTATAGTTTGTTTATCCACTTGTCTCGTGTTTATCTAGGTGTAAATTACGATCTAAGATAGAAACTAGAACCTCACAGGTAAAATTTACAGTTAAGGGAGAGAGAGAGATGGGATTTAACGTCCACTCGACACAAACTAGGTCATTTCGGGACTAACATATGGTTCAATTTTATTTCAATAATTCGCTTGCGTATTGGGGTCTTTAGCAGTGGGAGGAAACCGGAGGACCCAGTGAAAACACACGACGTTGGACAGGCGCCCCCACTCCTTGTCACGTACAATCGAAACCACAAAGTTAGGAGGTCGGTTACGTCGAAATGTAGTGCGAAAAGATTTCCCGGGTGAACCTCATACCTGCCTTTGAACAAGGTGTGGCCACATGTTGCTCCATCTGTGGTTAGTAGAAAGCGTGCAACCAAACGACAATTTGACGAAAATTACCAAAAAGTCAACAGGGAGATGAATGGTTCCACTAAATTGATATCGAAGACAAGCCCCGGAGGAGCGGAAACTTTTTCCTATATTTTAGAAAATGATTTTGAAATCTATGCATTTGAGGTGTTAGCCACGGATTGGTTTAGTACGAAGTTCTTCACTTTATTAATTAAAAAAACCCAAAACAAACATAATAATAATAGCGTTTGGATCATTACTGTTTCAAACATTACTGCAGAAATAAAGTAGCTTACATCATTGCTCTAAAAATCGAAAGATGCCCGCGATTTCAAATAGAATCAAAGTATTCCATGCAAGACAGTTGAATTGACATCAAGTGACAAGAATTTTCAACATTCCAGTAAAAAAATAAAACTATAATTAACACTTTAAAACCAGCTCGTGTCATTCTTTCTATTTCTTACGACGTTACCATAGAAACAGGCAACAGCCATCTTTACAAAATGGCTACTCGAGTCGTCATGGAGTGGTTTCCATGGAAATTGGTAATGGCGGTCTTGTTGAGGCCTACTTGAGATATGAAGTAAGAGAGGTTGAAAGGCGGGAAATGGAGTCGATGGGCGAAGAGGAGTTAAAATAATATGATCCTTGGGGTTAATGGAGAGGAAACTTTGAAGTGAGGATGATTTCGGATTTTGTAATTCGTGAATGAGAATGATATTGATTTTGGTGACTGGCATATTTTATAACCAGTTGAAGTGGATCATGTTTGAGTTTTAAGTAGCATTATAAACGTGGAAGAGATCAGATAAGGTATGAGAACGTGCATCCGAGATCACGAGATCACGTATCTTTACAAATGATTATAAATTATTAAAACAACAAGACTCGCGTCCATCTACGACTACAGAAAGTCAACCACTAGATTGAACAACTACATTAGTTAGTTTTGTTTGGTTCCCTTGACCTGTTCTCTTCTGTTGATGTCTTCTATTGTTGACACCTTCTTCTATTGTGTGTTCATCTGTTAACGTCCTGTTCTATTCTATTGTCTGTGTTGTTCTGTTGTTGGTGTTGTTTGTGTTGATGTCTTGTGCAGCTGGTGGCCTTTTTACCAAATGAAATGAGGTTTAACGTCCTACTGTTCTGCTCCGAACTGGGCTAATGGAGACTGGTAAACTCCATACAGTATGCTATGAGGGAAACTTTGCCAGGACAGTAGCACTACGGCCTACTCTTAGATCGAATTCCAACTGCACGCTAATGTGTACATGGGACCTTGGTTTTTCCTCCCATCCAATTGATGACACACCCCTTGCTGGGCTCTCCGTTCTGTATCAGCAAACACTGGGAGCGAACCCGAGAAATCCTGGTTAAGGAGCGAACATCCCAATCACTGAGGGACTGTGGCTCCCCACCATTACATGCAAGTATTAAGCCCTCTTAGACGACATTATGAATCCATAATCACAAAACCCAGTTTGAGACTCAGATAATAATGGTGATTAATTTTCTATGGGTTTTGTTTCCTAGAGACAGGAATTTAATTTCATTCAATTCATTTAGTTGCCAGATCTTAACAACAAACAATAATTATTATCTTAAAACAATGTCATTTTAACTGTTCATTTTATTTACAAAAATATTTACAGTGTTGGATAAATGTAAAATAGCTGTAACCATTAAAGTTGGTATATTCATATCAATAATAGTTAAAAGGACATAGTTCAACTTTATCAATCTAAATATAGAATTAAAACAAGGGTAGCGTTCAATAGTATTGTTGCAAGGTCATAGTTCAACTTTATCAATCTAAATATAGAATTAAAACAAGGGTAGCGTTCAATAGCACTGTTGCAAACATGTTTATGAATACGAGATATAAAACTTAGAACAAGGGCAGTACACTTTACTTTTACTTTAATAGAATAAAGATTATAATAACATCAGAGGTAGAGAGAGAAATGGGGTTTAACGTCCACTCGACACAAACTAGGTCATTTCAGGACTTACATATGGTTTAATTTTATTTCAATAATTCGCTTGCGTGTAGGGGTGGGAGGAAACCTGAGGACCCGGAGAAAACCCACGAGGTTGGACAGGCGACCCTAAAATAACATCAGAAAGATTCTTATATGTAAATATTGAATGCCCTGATTCCTTCAAGACATCTTCTGAAAGTAATCATACCGGTATATCTCTTAGACAGCCCAAAGGCCAAAAGCGACCGAAAACCGCTGTTCCTTGGACCGCCTAAAACTGTCCGGAGACAAGAGAATGTCCGGAGATATGAGACAGCCCAGATATATGAGAATACCTCTATGTATCATAGGCCTATTTATTTACTAATTCTTGGTTGGGGAACAGCTGCAAATGTGGCTCAGTTGATTTGGGCCGGTCTAAGGGGTCCTACTTGGGGCGTTTCAAGTTGGGGCGTTTTCGGGCAGCCCAAGTGCTAACGGGTTAATTTGAAGAGCTCTTCATAAACAGAAAATTATTAGACAATAACCGTTTCAGAATATCAAGATAAAACAAAGCTGAGATAACCATGCCAACATGGCCAATGGTGGAAGGTTTTTTCTTACACACCTAACATAATATGAGTCACTAAAATATCCATGACAACAGTGATGCTTTCACTGAATCAATCAGAGGAGAATTATTTAAATCACAAGGGTCGTTTCCATGGTGTTCTTGTACCAATCAGAATGATGATGATGATGATGATGATGTGATAAAAGATGCGTCAAGGTCGTCACCATGGCTACTGGTAATACAATTCTAAATTCATGCCATCATGGATCTCATCTAATTAATAAGTTAAGGAAATCTTGTAAAAAATAAAACATTATATTTTTAAACAAAAGGTTTTCTATTGATACAGGATTTTAAACAAAATCTTTTCTATCGATACAGGATTTTAAACAAAGTGCTTTCTATCAATACAGGATTTTAAACAAAACGCTTTTTATCAATACAGGATTTTAAACGCGCTTTCTATCGATACAGGATTTTAAACAAAACACTTTCTATCGATACAGGATTTTAAACAAAACGCTTTCTATCAATACAGGATTTTAAACAAAACACTTTCCATCGATACAGGGTTTTAAACAAAGCGCTTTCTATCAATACAGGGTTTTAAACAAAACACTTTCTATCGATACAGGATTTTAAACAAAACACTTTCTATCGATACAGGATTTTAAACAAAGCGCTTTCTATCAATACAGGGTTTTAAACAAAACACTTTCTATCGATACAGGATTTTAAAGATTTTTTTATTATTGAACTTTAAAGCAGGTGTACTAATATAAAATACATCTACTGATGTCAGATAAACAGAACTAATACTTCACACTATCATAAATACTACATACTACTGATCTGGTTTATACATACTAGAAAACCTCATCATTGATAAATATAGTTTATATCACCTCCATATCATCTGTATTATTTCTAATTCTTGTAAATATTGTTAAATCTCTAATACAATGTTGTAATTCCATTCAGTATTTATAAATATATCTTTTACAGATGATATAACATACCCAACAAACAGCTCACATATCATACTGCCCAGGACCCCACCTGTAATCACCAGGTGAAAATATTGTAAAAAGAATCATATTTCACAAGTTAAAGAAATTGTGTATTTTAATTGTAAAAGGATACAATCACCAACAGTAATATGATCTTTAAATATTGTATACCTGAAAAATATAATCCAAGGGAAACAACTCTTAAATAACAATTCAGAGCATACAGACCACCATATAATTCCATCATATCAACCAAAGAATGATTTTTTTTTCCATGGCCGTTTTTATTGACTATTTAGTCTAGCATCTAAGAAGAGGGTTTGAATTCACATTTTCTGACAGATTTTTGGTAATACTGATGATTTTGAGGCGGAAGGATAACATAGTTAAAGGGACAATAACACTCTTGCTGGCTTGACAGCTCCAGTAAATAAATATTAGCCTTATTCTAAGTATTAGATGTTTAAGTGTCCTACCTGTTGTGTAAATTATCCATTAAATCATATTTTACTTGTCCAGAGGGTTCGAAAATATTTTTAAATCCAAGTCACATTTGAAAAGGTTTACGTTAGGCTTTTCAAATCATTTAGTTGAATTTTTCCAATTTTTTAAATTAGGTGTGTTAAGATGAAATTTGTATCATCAATTAATTGGAATACTGTAAAATAGTACAATTTGTTGACCAGAATAAAGATTGGGACATATTATTCAGTTACAACAAGAGTGGTATTGAGCCACTTCTCAACCTATACAAACTTTGGTGTGAAGACATGACGAGATGTTGCTCTGTCTGTGGGGGGAAAGACCCCAGCCTAACAAAATTTGGGAGAAAAGTTGGCAATGGGTAAAGAGACAAGAATTAGCATTAAAGTCAATTGTGAATTTACGGTGGCCTGCCTTCTACACTATTTGGGTTTTGTGACATGTGTCACCGTCTATATCAACTTTACATGGGAAGACAGATCAACATATTTCAATTTGCTTGTGTGAAGGGGTCTTAAGCCAAGGGAAACAAACAGGAGAACTCAGATAAAACCCATGAGGTTAGACAGGCGACCCTTCTCCTTGTCACGTAAAAGCGGGGAAGTTGAATCCCTGAAAAAGATTAATAGGGCACATAATACTTACCATTTCTTCAGAACTATTTTATCTGAACGTGTTCCTGTCTGAGCTGAAATAAGTTTCTTGAGATCTCCTATCGTATCATCTATGCTAAGATTGAGTTAAGGTTTATTTTATAGATTTGAGAAAGAGAGCGAAAAAGGGTTTAATGTCCACTTGACGCAAACTGAGTCATTTTGGGTCTAACATATCATTCAATTTTATTTTAATAATTTGCTTGCGCGTAGGGGTCTTTAGCAGTAGGAGGAAACCGGGGGACCCACGAGGTTGGCCAGGCGACCCTACTCCTTGTCACGTACAACCGGGGAATCGAAATCACACCAGTTGACTCGAGGAGACTTTATGATAAAACGCATCCAACCCACCTTATAGTTTAATCATGTAGAAATACTCTCCATTAAATTCAAAATGTCCGAACAACTGGACAACGCTTTATCAGCCCCTGAAACGCTACCCACGACAAGTAGGAATCAAGCTATAGAAACCTTGGGGTTGTTTTCAGACCACGCCATGATTTTTGTACCGAGGACATACTAGTGGTGGCTCAGTTCAACTGGATCTCTGGCACTGTAGAACCTGGCACAAGGACAGAGTCCAGACGTTTAGAGGGGCTGAAATACACGAGATCCTGTGTACAAATTGGCATGCATTTAAATGGAAACCTTGAAGTGAAGGTTGGAATTCTATACAAGAGTAGGTCATTAGCCCAATAGAAGCAGAAAAGAAGGACGTTATACCCCCATTTCCTTTCATTAGCCTGATCATCTACATGTACCGCACCCTCCCCACTCTCACCGCGTGTTTGTTTTCATCAAGGATACTTGCATTTAACTCGGACTTTCTTTCCTAATCGATCATTACACGTTATTTCTAACATCTTTATTTCTATGGAAACAGGAATTCTTCTTTAGTTAGGACAATTCAGCAAATAATCTGAAAGAAAATATTCACAAATCAATTAATTCTAAATTCATATGTAAAAGTTCTATTCTTATTCAAGGCGCCATGGTGGTCAACTTATCAAGCTTAGTAAACAAGCCAACAATGAGGCTGATGTTCCCCACCGAAATTGCAAAATAAATAGATGACACATATTAATTAATCGCACATTTATTTTTTTCACCAAGTTTCATCACTCTCTATCAGATAGAATCAAGATTATCTTGTCCCAAACCATCGACAAATGAAATCGAAGGGTGGGGGACACAGACACAGAGAGAGGGAGAGAGTTTAACATCCACTCGACACAAACTAGTTTATTTTAAGACTGAAATATAGATTAATTTTATTTTAATAATTCGCTTGCACGTAGGGGTCTTCAGTGGTAGGAAACCGGTGGACCCAGAGAAAACCCACGAGGTTGGACAGGTGACTCTACTCAGTCAAAGTACAAGTGGGGAACCGAAACAATGCCATGTGACTCAATGACAGACCTTCTGATCCAACGCGCACACGTCAGCCATTCAGCCACATGTTGACCAAGGAGGTTTGTTATGATTTTCCAGCAACGTTTCCCCTTGTCAGTCGACTAGAGGCTAGAATGGATGGCCTGGCATGGAACAGCGTTGTCAGTCGGCTAGAGGCTAGGATGGAGGTCCTGGCATGGAACAGCGTTGTCATTCGGAGGTGACAAAAAAAAAACCAAGGTCCTGTGTACACATTGGTGTGAAAGAGGGTCTCGTCAAGGGGAAACTACATGGAAAAATCCCTAGGTACTTTCACGGATAACACAGGGAGTGAATCAAAGCTCTCCTGGTTAACTCAAATAACAAATGTTTCCATGAGATAGTATTTGTTCGATTCATCCAGCTCAAGACAAGTGTTATTGTACAATAAACAGGTAAATATTTCATTTATTTGTTGCAATATTTAATTGTACAATGGATTTTATGTAAGGAAGTGGATAAACGACCGGATTCGGTTCCTGACGAAAATTTACTACGAAACCGGATATCGTCTCTGATTGGCCAATTTTATCACGTGGTTATTAGCGGTCTTTTCCAATATGGCGGCCTCTACAGGCATCCTTGTTGGTGCTGAATTTACGACTCTGAATTCACTTTTAGAGGCGATGAAACAATTTGAATTTACGAATAAAGTGACATATTGGCGAAGAGATATGCGGACATTAGAAAATGCAAGAAAGCAAGGGTTAGGGTTAGAACCGAACCTATCGCAACAGAATAACCATCTGATGAAATTGGCTATCAGAGACGATATACGGTTTCGTAGTAAATTTGCATAAGGAACCGAATCCGGTCGTTTATCCACTGTCATTATTTAACATCGTGTAAAGCTCTTTTCCGGTAACACAAAAGCGTAACTAAAATTGTCACCGACAGACTGTTGATTAAAAAAAAAAATTCAGATCGGAACCGGATACACTGGCTAAAACTGGCAATGCTCATGCACATGTTAACTTACCAAATCTCGCCCAAGCGAGATTACACGTCTCATAGATGATAGAAATATTCCTATGACACGTCTAATCATTGACATCACATATTTTTGACAATGACGTCAATGAAAATAATTCTCACACTTTTTTTTTTTTAGATAACAAAATTAATACAATTTAGATCTAAATCAAAATCACTTGAGAAACTTAATTATGATTATGAAGGTTTTATATTTAACAACAATCACATCAGCTTCGCTCTACTCAGGCAATGCCTGTTACATATTATGCATACCAGTATTGGTATCTACTGTAAATTGAAGTTTACCTGATGGCAATGTATGAATAAAAATCTGGAACAAATGCTAAAACATTTCCATCCAGTTTCACGTTTTTACGTTTTCTTTTCTTCTACCGGAAGTTGACAATGTTCACTGTAAAGTCAGCTCTTCTTCACCAACCGCAGTTTGGTATTGAATAAAATGAACATAAAGTTGACATAGCATAATGTATTTTGAAATTGCGTTCAGCAAAACATTTTGATCTTGAAAAAAAAAAAAACATAACAAAAGAAATAAAACTATATTCTATTTTTGTACTGGATCTAAAATGGAGTTGTCTCCCCTTCACCATATAATCATCTTCATGTTAGAGTGAATAGAAAGCATAGAAAATAAAATGAAATGGGGTTTAACGTCCTACTGTTCTGCTCCTATGCTGGGCTCATGAAGACGGGCATACGCCATACAGAGTGCTATGAGGGAAATTTTGCCCTTGCAGTGGCACTACAGCCCACTCTTATATCGAATTCCAACTGTCAAGGGATCTTTAACGTGTATTCCAATGTATACACGGGACCTCGGTTTTTCGTATCATCCGAAGGACTAGACAGCTGTCCTTGTCAGGCCTTTGGTTCTGCACCACTGACAAGGGGAAACCACGTCGGAAAATCCAGATAAACTTTCTCGGCCAATGCAGGGATCGAACACCCGACCTCTAGACTAGCGATCCCGCGTCTTAACCACCTAGCCACCGTGGCTCCCAGAGTGAATAGAAAAGCATAGAAAATAAAATGACATGGGGTTTAACGTCCTACTGTTCTGCTTCCACTGGGCTCATGAAGTCGGGCATGCGCCATACAGTGTCTTATAAGGGAAATTTTGCCCTTGCAGCGGCACTACGACCCACTCTTATATCGAATTCCAACTGTCAAGGGATCTTTAACGTGCATGCCAATGTATACACTGCACCGCAGTTTTCCATCCCATCCAAACGACTATACGTTATCTCTTGCCAGGCCTTCCGTCCTGCACAACTGACAAGGGGAAACCATGTCGGAAAATTCTCATGAACTTCATCAGCCAATGCAGGGATCAAACCTGGGACCACAAGGCGCGTGTAGTATTGGGGATAAAGCGGAGGACTCCGTGAAATCCTGTGATCAGGATCGAAATGTTTATTAACTCGAGGAAAACCAACCGACACCATTGGCGTGGATTTACCTGTCACCCCCTTAGAATCGGAAGGGGGGACAAATAGGTCTCTGTCCCCCCCATGATTTTGATCACCAGGATAGATTTTCAGGTTTATATCCACATGAATATCCCGTTCTGAAGGCTATCTAACCACTGCCTTGGGTCTCGCCTCAGTAAATCATCTTCACGATATCTTCCTCCTTAATTGTATGTAGTCAATTTTACTATATCGTCATCATATTACCCCTAGTTACAGCTTTCATCGAAATAGCATTGGTAAACTGTTCGTAATTATTATTTTGGTTTGGTAATGAAAGGTTCCAGGGTTCGTCCGCCCCCCCCCCGCAAAAATTATGAAAAATCCACGCCCTTGACCGACACCCCCACCCCCAACACTGCTGAAAAGAAATATATTAAATAACTCAAGGAATATGAACCTTTAGTACATTTTATTATCCAAATATGTAACAATAATAATTTTCTTGAGCGCTATAGTGTTCTATTTCGGCCACTTCCCGCGTCGCCCTTGAAAAAAGAAGCCCAAAATTCACGTCATGTGTCACTTTTTTCAATGTTAATCTATAGAGAAAAAAAGCGCCGTCGACTTTTTAACACGACGTCGCCCTTCAGAAAGTGGCTTGCTCCCTTGTATTAGTTATAGTGTGAATATTCCTTGACATTTTTACACACAGAATTAATACGACAATATATTTAACAATCAACTTAGTATGTAAAATTATACCCTCCATTTTATTGAAAAACTCTATAATATATCTTGGAAAAATCATAAGTCTACCCTCTGAAATATGAAGTGGTTTACCCTCTCTATTTGCTGAAATACGAACTGGTTTACACAGGTTTAGGGGAAGCAAAGGTCAGTGATTTGCTTGTCTATAAATATTCAAAGGGACCCCTTTTGAATATTTCTGGTAAGCACTTAGACAATATTCCGTCCCCAAGAAGTGTTGTCCACGGGCATACACCCCCCTCAGGCCCCCCCTCCCCCAAATGTAAGGGCCCTGGATAAGTTAATTAATGTCTAATTAATAATTTAGAAAAACATTTCTGGCCCAAAGAAAGACCTGCAATAGGCAGATTTAGCTCTTGCATAATGTATGTTTAACATTGAAAAAAAGTGACACAAATTTTGCGTCGCATGTCGCTTTTTTTAAAAGGTGACACGCGAAGTGGCCGAAATAGAACACCATACTGAACATTCAGTCAGTTTGACTGCTCTGTGGTCATTTACAAAAAAAATAAAAAATCATTTAGCACATTAAAAAACACAATTTATATGGACAACAATCACTGTAGTTGATAACGATAAGAGTATACTTGTCAAAACATCGTACTTGTCGAAACATCGTGCTATAAACCAGTGATTGTTTTACATATAAATTGTGTTGTGTTTTTTATAACAAAAATATAGTTTAAAATATAATAATAAGCCATATCTTGGCTTATAAACAAAACATCCATGTTTTCTTCAACATGTCTTTAATAATAAACAAAAAGATTTTATAATATAAAAGTTATATAGAGAGCGTAAAATCCAACATTGATTAGAGAAGAACAGTGTTAGAAGCCACAGATCCCGTGGTAGCATCAGCATTTGGCAGCTGGAAGTGAAAGAATAGTTGGAGGATATGCTTCTATTCGAGCAATTTATCTCATAGCACACTGTATGGCCTACGCTCAGTTTCATTAGCCTCATTTCATTTCAATAATGTAAACTTTATTTGTAAATTTACACCCAGTCAAAAATCAATAAACATTTATTTCATTATTTGATATAAATAATGTAGAGGAAATACCAAACAATGAAAAATTTATATTGATTTTATATCCTAGAAGGATGATAACAAAAACCCCGGTGAAATACAATATTAAATTGTTTCAATGTCATTTAGTAATTGAACTGGAATATACAGGTGACATTTCTATGGAATACAATTACTGCTTATTACTGAACAACGTTTTGACAAGGCTTTTCTAGTCATTATCAAGCTATGATAAAATATATAAAATATAACAAGATAATATATATATACATGTAAACAATCATACTTGGTTAATGCTCATTAATTAATACTTATATGCTAAAGTTTAAAGATATATATAGATTTTAAGATACATTATGTAAGATTTACATCAAGGGCTAGCTATTCTTGATATACTACATGTAGTTTAAAGTTAGATAATCAAAAATGAATAGGCCTAAATGATTGATTCATGTAATATTTGAAGCCACAAGTTTACCGAGGAGATGCAGGTTAATCCTGGTGTTGTAGGAGAAAGATCCCAGTCTGGAATTGTCAGCGGTTCAGACCAGAGGACCTGGTAAGAAAAAGAGTGTTGTCATTTGCATGGGACAAAAAAAATGTGTACATGTTGGAGTGCACAGAACCTTTGACAGTTGGAATTGTATATAAGAGTAGGCCGTGGTGCCACTGTCCAGGTAAAGTTTTCCCCATATTATTATTAGTAAAGTTCTCTTGTATACTCTTCAAGAAAAGTAAGGGATATTGAAATAGGGGATATTAAAGTAGGGGATATTGAAATACAAATACCTATGCAGGTTGCGATATGATAAATAGCCATGGACATTTGACATGCTTTGAGAGTATGTTCACAGATGAAGAACTAATCGTCCCAACAGAACCACTGAGCTCAATAGTGCCATACACGTTGGAGGGGTTCATTGTCAAATTTGACACGTCAAGGAAGGGTTGATGAAAACTGCCACGTGGTAGTTTATCCTATCAATGTTTGCTTTTCTATCGGTTCTTGCATACAATTTACTGTTTAGCGAATCTTTGCTTTAGTGTGTTACGTTTAATTTGATCGGGAGACGGGTTCGTCGACGTCAACCGACAACACTGCAAGAATTGACCGTGGCACTGCAAGAGGAGTGGGTCAGATTGTCCCAAATCGTGATTGGATGGTTGATTAGGAGTATGCCACAACGAATTGCTGAATGTCTGAGGATTGGTGGAGCAATTACTCAATATTAAGACAAAAATCAATAACGTCCATTTTCACATTTGACAGTGTATCTCTTGAGTGAAATGGGTCCGTCAAATAAGCCACCCATATGAACTGTTTATGTTCATGTGTAGGCAATTGGCCTGTTATTAACATACACTGGTCTAATAAAAACATCAGTGCATTTCCGCAGTTTTGTATTGTTTCTGAATATCCCCTACTTTTTTTGAAGAGAATATATGTAGGTAATATTGATATTCAGCTATTAACGCATATATACAGCTGTACATGTAGAGGAGTGATCCGTTTCACAGTGTTTTAAACATTGTGAATTTCATTTCATGAAATAGAAAACTTTGTGTTTTGCTTTTATGTAATAATATCTACATGTACATGTATTCTGATACTGTTTAGCCCAATGTGCATGGGAAATATTATTATTGAGTGAGCTTGTTTCAGCTTTTTAGCCGAATACACCATAGTGTCCCGCGTGCAATTATAGATCGATTTACCACATGACGTCATACGGGAAACGCAGAAAATCATCATCCCTATAAATACAACATAAAGCATGTGGTTGTTAGGCAATAAATCTTGTCTGGAACTTAGATAACTTTCATAATCTGATATCTATCGTTTGGTTCACAACAGATGAGTCTATTTTCTATTTTGATGATATCTCAGGTGCCGTACATAGTTCAAGTTGTCTGGTAGAAAAATTGCCTGAGATTTCGTTAATTACAAATAAAATTGTTATCGGACTTGCTTTGAGCAGACACCATGTCCGCCACGTACGCTATGTCAGTATAGATTAGAAGTAGGAATTTAGCAAAACTAAGAGTTAGTTCCCCAGTATTTTGTTTTGAATGAAGAGTTAGTTCCCCAGTATTTTGTTTTGAATGAAGAGTTAGTTCCCCTGTATTTTGTTTTGATTTAACAGTTCATACAGTTTATGTAAACGTTTTGTGTTTGGTTTTCCTGACGAACTATTTTCACTCGAACTTGAAGAATGTCTGCGCATCTGACCCACGTTTGTTTCTGAACTATTTAAATTTTGACGTGGTAACAGCGATATGTGCGAAGCATTATCATCGTTTGGAGTAAAATTTGACACTCTTTTAGTTTCTGACATTCTCGTTTTTTCCAGAGTCTCCGCTTTAAGCCGATCTGACGGAGTGGTAAAAACACACGGGTTTGATACTTCACTACCCGAGTCATCGCATGACGAGGAATTACTTAATTCAGCTGAGGGAGACGAAAAAACAGGTGTATGTGCACGTCCAAGAGTTTTTGGTGTTGGAATTTCTCCATAATCTCGGGAATCATCCGATGATTTGTCAGAACAAAACAGGGATGGTGAATAGAGTTCAACTGATGTGTTCGATTTCCGTGAACTTGGATTATTATTTTGCATCAATCCTGCCGGAATAAGGGTAATTCCCTTTAACCGACTACTATCATTTTCTTCTCTTCGTATTGAATCAAAAACTCTGCTTGGAGTCAGACTTTTTTCCTTGCTGCAAACTTGCGATGAAATCTTCTGAATAAACTGGGTATCTGATAATACGCTTTCACGGTCGTCTGATTCAGATAATTCTGTCCCGGAGGACTCGACTCCTATATTTGATCTGAGAATTGACAACGATCTTGGGGAAGTATTCTTTCTATTTTCTAGTTCACGCTCATTTGGATCACAAATTTGAACATTTTGAATTTTTGAGGTACATGTAGTGTCTGCCTTGAACTTTTCGTGTGTCGTGCCTTCTGGTTTCTCATCTCTGTTGGCTGCTGCGTATTTGTTATTGCTATAAACTGTTTTCTCCATGTTTGTATGCCATGGCGAATCTTTGGATGCGATAACGTCAGGATCTATAACTCGCGTAGAAACTTCACGGAAACCATTTTGATCCTTCTCTCTTGGAAAGTTATTTTTACCAGTATTTAGCTTCATGCGTCTCTGTAAATCTTTGACAAAACGTCCCATATGTTGAAACGCCAACGGCAGAAGATGACGTTTACTCTGACATTCTGTAGCCTCTTTATCAGATGCGTTACGAACATACGTCAGGTATATTTCTACACCCGCGATAAACTCAATCATCATTTTTTCCATCAACACGATACGTAACTCTGTTAAATGTCTGACATGTTTCGAGGCGGCGTCTAAAATCCATTTAGGGGTTGGTCTTGTTGCCCAGATTTCTTGATCTTCTGCCTTGGCTTGTTCCCGAATTCTCATTACGTGTACTTGTTCATTGGGTAGATCGAGGTGTTCATACAGACAAGATGCAAGGCCTGGCACGTATCTTGGTAGATCTTTATGATTCTGTGCTTGATATGCAAAAACATGTGCAACCTGCGTATCGAAGATGTTAAGCATCTTTATATGGTACTGATGATGCAACATGTCAGAAATCATACGACAGTCATGGATAACTTTAAGAATGGCTTCTGATTGGATAATGTTTTTAAGACCATGATCGAATCCATCTTCACCAAGTTTTATCATGTCAAAGAGAAAGATGGAACCGTTGGCGTCAATCTGTATCCAACAAAGTCTGCCATCACGCCCTATCTCCACACCTTCCACAGCAAACCCTATGACAGGTTTATCAGAGATGAATCTCAAGGCCTGGTAAAAGAGGTCATCTATTTTTGTCAATACCGTCAAACCATCGGCCGTATAACTCTCTTCAATGTCACTGCCTGTGTCATAATCCGAACTTTTATCACCCTTGAAAGCAGTGCGCACCAAATCTTCATCAACATCGGGTCCATTTTTACCAAATATCAATTTTTCAGGATCTAGCTCGACAAGACTTCTTAAATGTTTTGGGGTTCGCTTGACACTTTTGATATTGTTATTTTTGTGTTTTTCTTTCTTAGAATTTTGTTTTGGGGTTTTCTGTTGCGTTTCTGGTAAAATTTCAATATCTGCTATTTCACTGGCTTGAACTCGTTGAATACCCGGTAATCGCGTCTTGCTGGTGGATTTGCCTTGCAGCCAGATTTCAACTTTATCAAGAACCAAAACGCTGTCGGTCTCATTTGTATTAATGGTATTGATAAAACCTAACAGTACATTATTATCGTTCAAACTTATCTTCACACGTGCACCAGTATATAAATCCATTGCCATTGCGACTGAAGAAGCTCTTTCAGCAAACCAAAACTGTGCGCTTCACGTATTGACATGGATAGTCAGCATCTACCGGAAGTTACTTCAGTGACGGATAGGAAATGGACTTCGATAAGGACCATAGTGTTGTGTGAATACAAAACGATAACTGTAACGACCCATAATATGTATAAAAAAAAAAGTCTCCCGGATTGTAACTGAACCGTAATACATTCACACATCAAAAATGTTTAAAAATTTGATCTCATATATCCACTAAATATCGCAGGTTAGATGGCCTCGAGAGTAGCAATTATGGTTTTTCATAAGGTAGGCTATATTAATGACGTTCTTACATTACAAACTTTGCGAAAATGACAGGTTTTGTTCTCCATTTAAAACATTTGTATTGAATTTGAAAACACGATATAACTAGGCAATATTATACCAACTTTTCAAAAATTTAAAACCTTTTTAATTTTTTTTTTTTTTTTTGCTTTTGGCTATTGCTTTTGTGTAGGAGTATTACTTGGCTGTAAGAAACAGAAATTATGTTCGTTTAAAATTGTATTTATTTTTTTTTACATCAAATATCTGACAAATGAGACAGTGATTACCCATGTTCCAAACTGTGAGTACAGCGACTTGAGCGTGGTCCATCCAATATTACTTTATTTATATGGTTTGGGGTGACAAGGAATAGGGTTGCCTGTCCAACTGTGTGGGTTTTCTCCGGGTTCTCCGGTTTCCTCCCACAGCCCTAACGCACAAGCAAATTATTGAAATAATTCATATATCCTAAGTCCCAAAATGATCTGATTTGTGTCGAGTGGACGTTAAACCATCCCTCTCTCTCTCTCTCTCTCTCTCTCTCTCTCTTCGATGGTGTTTATTCACCATGACAGTATATTTTCATCTTGACTATAGAATCATTACGCCCAATGGATATTAATGAACAATGAAATCACGTGTTGTAAAAACTCATCATTTATTATTTTATAGAATTATAATGAAATAAGATAGTGTTATAGTGTATCTTTTATTATAGAACTTTAGTTAAAGTTGTAACTGACCAATGTCCGAATTGATATCCCATAATATTAATCTTTCAAGTCTTTTTGGGTTTATACTTGATGTAACGATATAATCTGCTAACACGCGTTCTTGCTATGTCGATATCTTCTTTTGTATTTAAACATCTGTTTCCTATGTACAATTTAACATTTCTGATCAAATATTATTATATAATTATTTTAATCCTAAGCTCGTAACTTTAGTCTGGTTACCGACTCGCTCTAGCGATACCTATCTTGTTATTGTGACTGTTCGGCAGTTTTGGACACTGGTTTATCAAAAGTAGAAGTTTAAACATGCATTATGCAAGAGCTAAATCTGCCTATTGCAGATCTTTCTTTAAGCCTGGAATATTATCTAAATTATTAATTAGACATTAATTAACTTCTACAGACCATAATCAACTCTCGATGTCAACGCTAGCCTGCGACATTTATTGGATTAGGATCCGATCTACTGCTCAACTTTCATTCCTGATTTAATCATGAAATGGATAATCGGTACTATTATTTTTTTTATTGTACCGACATTAGTAATGAGGACCGAGGCTAGCCCGAAAATTCAATCGCTAAAATATCGGGTCAGAGTGGATCAATTTGACTGAAATTTTCAGCAAATACCCTTTACATTATCAACTATTATAGTGAGAACTGCCAGCTCTTTATCTAATCTCCAATAATGTATCTTTAATATTTAAATTAATTTCGGGCTTCCCCTATATTATATTGAACTCTAGAAAAGCCAATATGATTTGAATTTAATCTATAGAGAAAACTGAATGGCATGGCGAACAGCTGTAACCCATGTAAAACCCGTCTCTCGAAATCTATCAATTACACAAAAACACATAAATTCTCGCCATACTTTCATACAATTTGCAACTCGGGTTTCATTGTCTAACTATATTTTTGAACCCAGTAACCTATTTTTATTTTAAAGAAGCTAAAAAAAAAAAATTAAAAAAAAAATCAATTTTATTTTTTTTAACGGGGCGTAAAAAAACACGAGTAAATAATCAATGAATTTACTTGATGAATTCTTGTCTTTTCTTTCTGGCGATTGTATGCCAGATTAAGATAAATCCTCGAGTCTTTAAAATATGTTTTTATGTCTATAACGATAAAAGGTTGATATGGTATTATACGTCTCGCCCCCTGATTTATATCAATAACAACCATTTATTGATGATCATAGCATATCGTCTAATTATTTCATTTATTAAATTATTTCCGGTTCCTGCATTAAGACGTTGCTCGTGCAGCTCGCGCGTGACGCCATTACCTGCCGGGAAGAAGATAAAGGAATAATAAAGACGCCATGATACCTGGTTTTAAAGGGACTCCAGGTGGGTTCAGATTCCACGATTCTATTGGTTTAAATCTAGTAGAAATAAAATAAAATGAAATGAAATAGGGTTTAACGTCCTAATGTTCTGCTTCGACTGGGCAACTGAAGACGGGCATACGCCATACAATGTTGGATATTGGGCCTACTTTTATTTGGAATTCCAACTGTCAAGGATTCTTTTACATAGGCGCAGGAGCTCAAAGTAATTCAGGGGGGCATAAGAGAAAATTGCCCGAAGTCAATACCGTTTTTTTCGGGCATACATATCATAAGAGAGCTTCGGGCATATAGAAATAAGTTAGTTATATTTTTTCTCTAAACGTTAATAGAAAAAAAAGGTCGTCGAATTTTTCATTGCCCGAAATTAAATCCCCCCCCCCCCCCCGGCTCCTACGTCTATGTTCTTTTTACGTTCACATCTCGATTTTTGGTCCCATCCGAACAACTATACGGTATCCCCTTCCAGAGTTAAGAAAGAGAAAATCTAATACTGAGACAAACATGTAACTATTTATTTTTATAAAGATATAGTTATATGTATGCAACTATCAAGGGCTCTTTTATGCCCATACAAGTGGAACATTTTTTTTTGTCCCATCCCAACGACAACTATAAACGGTTCCTTTACGTGCATACAGTTGGACAACCTTTTTTTTGGTCCCATCCGAACGACATCTATCAAGGGTTCTTTTACGTGTATACAGGTGGGACACGTTTTTTTGTCCCATCCGAACGACAAGGCACTTTTTTCTTGCTGCCCCACGGATACTACCCGGACACCACCTCTGACAAGTGTAATCCAGACTTGAAAATGTCGGCCAGATAAAACTACGCTTTAAGACAGGCTAAATCTATTTGTTAAGGCCAGCTCAATTTCTGCCAAGGTCGCTGAGATGTAAACAGGGTTAGGGCGTGTGATTGTTGGCGAGATCGTAGGTTAGGTTTAGGGTAAGCATTTGGGCTAGGTCCAGGGTTAGGGTTAGGGTTGGGATTACATCTCGTGACCTATGACGAAAAATTGAGCTGGCCTTATCATTTAGCACCAACCCTTTAAGACAGTAGGTCGGCCTATTTTTTTGTTTCCATATTAAACCCTGTTTTCATGTCATTTAGCCGTCATCTATAATCATGCATACAGTGATTCTATAAGATATTTTATACAATCTGATCGAGTTAATCGTCATATTTACACACACGTATTCTGTCCACGCTCTTTGATTTAATTATATTTTATCAATCAAGTTGCAGGTAAAACTGATGCCCGGATGTTATAAAGATGGCGACAAGTTTTAAAGATAAAACAGTCTATTACACTATGTTTTAATAATATTGATTGAAGAGGTAGAAGAGAGTGATGTTCGTTATGCATGTTAAATATATCCGATCATTGATTCATACACATTTAAAATCGAACGAGAGTCATGCGTTCTTTCAATTGAATAATTTAAAAAGAAAAACATAAAAAAAATGTTATAATCATTTAAAGATACATTTCGACGAATGTATTTATGGGTAGTTATTTCCTATTATGACAATTTTAGAAACTAGAGACTCCCAGTCTTAGCCTACTACAAAAGTCCTCGATTCACTGAAAAACACCAATCTTAGCCTCCTAAAAAAGTTCCCGATTCAATGAAAAACACCAATGACGCGACAACAAGACAAAAATGTGAGGGTATCCCTAATAGGCAGTCCGTCCCCTTGAGTGACGTAAGCAGTATTTCTAGGGCTAGGGTTAGGGTTATATTTTGTGTATGAAACGCGTCAAGTTTGTGTATGTCTATAAGTTTGTATTACTTGTGCTTTTTGGCTGTGTTAATATGAACAAGAGCGGATCTAGAAGCTGTGAATAGGGAACGAGGGGCTGGGGGCACATCTAGGGCGTCATCCACAATCCCACCCACACTGAATTTCAACAAAATACATAATAAAATGCATAAAATAACACCGAACGCCCCGGTAGAACACAGATCCAGGGGTTGATCCTGCTCAGCTACATAAATCAACACTTTTCATGAGAAAAGTTTCTCGGCCGTGTGCTTTATCCTTTATCGTCAGATGTGGGACAGGATGGGCACTCAAAGCACGAGATAATGATATAGACATTATGTGATATCACAATTAATGCTTAATTTCATCCATGAAATTGAATCACAATGTCATTGTATTAATTCATAATAAAAAATGACGTCAAACGAGGTGTTGAATTTCTCTGTTTTAAAAGCTCAATATACGCCAAAATGGCGATAGAGACCATGCGGGAGGGGGAGGGGGGATACATTGTCTCAGGAACCTGGCAAACCCCCTCCTGCAAAAATTCCTGGATCCGCCCCTGAGATCGTATTGGCTATATAGTTGTTCGTCGATGGTTATCTCACTAGGAAGTAGTTTTATTCAAGTTGAATGTCAAAGTTGACGTCATAATATGATTATTATTGATTTTCCTGTGAACCTAAAGGGCGACTACTTAGTCCAGGGGGCGCGGTGGGCGGGTGGGGGAGGGGATAAATCGGCTCCTGATAATGAATTTAACAGTTTATTTCCATTACCAACTAAAATATCCATCTGTAGCCTTGAAGTCACTTTACATATTGGATGATATACTATAGACCATAGTTGGGTAGGGTATACTGGCTTGGTGTCCTGTACAGCGCCATTGTTTAATAAAACAGCGGGCCCACGGTTGATCAGTGAATAGCACCCGGGTTCGATCCTGGCAAGAAAAAGCGTAGAGCCCACCCGCAAACTTGTTGAATAGCACGAAAAAGAATGTGATGAATATTTGGATTTATATTATAAAAAAATATAGAATGTATATTATATTTAATCAGGGGTTATTAAGTATGTAGAAAACGTCAACAATCGACATACAAACGTTAAACAGAATACGACGGCCCCCTAGTGACTTGTTCAAGTTATTGATATGAATAGAGGAGTTAATAAAACTACCAATAGATCAACAATATACCCTGATAATCTCGACTTAATTAAAATAGCATTTCATTTTGTTCTCTTGTTACAGGGTGGATAATAACTTGAACTTAATAATCTCTCGTATTAACATGGTTGTATATGTAGTGTGGTAATTTTGTCAGAGAGAGAGAGAAATGGGGTTTAACGTCCACTCGACACAAACTAGGTCATTTCGGGACTAACATATATGGTTTAATTTTATTTCAATAATTCGCGTGCGCATAGGGGTCTCTAGCAGTGGGAGGAAACCGGAGGACCCGGAGAAAACCGACGAGGTTGCAAGGACAGGCGACCCTACTCCTTGTCACGTACAACCTGGGATTCGAAACCAAGACAGTCGACTCAATGACAGACTTTATGATACAGCGCGCTCACGCTAACCATTCAGCCATCCAACCCCCCTAATTTTGTCGGAACAGCAATATTGAATTCCAGCTCTCTCGCCAAAGTCCCATCCGATGTTATGGTGTATATAGGGGATGTTATTGTGTATATTAAAGTAGGGTGTGTATATTAAAGTAGGGGGTGTATATTAAAGTAGGGGATGTTATGGTGTATATTAAAGTAGGGTGTGTATATTAAAGTAGTGGGTGTATCTTAAAGTAAGGGATGTTATGGTGTATATTAAAGTAGGGGGTGTATATTAAAGTAGGGGATGTTATGGTGTATATTAAAGTAGGGGGTGTATATTAAAGTAGGGGTGTATATTAAAGTAGGGGATGTTATTGTGTATATTAAAGTAAGGGGTGTATATTAAAGTAAGGGATGTTATGGTGTATATTAAAGTATGGGTGTTATGGTGTATATTAAAGTAGGGGGTGTATATTAAAGTAAGGAATGTTATGGTGTATATTAAAGTATGGGTGTTATGGTGTATATTAAAGTAGGGGGTGTATATTAAAGTAAGGGATGTTATGGTGTATATTAAAGTAGGGGGTGTTATGGTGTATATTAAAGTAGGGGGTGACATGGTGTATATTAAATTAGGGGGTGTATGGTGTATATTAAAGTTACCCGAACCTTGCCTCCACCGTAGATTGAGATTAGGATTAGCTTTAACACGTGCCCCTAGCAAGGTTTAAGATTAGCTTAGATCACAGAAAACAATTCGGACAGATCATTTCAAAATGAATGTTTGGAGGGAAAGCGTATTCTGTTGAATGAAACTTAGTATTAAATATATAACAGACATCGATAGTAGTCATATGATCGCGACTACAATCTAAAGACTTGCTCTTCAAGACGGTAAATGTGGTACGTGTTTAACCGTATTGTATAGCTGTATGGCTTAATAGAACCAATTAAAGAACAATAATAGCTTCTATTGTCCAGTAAAGATGAACGAATTATGTTTGTTTATGACAGTCATTCGGCCCTAAAATTGACTTCTGCTCTCACTAAAGTCCTTTTCCGTCGCCATTACGCCCATCGATCAGCGCTTCACAACTGGAGAAAATTCCCCGTCACTGACATCAATGGACCCAACTCACCATAACATCTCCACAAATACGGACCAAACAGTTTCCTAGCGAAGTCATCCAGTGCTTAATTTCCCGAAAACATCAGACGAAGTCCCGCTTATAAGTTTTTCCAATTAAATAGCCGTCATATTTAACGCTAGTTGAAATTGTTTGGAAGCATGAAACGTGTAGCGTTTGGTTGCCCGGCAACTAGTAATGGTGGCTTATGTTTGAGGACTGTTTGCCACCACCATTGTGCTTCAACCCATCATCATAGACATATTCACACGTTTAATTACTACATTTCTTCAGAAGTAATGGTTCCATTGGTTTATCATGAAGACAAACTTTTAATAAAATTTCATCTTTTTTCTTCCTTCTTCTGAAATTCCCTGTCAACCAGATTTAAGCGCGTGAATAGCGCGTGAAAGGACGACTAATATTAATATTTAATAATTTTATTGACATCAAACTTGGGTCAAAGGTCATGCGATATTAGTTTGTCTCAATGCTGGTACCCTGATATGTACAACTTAAAGAAATTCCTGGCTTTTTATTTCCTGGTTTTGTGCATAATGATGTTTCTCGGGAGAAACTAGGAAGCTTAAATTTATTTACTATCGGAGGACAAACGTTTCCAAGACAATCGTACAAAAGACATGTGTACCCTCTCTGCACCCGGCGGACGAGGGGAGGGGGGCGTGAACGGTTTAACAAACGAGGTCTGTCATAGAGTCAAGTCACGTAGTTTCGATTCCACGCTTGAACATGGCAAGGAGAAGGGTAGGTTGTCCAATTTCGCTGGTTTTGTCCGGGTCCTCCGGTTTCCACCCACTGCCAAAGACTCCTACGCACAAGTGAATTGTTGAAATAAAGTTGACCCATGAGATAACCTAGTTTGTGTCGATTGGATATTACCCTCCCCCTCTCTCTCTCTCTCTCTCTCTCTCTCTCTCTCGACCGAAGTATTGCAAACAATGACCGACAAGAAAGATATGCATATTCTACACATCATATCTAAAATTTAAATAATTTCATACAATTTTTACAAAATAATTCCAGAATGACATCGATATACGATAGACAAAAAAAATTATATCAAATTTTGACCAGATGAGACAAATGAAAGGAAAATTTGTCAGTTGCGATTTTCGTGGGTGTATAAAATGGCCACGGGTAATCTGTACGCTTGCGTGTTAGTCGATTGATCTCGTGTAGTTTTGTTGAACGAAATGAGAAATTAAAATAACTATCATGTTAAACGTCACCAGATCAAAACACCTATGCAGGTAAACCTTTCATCTCACCGACAACACAAACATCAAAGTGATTTCTACAAAAAGCCGACATATAAATATCAAGAGCAACAAATCAACCTCATGTTGTGGAATTCACAGGTGAGCAATGTGGCTTTCTGTCGACAAATCTGAAGACAATTAACAATATTTATATAAAAACATAGAATGGTCCAAACGTTATTTAAATTGATCAGTTTTAATTTCATCAAAATTTACAACCAATTAAATAAATATAACAAAATAAATATAAACTAATTTTTATAAAAAATAAACACACAATAATCTAGGAAACGTATTTTTTAAAAATCAAACAAAACACATCTTGTTTTAAAATACAAACAATACGCATACTCTAGTAACAGCAATACTCTAGAAAACATCTTGTTTTAAAACCCAAACAATACACATATTGTTTTAAAGGGACAATAACACTCTTGCTGGCTTGAAAGCTCGAGAAAATAAATAATATCTCTATCTAAGTACGAGATGTTTAAGTGTCCTACCTGTTGTGTAAATTATCCATTACATCCTATTTTACTTGTCCAGAGGGTTCGAAAATACTTTTAAATCGAAGTTTCATTTGAAAAGGTTTACGTTAGACGTTTCAAACCATTATGTTGAATTTTTCAAAATTTTTAAAAAAAGTGTGTTAAGATGAAATTTGTATCATCAATTAATTGAAATATTCTAAAATAGTACAATTTGTTGACCAGAATAAAGATTGGGACATATTATTCAGTTACAACAAGGGTGGTATTGAGCCTTTAAAATACTCTAGTAACAGCCATACTCTAGAAAACATCATCAGAATTTAGAAAACAATATTATTCCCTGGTCAACAAAAACATTCGTGTAAAACTGCTGGGCATCACATTTTGTTTTTGTAGAGTCCAACGACCCTTGACCTTTAGTAATTGTAGTTCGACATCAATTTAAATTTACACGCGTAGTGATATATAGTTAGTTAATCGTTTGATGGAGTAACAAAATAATATATTACCGCCTACTAACTCCGCCATTCCTCAAATATTTCCCTGTAAAGAGCTGTTCTAACTTAAGACACCCCTTCATTATATTGTTTTATACTGTGTTGATCTGTGGTTGTATAAATAAATGAATTTATTATTATTATTATAAATTTGTTGTCGATAGAAGACCCCCTAATGTCCCCTCTGATCCTGGATTTATTTCAAACTTTGGACTGCCATGTTGTAATAATGTAACAAAAAATCTACAGAACCCTTATAACAAGTTCTTGTGGTGTTTTTACTAACAGATTATAGAAGCCCCAGATTCAAACTCGTATCAGCGGGGTTGGGTGGCCGAATGGTTAACGCGTTCGCATGAAATCATAAGGTCTGTCGCTGAGTCAACTGGCGTGGTTTCGATTCACGTCTTGTACATGACAAGGAGTACGGTCGCCTGTCCAACCTCGTGGGTTTTCTCCGGGTTCTACTTTCTCCTCCCACTGCTAAAGACCCCATATGCGCAAGCGAATTAATGAAATAAAATTGAACCATATTTTAGTCCCAAAATGAACTAGTTTGTGTCGAGTGAACGTTAAACCCCATTTCTCCCTCTCTCTCTCAAACTCAAATCCATTCAGCTTTTGTCCATAATTCAAAATGAATTAATTCATCCATGTCAAGTTTTCGCAAATCTACACCGATCAAATAAATATTAAATAAAGATTAGTTTATTAATTTAATACATCTCGTCGACGTCTATTGTATAACCTAAAATCTCATCTTTATCCAAATGAAATCGTATTTTTTGTGTTGTATCCCTCAGCAAACATAACGGACCATATGTTTATTTTCCTCTTGACTAATTCTAAAACTTAAATCATAAAAACCACTCAAGTGTCAAAAGTGAATTAAATAGAAGTTAATTTGGCGGGGTCTTTAGTTGTGGGGGATTTCATTAACAGACAGAGGGCCCGTGTCGTATATACTTAAATTAGATCAAGTCTTAAATCAGAAACATGCTCGTCGAATAATAAATACCCCGTAAAGCGAATAATGTGTATTCATCAACTCGTATTTTCATTATTAAGTTTGTTCAGAACAGTAGTTTCACTTTTAATAGAGAGTCGGAGAGTAACAGATTAACTCTTTCAATCTACGGGACGTTTTCAATAGACGACAAAGGATATTGGTTTGATTCTGGGTTCTGTATAAAAGACGAAGCGAGCTACCACGTTCATTTGAGTCTATCAAGTTGTATAGCTGAATAAAGGTACATTGAATTCAAACAAAGCTTTAATAGAGTTGTCACCTTTTTATGTGCTAGTACGAACGACCCCTAGTCTATTGTCAATCCGTTATTTAGACAAACTATGAACTAAACCTGTACCCCGCCTTTACCATGCCCTTAGTCCAATATATTAATTAACGATTATAAAAGCCACCATAGACATGTTATTCTATCAACAGAATGCAAACTATCCTCAACAAATGCACGTAAATAACCCATGTACAAAACAACACAGGAAATTAGTATTATTATTACATAAAAATTGTTAAAGATAGGTCTACCCCCACCCCGTTCCTGGATGGGGGTGGATGGCCGAATGGTTAGCGCGTTGTATCATAAGGTCTGTCAGAAGGACGTTAAACCCCATTTCATTTCATTGTACGTGACAAGGAGTGGGGTCGCCTGTCCAACCCCGTGGGTTTTCTCCGGTTTCCTCCCACTGCTAAACCACCCGATTAGATTTTATATACTTCGAGAAGGTTTTTGTTGAGTAATAAAACCTTCTAGTATAGTTTATCGAGGGCTGGCCGTCCTTACCGCACGGTACAAATATTATCACCACTAGAAGCAACAAATTCCAGAACAAGCCAGAACTCATACCAAAATGGCCGCGTTATACAAATGAGTATTTAGGGGAATACTAACCCGAACCCTAACCCTAACCCTTTTAAGAGAAGTAAAAACTAAATTAGACCCAAGTTCAGTCTTTTAAAAAGGGTTAGGGTTAGGATTCGGGTTAGTTATCCCCAAAATTCTCATTTATATTTAGCGGCCATTTTGGACTCCGGAAGCACCCGAACCTCGATAAACTACTTGAAGGTTTTATTTGTACCATATGCGGTAAATACGACCAGCCATCGATAAACTACTAGAAGGTTTTATTACTCAACAAATACCTACTACGAGCTAGTTTGTGTCGCGTGGACGTTAACCCCTCTCTCTCTCTCTCTCTCTCTCCCACTTTCTCTCTCTGCCTCTCTCTCTCTCTTTCTCTCTCTCTCTCTCTGTCTCCCCCTCTCTCTCTCTCTCTCCCCCTCTCCCTCTCTCTCCCCTCTCTCTCTCTCTCTCTCCCTCTCTCTCTCTCGTGTTTCTTGATGATTTACAATGGCTCAAATATATAATAATATAAATGATAAGACTAACAAAACTAGAATAAAAAATATAATCAAATCAAACATATATATAATCTGACAAGTTTGATGAAATAAATGGGTTTTAGTTGTTTCTTAAAAAGTAGATGCTTGATGTCATGGTAACAGGTGTCAGAATGATTTTACACCGGAAGTTATTGTAGATGCCTGATTTCATGGTAACAGGTGTCACAACTCTTAACATGTTTTGAATGTTGAGACTTGTTTAAATGAAATAATCACCCGAAGAACAAATTTACCTAAATTTGTGTATAGCGGTAATTGGTTGGGGTAACAATTTACTTAATTTTATTGTTCATTTTGAAAAATGTAATGGAGTTTATCATACTACTGTGTTGCACCCACCTGACTAGATGGGTGAAATTCTCTTACATCGAATTCCATCTGTCAGGGGTTTTGTTAAGTGCACGCCAACCTGTACATGGGACTTCGGTTTTTTGTCCCATCCGAACTGCTAGACACCTGCCAAACCCTCCGTCCTTACACCGCTGACAAGGGGAAACCACGCTGGAAAGTCTAGGGAAACTTTCTCGGTCACCACCGGAGGCCAGCGCCTACTCACTGAACCATCGCTGCATTCGCACGGGAAGGGCGACGGGGGGCAAATGACACATTCTTTGTTATAGAAATTAACCCTTTTTAAAAGTTCACCCACTGTACCCATGCGCCCCACCCCCACCACACCCATGCGCCCCACTATCCAAACCCTACTCCTACATCCTAGAAATTTTGAAACCAATTTTACACGCAAATGCTTTAAATAAAAAAAAATAAAAAAACCCCAAACAAACCAGAAATACTATAAGAATTTAATAATTAATTGGATGATTGAAGAACAAAAGAGGATATTATTTAGTGTAGAATTTATTTCTTGATTTCAGTCCAACTAACAACAAAACAATAATATCTAACACGAGGAAAGGATCGAGAATTTCTTTATTCTAAATAATCAAATTTAATTTCCTTCTTCTGCAGGTTTTCATATCTGTCTGGTTTTATTGATATTAATACAACACACGGATTAACTGCCATTTTGTCGCTTGTTATAATGTTAATTTAATCAATGGATTTATTTAATTGTGTCAACTAGTAATTTGTTAATCGGGAAATCTCGTATTTCCGCGACTACAATTTTTTTTTTCTTTCGCATGTTACATTTGAATTATATTCTGGAATTATTTACTTAGGTTAAAACATGAGTAGAGAGAGAGAGAGAGAGAGAGAGAAATGGGGTTTAACGTCCACTCGACACAGAGTAGGTCATTTCGGGACTAACATATGTTTTTTAATTTTATTTCAATAATTCGCTTGCGCGTAGGGGTCTTTAGCAGTATGGAGGAAACCGCAGGATCCAGAGAAAACCCACGAAGTTGGACAGGCGACCCTACTCCTTGTCACGTACAACCGGGGATTCGAAACTACGCCAGTTGACTCAGTGATAGGCCTTATGATACAGCGCGCACGTGCTAACCACTCGGCCACCCAACTCCCCAAAACATGAATAACAGTTACATGAATACGAGTTTCGGACGATACGCCAACATATGGTTCAATTATATTTCAACAGTTCGCGTGGGCGTAGAGGTCTGTAGCAGAGAAAAACAGAAGGATCCGAGGGAAAACCCACGAGGTTAGGCAGGCGAATTGTAACCGGCACCTGATATTTCTTAATTTCCTTTGTAGTTCACGTTCTGGACTCATTAACCCCAGAGAACTCGGGTATATCTACTATCTAAATGTCGTGTACTCTAGGACCCAACCCACGACTTGCATCCGTAGCATAGCGTCATTGACCATGTGATCAGTCAATAAAATAAGTTTGCTGTGTCGATTTGTTGACCGTATAACAAGGAACTAATATTAGCATCTGGTGACTGGATATAATGATGGACTAATACCAGTATCTAGTGACTGGATGAAATCATCAGAGGTTTTTACTCTATCGACTGTTGAACGAAGCGAGATAATTCAATTAATTAAGATATCATCATTCCTTTATTACCGTCAATCATTTCATCATGTATATCAAATCATAAAAATTAATAAATCGCTGGGCTGCACTTTATTTGTTCAACTTGGTGCGCAAAAGTACGATGTTAAACCCCATTCCATTTCAATTTCTTTTTCCCCCGTGGATGGCCGAATAGTTAGCACGTTAGCGCTGTATCATAAGGGTCTGTCATTGAGTCAACTGGTTGGGTTTCAATTCCCCGGCTGTACGTGACAAGGAGTAGGGTCGCCTGTCCAACCTCGTGGGTTTTCTCCGGGTCCCCCGGGTTCCCCCCCCCCCACTGCTAAAGACCTCTACGCGCAAGCGAATTAATGAAATAAAATTGAACCATGTGTTAGACCCCATCTCTCTCTCTCTCCCTCTCTCTCCCCTCCCCCACACACATCTAACTAAACGTTATGCATGCTCGTAAGACGATAAAAAGATGAGCTAACTTCGACCATGCCAGAGAGTAATTAATTTCAAACATTCCAAATAGACCCCATCTCTCTCTCTCTCCCCCCCCCCCCCCCACACACATCTAACTAAACGTTATGCATGCTCGTAAGACGATAAAAAGATGAGCTAACTTCGACCATGCCAAAGAGTAATTAATTTCAAACATTCCAAATAAACGATAAATAAGGGAGGGGTGGGATGGGTGGTCTGGTGTCACTTGTTAAATAATACAACCCAAAAGGTCACCGACCTCCTACTTATGTTTATAAATATAAATTAACTCTTACTGGAATCGGGTTTAACATCTTGACTAACATTTAATAATATCCATTTCACATCCCAACATCTAGACACAATCTTCACATCCCAACATCTAGACACAATCTTCACATCCCAACATCTAGACACAATCTTCACATCCCAACATCTAGACACAATCTTCACGTCCCAACATCTAGACACAATCTTCACATCCCAACCTCTAGACACAATCTTCACGTCCCAACATCTAGGCATCCATTTCACATCCCAACATCTAGACACAATCTTCACATCCCAACATCTAGGCATCCATTTCACATCCCAACATCTAGACACAATCTTCACATCCCAATATCTAGGCATCCATTTCACATCCCAACATCTAGACACAATCTTCACATCCCAATATCTAGGCATCCATTTCACATCCCAACATCTAGACACAATCTTCACGTCCCAATATGTAGGCATCCATTTCACATCCCAACATCTAGACACAATCTTCACGTCCGAACATCTAGGCATCCATTTCACATCCCAACATCTAGACACAATCTTCACGTCCGAACATCTTGGCATACATTTCACGTCCGAACATCGAGAGAGAGAGAGAGAGAGAGAGAGAGAGATGGGGTAACATCCACTCGACACAAACTAGGACATTTTGGGACTAGGATCTCTGCTATAAATTACAGTGTAATAAAAGAACGTCTTTGTTTATAAGCGAAGATAATACATAAACACAAAATAAACCGCGGAAAATGTTTTCAAACATTCCAATTAAAGCCGTCGGCTCGAACTTTGAAACGTTCGTTCCAACTAGCGGTTGTATGACAATCGAGACTATAGACGTCTGATTGACAAGCTGTTTCTGTATTAGTCTCGTGTAATCAGCCGTGCTTTCTATTGACTTGTGTTATTGGCTTGTGTCGAGCATATGCTGAAGTCATGAATATAATCATGTTAAATCCATCTTAAGCCGATTGACAAATAATATTCCTTTCTTTTCAATTTTCCCTCTTTATGTTCATTTTTATTAAAACTTAGCGAGAGAGATCGTTCTCTGATAGGCTGACGATTGTCATTCATATCTTTATTTGATAAAGTTCTGTCGTATCGCTTGGACGGTTCTATCCACGGCACCGTCTCAAGACAAGGAAGTGATACGGAAAGGTTCTATCCACGACAAGGAGGCGATACGGGACGGTTCTATCCACGGCACCGTCTCATGACAAGGAAGTGACACGGGAAGGTTCTATCCACGACAAGGAGGCGATACGGGACGGTTCTATCCACGGCACCGTCTCAAGACAAGGAAGTGACACGGAAGGTTCTATCCGCGACAAGGAAGCGACACGGGACGGTTCTATCCGCGACAAGGAAGCGACACGGGACGGTTCTATCCGCGACAAGGAAGCGACACGGGACGGTTCTATCCGCGACAAGGAAGCGACACAGGAAGGTTCTATCCACGACAAGGAAGTGATAAAGGAAAGATTCTATCCACGGCACCGTCTCAAGTCAAGGGAGAGACAAAAGACGATTTTATTAATATTGAAACTTTTTGGAGAATCGAGATAATCTGCCAGTTTTACCTTTAAACAAAAACATTTTATTTAAATGGTTGTTTATAATTACGGTTAATACAAATTGTGGAAATAAATTTATTGTTTGATTCTAGTGATTAACTACACGTGTTCATGCACGTACTTGTAGGCGTGACGAGAATAATTTTAAAATTCTCTAAAAGTGGAATAATATATGGAATATTTATCATGATTTTAGAAAACCCAGAAAGACAAATAAAGCAGCAACAGTGATACCAATAATTATTATTCCTGGAAGTTGGACGGACGTTTTACAATTCCTTACAGGCATATTTCTATTTGGTTAAAAGGTGAATTAATAAGATAAAAGCGAAATTAAACTATTATATTTTAAAAACAAAGTGAAATATCGGATAAATAATATAAACACGGAACTGAACAATTTACATTTCAGAACAAAAGTGAATTAATAGCCACAAGGGACGCGAAAGAATTTTGTGATTTCGAACATTAACAATTCGTTTGAGAACAAACGGATACCAATTCAGTGAATGAAATTTTCATATGTAGTTTATAGAACTTGATAAAACTACAGAGGAACCAACAATTCGTTTCAGACGGATACCAATTCTGCGAGTTGAATTTCTGAAATCTATTTTAAATAAATTGAGTGAATGGAACAACAATATTTAATGGATCATCTTAAAGTGGTTTATTAAATCTTTTTTTAAAGTTTGAAATAAACCATCCGAAATTGATCATTTACTAACAAAAAAAAGGATAGAAGTTCAAAGACATTTTAATAATCAGACATCCAACAAAATATGTCTGAATATAATAATAGGGATTAAATATGTTTTTTTTTATCGAACAAACTGTAGAAAGCCAATGTTTCACAATTAATGAACAAACGACCAAACACTCCGTTAATGAAGACCATTAAGGAATCGAAATCATTATAAACTTACAGAAAACCGCATCGATTAGCGGTCAATCCTAAGATTGCGTGCTTGAGGTGTTTTGATAAAATCCCATATCAACGATTTCATCAATCTTGTTATTAGTCGTCAATTATTCTCATATTCAGAACAACAGATTTTATTCAATTAATAAGATCAATGGATTGAAGGCGGTTTCACTCAGGAAGGATAGAAATAAATAGAAACTTATTTATCTGGCGGTTTTCATTTAGTATTTTTACTGTCAAGGTTACGTCAAGGTTGTTAGATTTTTCAATCAAGATCTGACAAAAAAAAAATCAACGTAGATTTTTTTTATTTCAATCGGACATTTCAAGATAAAAAAAACCCAAGAATGGAAAAGAAAGAGTCTGTAACGACAGAAGAGAAATTGGGTTTACCCGGATATCAAAACGAATCTTTGTCCGATGTTTCCGACTCCGACTCCGATTCCGAATCAAGAAGTGGTATACTCGAAAATTCAGACACTGAAACCAAAGGGCAAAATGGATTTATGAAACATAATGCTGAAAAACAAAATTCAAATTTCAAAAATCCGAAAGACAGCGATGATTTCGCGGATAGACCAATGGAACGGGGACAGCAACCACCCCGTCCATCGTTTTTAATTACAGATATTTTATCTAGAGTTTCCACTTCGAGATCTGTAGTCAATCCGTGTTATTTAAGAAGTGACAGTACTGACGAGTTATCCCCCGTTCCTTATGTTGACATGACTAATAATTCTAACCAATGGGAGAATACGTCTAGTTGTGAGGATGGAACAAAAATTAAAGGTAATAATTCTTATGTAAATCAGTTAGAGATACATTATGTAAGATTTAGATCTCGCTATAATTGTTTAAAGATACATTATGTAAGATTAGATAAAGGACTGGTCGTTCGTGCTATAATAGTGTTAAGATGCATTATGTATAATAGTTTAAAGATAGGCTACATTATGTAAGATTTAGATAAAGAGCTGGTCGTTCTCGCTATAATAGTTTAAAGATACATTATGTATAATAGTTTAAAGATAGGATACATTATGTAAGATTTAGATAAAGAGCTGGTCGTTCTATCTATAAAAGTTCGAAAATAGATAATGAAAAATTAATATATTGAAAATTCCATTCAAATTACTTTTTTCAGAGCGACGTTCACTGTTTGGAGTTTTGTCATAGATTGTTATCGCGGCAAAGTTACTTTTTAATCGAGACTCAGCCTAGCTTCTACATTTTTAAATTAAATCATTAAATGGCTATCGTATTTTAATCCGTTTAAACTCCCGCCACTCCTAAGGAGTGGATTGTGGGCGTAAATAAATGTCTAAATAACAAAATTATATAATATTTTAAGCCTTAATAAAGACCAGTCCCCGGTTACACAAAGCATTCTCAGGCTTAAGTTAAGAATTTACTCAACTTTCAATCACTGTTTATGAGAAATATCTTTGATCCAGAAACACACAAATCTGCACATAGTTTCTTATTGATGTATTTGATACATTAAAACGATAAAAAGAATCATGAAGGGCTGTATTTTAGTTAAAATAAGGCAAACAATTTTAAGTAAATTCTTGAGACTAAGAATGTTTTGTGAAACCGGGGCATGTACCTAAATAGGCAGATGTAACTCTTACATATGGCATCCTTGAATAAACCGGTCTGTAGACCTACTTAGGGCTGGATATGCACGGGCTTAGCTTAGGACATCAGGGAAAGAGATGGCACCACACAAATTTGACATTGCCGGATTTACCATGAATTACCATACGTTGACAAATTACAGATAGCCTGATTCACGAAAAGCGCTTCTGTTAAAGTAGATTAAAAATCCCAACAGAATGAATGAAGACCATTTAAAATTAGTTTGAAGAATCTGATCAAAGACCTCGCAAATTAAAAAAAAGTAGGAGAAATTTTTCAATTAATATAAATAAACATTATTTTCAATCAGAACAAGAAATGAAATAAATGAATTAAAAAAAAACAACCCAAAAAACATATATTAATTAAAAATAAATGATGACCTTGTTACAAACAATAATAAAAAATAACTAGAAAGAAATAAAATATTACATATAATGGAGACAAAAATACCCTGTAAATTAAAATATTAATAAATTCCCTGTAAATACCCTGTAAATTAAAATATTAATAAATTCCCTGTAAATACCCTGTGAACTAATATTAATAAATACCCTGTAAATTACAATATTGATAAATACCCTGTAAATTACAATATTGTGAAAGTTGAATGCATCTATGAAAGAAATATCCGCTCAGTTGGTTCATCTCCGTTCAGTATTATTTTTAAAGAAATATTCACCACCCTCTCCTCTATGTTGAGCACTCCATGTAATCTTCGCTAAAATAATTTGGTGGGCCTTTTTTTTAATTCCTAACCAATCTAAGACTAGATATTATATATAGTTGATTTTTTTCATTAATTGAATGTTAAAAAAAATCAATTTAAGCGTGGACTCAGTCGTAGAAAATTTCCAGATAAATACAAATTACGCACAAACACTTCAATCACAAAAAATAAAAAAAAATATTTAAAACACAAAATAATTGAAATTATGATTATTACGATTTCATTTCATTTAACAACATCTTAAAGGTGTTTGAATGTTAGAGAATCGACCGGTTTCAACCATTATGTTTTTTTGCTGATATCCTAAACGTATAGCCTTATTCCTCGTATACTTCAAGTTTATTTTTTATTACGCTATATAGAATAAGTTCGATTGAACTAAAACCTTTCTGATTGACAACAATACACGTCTAATTTGTTTATGCTAAAATAAATTTCAACAAATTTGTTAGAACACGAACCAAGAAACAGACGCAGTTACCCCCTTTTTTTTAGAAATAACTATCAAAAAAATTCAAAGGATTTCATATTTAAAATACAAATATTTTTATCTTTTCTTCGTTTTTTTTTATATATACATTGGGAACAAAATAATTCACTCGACTACAAGCCCACGGTTATTGTGCGTTACATTAGTCAAGACATTAGTCAGTGGATTAGTCAATGGATTAGTCGGATTAACCGCAACATATCGGTGCGAACAAGATTTTTATATTTTTATTAGATAAAAGATTTGAATGATCGTGTTTCGATGAATTCTGTTAAATAGGCCAACCATTGTATGTTAGTATTCGCATAGCTTGCATGCTCCCCAGGTCTAAGTGTGGAGTAAGGTAGTCTGTCAATCTTGTGGGGTCTCTTCTGCAACTCTTGTTAGATTCCCCCCTCCCCCCACCAAAACAAAAACAAAACAAACAAAATTTGTAACGCCAATAAAAAAAAAAAAAAAGCAAAACAAACATTTGTACCATGTGCTGGCCCCGAAATGACCCAGTTTGTGTTGAGTGGGCTTTAATCTCTCTCTCTCTCTCTCTCTCTCTCCCTCTCTCTCTCCTAGGAGAGACCATTCGTGTTCACATCTGGGTTTTATTTAATATTACAGTAAATGTTGGTGGAAGGGAATCGCCTATATTGATGTATAAATCTAAAAAACCAAGAAAAGCCAGAACAGCATTTTCTGAAAATCAGTTGCGGTGTTTAGAGAAACATTTCGACCGTCAGAAATATTTAAGTGTCCAGGACCGGGTGGAATTGGCGACAAAACTACATCTTTCTGATACACAGGTGAAAACGTGGTATCAAAATAGACGGTATGTATAATCAATCCGATTAAAACACAGATCCAATTTCGTTTCGTTTTTATGTTCAAAATTTCGATTTTACTATAAAAAACGAAACGAAATATAGATCTATATTTTACTTAGATTGTATGTATATTAATTTATTAATTGTATAGCTATATTAAGAATAGGGAGCCACGTGAACGACGGGTATAATTGTAAGCATGATCTCTTACAAATATAATTAACATTTATATCATTCTATCAGGGATTCAGATTCTAATACCTTTATGGTACTTGACTAAACAGACTAAGTCACCAAAAATAAAATCTGATCTTTGTAAATCCAAACTTTGCTAATCTATTATGTAAAGACGGATTTTTAAAGTTGTTGTATATTGTATTGTATATATCGGTAATTGTTTTATAATCAACCTAGCTGAGGAATAAAATTGTTAGATGTTGTCTTTTTTATCACACATTTTTGGCAGATAAAATATTCCAGTTGGCGGAAAAAAATATAAACATTTTTTTATACAAAAATTATCACCCATTTTGGCGGAAAAAAATTGAAAGCCAGTGTGAGCCCTGCTAAGTGGGTAAGGCGGTGACTCGTGTTCGATCCCTGCATTGGCCGAGAAAGTTCATTGTGAAACTCCGACATGGTTTCCCCTTGTCGGTGGTGCAGGACCGGGGGGGGGGGGGGCTCACAAGGACAGCTGTCTAGTTTTTTGGATGGGGCGAAAAACCGAGGCCCCGTGTATACATAGACGTGCATGTAAAATATCCCTTGGCAGTTGAAATTCGATATAACAGTAGGCCATAGTGCCGCTATCCGGGCAAAATTTCCCCCATAGCAGGCTGTATGCCTGTCTCCATTAGTCCAGTATAGGAACAGAACAGTAGGACGTTAAACCCCATTTCATTTTTATTTATAATAAGAATATAAATAGACGGTATATGTAACCCTAAACACATTTATTAATTAAATCTCCAAATTCTAAAAAAAACAACCCAAAACATGCTTGGTTGAGAGGTGGGCGAGGGGTGGGGGGTGGCGGGGGTCTAGTGATCTAACGCATGCACTTTAGATGATAAGGAGTGTCATTGAGTCAAATATTGTTGTTTCCATCCCTAGCTTGATAAGGAGTAGGGTCGCCTGTCTAACCTCGTGGGTTTATCATGGGTTATCCCGTTCCCCCCACTGCCAAAGACCTCTACGCGCAAGTGAATTATTGAAGTACATTTGTACCATTTGTTAGTCCCGAAATGACCTAGTTTGTGCGGGACTAACATGGTTTAATTTTATTTCAATAATTCGCTTCCGCGTAGGGGTCTTTAGCAGTGGGAGGAAACCGGAGGACCCGGAGAAAACCCGCGAGGTTGGACATGCAACCCTACTCCTTGTCACGTACAACCGGGGATTCGCATTTCATTCTGAACAAATCAAAATAAATGTGCTAATCTACTTTAAATATGAAATATTTTTATCTTTCAGAACAAAATGGAAGCGACAGACGTCCGTAGGTTTAGAATTATTAACAGAAGCCAGTAATTTCGCCGCTGTGCAGAGAATTCTTCAATCTAATTCTTATTGGTCGTCGTGTTATCCCCAAACTGCCAGCCTCGTTTCCAACTTTGAATCGGTCGTTAGAGGAAGTACCCCCTTACTGCCACCACGCCCCCCATTTCCAGGCCTCTTCTTATCGGCCATGCATCCACAATTACGACCATTATCACCGTCATCGTTACCAAGTAAAAGAGGATGAGTTCGGATGAAGAATCTCTGCTAAAAATGATCACTGACATTTTATAATAATAGTATCAAAAACTAATCGGTTCTACATGGATTATTATCGCCATTGTTGTTGAATATTCGAATGGTTTTGCGAATTTGACAGGATAGGATGTTACTCGATTGGCTAACCATTAAGAATTAGTGAGTATTGCGATTGGTTGGCGGAATGTAGAAGAGTCGTGAACTTTGATCCCACCTTTCTTTGACGTGTTTCTCACCTGATAGACAATCGGTTTCAGACGAGTTATTTCCCCCTGAATGTGATAATGTCGCTTACGAACATGATGTAAAAGACTTTATACAGTATATATCTAGCCGCCATATAAACAGGGATTGTGTAAGAGCTAAATCTACCCATTGCTAGGCTTTAATAGGCCTTTTAAATGTTGTATAAATTATTAATTAGACATTAATGACAAGACCATAATCAACTCTCGATGTTATCGGATGGCACCGATTTTAAGTAGATTAGAACGGTTCGGCCATTTAATGATTTAATTTAAAAATGGATAATCGCGACTTTGTTATTGACGCTGTTCTTCTATGGCCGATGACTCGGCTTAGACTGCAATTTTCAGCAAATTCCCTTTCTATTATGTATTTTTAACTATTATAGCGAGAACTGTCAGCTCTTTATCTAATGCTCCTCCCTTTAATGTTATTTTGTACAGAGATTGTTATGTTCTAGACGCCCCTGTCGCGTTTTATACATTCATGTCTAAGTGTTTTTTTTACTTCTATATTATATATCTAACTATTCCTGACCCGGTGGACCGGTCACCCCTGGCTTCAGGTCATGGTTTCGGTTCATGGTTGGAGCGTATGTGGCTTGGAGATAGGGACGCCTCCTCAACCTCGTGGAATTACTCCTGGTCCTCCGGTTCCTCCCACAGGAAAGACCCTGTGGGTATAAAGCCTAACTATTCCTGATCCTGTGGGTATATTGGTACCAAACTATTTAACAGCGACCTTAATTTATGAATAAACAAAGACTCAGTTTGAAATGGTAATTTTTATATCTTGCCGACCATTAAAGGCCGGGTTCGAATGACAAGAACACAGTAGTTGGTCCAATGTACGCAGTGGGTGTGAATTTAAAACTGGAAACAAGGTCTACAAACCGAGGTTGTGTTTATGGTATCTACGACTATTCGACTTGAAAATAAAGAAGCAATCAAAGCCCTAAACCCTTATATTGTCTGCTTGCAAACTCATGTATCATTTAAGACTCTGCACCAGAAGATATTTAGGATTCGAACTGTGACTGTCTTAGATTATAATCCTAATAACAAATGTCTCCGATTATAATCTCTACATGTATAATAATAACAAGTGTCTCAGATTATACGTGTATTATAATAACAGATTATGATCTACATGTATAATAACAAGTGTCTCAGATTATACGTGTAATCTATTAATGTATCTCAGATTATAGTATCAACTTGTGTCGTTTGTATTGTTTTAATATCAATAAAACAAATTATGTCTGTGCAAAACTTGAATTTGTTATTGGCGAAATTATTGGCGATAGTAGTGGATTTGTAAAAATTAATAGAATTCCAGTCCTTTGTGAAATGAAACTGTAGTCTGTAGGTCAGGTTTAATTGAGGACTGTCATAGTTTGGCTATGATCGAAGGCTTGTAGGTGACAGAGAGAGAGAGAAATAGGTCATTTTGAGACTAACATATGGTTTAATTTTATTTCAATAATTCGCTGGTGCGTACGGGTCTTTAGCAGTGGGAGGAAACCGGAGGACCCGGAGAAAACCCACGAGGTTGGATTGTAGGTGACAAGTTGCTGGCTTCCTAACCAGGTTTCATCCTATTTGTCTACGCTGCGAATGTCTACCCACAGTTCTGTGCACCACATGCCAAGAACTCGCCACAATTTCATTGGCTAATGTCTCACATCAACCAGAACGCGGGTTATGTAACAATTCTTCCAGATCGGCTAAATCTATTTCTTAAGGCTACCTCCAGACTTGATCAAAGGTCACAAGATGTAAACACGGCTAGTGCTAAGCCTATCCCTAACCCTAACCCAAACCCACAATCTCGTCAACAATCACGTGCCCTCCTTATTTACATCTCAGCGACCTTGACAATAAATATTGTGAATTAATCTTGCTGTTTGGGGATGAAGAGTAAATAGACAAAGGTTATAGTCAATCACATCAGCCATCATCCAATACACCATTTGATAAGAATTAACACATAATAACTGATAAACACAATAAGTCATAGCTCAAGAATACACGTTCTCAGGCGGAGCTAACTGTAGACAGGCAGTTTGGGATGGATAAACACAGTAATATATATATATATAGAGAGAGAGAGAGAGGGTTTAACTTCCTCTCAACACAAACTAGGTTATTTCGGGACTAACATATGGTTCAATTTATTTAAATAAATGCGTGTAGGGGTCTTTAGCAGTGGGAGGAAACCAGAGGACCCGTTAGACAGACAACCCTACTCCTTGTCACCGGAACCACCCTAGTTGACTCAATGACAGACCGTATGATACAGCGCACACACGGCACACACACGGCACGCGCTAACCATTAGGCCATACAACACATTTATTATTTTAATTAAAGTGACATTTCTTTAAGTGAAATGAAATGAAATTGGGTTTAACGTCCTACTGTTCTGATCCGAACTGGGCTAATGAAGACGGGCATATGCCATACAGTGTGCTATGAGGGAAATTTTGCCCGGACAGCGGCACTATGGCCTACTCTTATATCGAATTACAACTGTCAAGGGATCTTTTACGTGTAAGCCAATGTGTACACGGGACCTCATTTTTTCGTCCCATCCGAACGACTAGACAGCTTTCCTTGTCAAGCCCTCCGTCCTGCATCACTGACAAGGGGGAACCACGCCGGAAAATCTGGATTTAAAGGAGCTAAGTCGCTAATATTTGACACAAATGGGTCGCAAGCATACAATAATGTAATATGAATGTAAATAAATTGATTTATATTCAATCGTTTTTGTTTTTACTGTAATTTCTAATCAGTTAGGTTCGACGAAATGCGCCAATATTCTCAATCGAATTTCAATCTCTAGCGTCTGGTTATTCCAGTCTACGCCGATAGTATTTATTGGGCATGCTCTCCAGATAAGAATATAGCGCCACCGTTTGACATGACTTGTGGAATATACCTAGCCTCGTTTTTTGAGTCCCTTATTACAAATATCGCTGAAACGCATTATGGTACACGATTCGTGTACCAATTGTAAAATGTTTATTTTGTCTTAAATATTGGATATCAGAAGGCCATCTTTTCCCGGTAAGATCACAACATCAATGTTGATTTAAACCGACAAATAAATCGTGCTTTCAATGTCGAAGATTTTGGATGATATTGAGTTAGAGACTTAGCTACTTTAACTTTCTCGGCCAATGCAGGGATGGAACACCTGATCTCCAGGCTAGCGAGCCAGCGTCCTACCCACTTAGCCACCATGATCCCCCATTTCTTTAAGGGTTTCGCTGAGGGTTCTCTCAATGGGATCACGGTGGCTAAGTGGGCAAGACGCTGGCTCGCTTGCCTGGAGGTCGGGTGTTCCATCTTTGCATTGGCCGAGAAAGTTCATCCAGCAAGATTTTTCGGCGTGGTTCCCCCCTTGTCAGTGATGCAGTACGGAGGGCCTGACAAGGACAGCTGTCTAGTCGTTGGGATGGTGTGAAAAACCGAGGCCCTGTGTACACATTGGCGTGCACGTAAAAGATCCTTTGACAGTAGGAATTCGATATAAGAGTAGGCCGTGGTGCCGCTGTCCGGGCAAAATTTCCCTCATAGCACACTGTAAGGCGTATGCCCGTCTTCATTAGCCCAGTTCGGAGCAAAACAGTGGGACGTTAAACCCCATTTCATTTCATTTCTCAACTGCATCAAGCAAATGAAAACGTTAATAAAACCCTCAACGAAATGTTGCTTTAATTAAAATAGTAAAAGTGTTTGATATTACGTTCTTTTAATTTTTTTATTATGGGTGTCAATTGCTAAATGCCACTCAAAGAAGACATAAATACTAACGTTTTTTCATTTTTTTTAAATACAAAGTTTGAATAAAATAATATATAAAAAATACATTTTATAATTGAAATATAAAACTGACCTATAATTACTGGTAGTAACACATTTTATAATCAACCATTATTTTGAGATGTTGCTCAATAGGTCTGATCTTGTTGCCCAATCGACGTGGTAAATACTGTAATCGAGTATAAGATCAATCTCTTTTACAACGGAAAACAATCTCCATACATAGGTGCGTCTAATACGCGAGAACTATTTAAATAAGTTTATATTTGATATATATACGTGAGAAAATCAGAGAAATATTTAAACACTTTTATATTTCCTCCAAATTATAGTACATGTATTTATAAAAATCTCACGGTACACAAATTTTATTCCCATGACAATAAGATATATGTACTTGTTACAAGGAAGTCTTGGCACGTCCTAAAAAAATTACATTAAAATATATTTAAGAATCCCCGCACAACAGACTTGGTTTAGAGTAGAGATTTTTAAATGATTATAACGTTATAATCATTAAAGAAATCTCTACTCTTAACCAAGTCTGTTGTGCTGCTGTTGTGCGGGGATACCTAAATTTATTTTATTGCTCTCTTGTCCCGGGGGTATCATCTTCCTGATCTAGTACCCACGTAGATCTACCAGTCTGTGCAGCTATAGTTACTCTATCAAGGGAGTGTTGACGTTCCTCTTCTTGTATCCAGTATTAATATTAACCACAATACTTATCTAAGAATCAGATACACACTGAACATACACACACACTGTGACGTGGAGGACTGGTGATACCCCGGGCCAAGTCCTTATAGGGTCTAGTAGCTGACTGTGTACCACCAAGTATAGAGTCTAGTAGCTGACTGTATACTACGAAGTATAGAGTTTAGTAGCTTACTGTATACCACCAAGTATAGCACCTTGTTTGCCCCTAGACTCAAATATTGGGCCTTGTACTCAGAAATGTGAGCAAGGAAGACATTTTAAATATGAGTCGAAACAGATAAAATAAATGAAATAAGTAAGGCAGCTTGTACCACAAACTTAACACCGATAATTTTAAATTTAAAAAAAAATTAATTCTACTATTTGATTGGATGCCCAACTAACTGAAATATACGTCCGCGGTTCTCCAGCCCTTCTGGATGCCAGGCTAGAGGGAAGAGTGGTTATATTAAAGAGTTTTGATTATAATGTTTATCATTTTAAGTAGAATTATAAAATACAATGTTGAGAGTAAATAAAGAACAATAAGATGTAAAGATAATAATAGCTGTCACATGACATGTTATTGCTGTCACATGATCTGTCATTTTATAAATATATATGTTTGACTAGTATATGTAAGCACAAGAGAGATGAAATATTTCTGTTTGAACTTGTTTCTATGTAGGTTACCCACCCAAACTTGATCACGATCTAGTTTACACATAAACACACTTGATCACGATCTAGTTTACACATACACACACTTGATCAAGTCTAAGTTATGATCCTGCACTTGTTCATGATCTAGGTTACAGTCCTGCACTTGATCATGTTCTAGGTTACGTCCCTGCACTTGTTCATGATCTAGGTTACAGTCCTGCACTTGATCATGTTCTAGGTTACGTCCCTGCACTTGTTCATGATCTAGGTTACAGTCCTGCACTTGATCATGTTCTAGGTTACGACCCTGCACTTGTTCACAGTCTAGGTTACGACCCTGCAATTGTTCACAGTCTAGGTTACGCCTATATTTGATCAAATTGCCAACAAGTCTGAATGTTTTTAATTTCTATCATCAATATCTATCAGTATCACTCATGATAAATTCAAACCATTGATATAAATATATTACAACCACACAGTCACATTACTCCCACCATTAAATATTCAAATAGTCCTGGAATAATTTAACATATTTATCATACACGAAACGTCAAAATCAAAACAATATCTAGTCAAGTTCACAATGATGAAGTTTTTAAAAAATCACGATCTAGGTTAGGATCACACAATCAAATTCACAATGGTGAAGTTTTTAATAAAGTCATTCAAGAGGTGAAATGGATCCATTACACAATAAATGGAAAAATTTACAGCATAATTTCATTTGATTGTACAGATACAGGTAACGGTAGTTTCTATGATGCAATGTGGTAATGATCATAAATATCGTTTATCTCCATGACAACATAAATATTGTCTATCTCCATGACGACATAAATATTATCTATCTCCATGGCGACATAAATATTGTCCATCTCCATGACAACATAAATATCGTCCATCTCCATGACAACATAACTCAGGTATATGACAACACCAGGTCTATATCATACCTGTTTAAATCAGATGTAATTGTATTTCCATGACAACCACAGGTAAATGATGTGTATCAGGTGTTTGGCGACTGTGATCTATCCCGACTATCCCGATTATCTTGTCGTGGTAAATCAATGGGAATACGTAACGTACTGAGTGGATCTGAGACGTAACCGTTTTTATCAATCTGAGGAAAAGGTAGATGGCGACGTATTTCTTCACGCGGCGGATCACTGTGTCTTGTAGCCTCTTGTTCCCAGTGAGATCGTAACGCTGAGACGTGACCTGCTAATGGTGGTGTTGATCTACCTTCATCATCTGAGTCACGATCTGTAACCATTGGTAACGCTGTAGGGAATGCTACAATAGGTGTTGTATCTGAGTTACTTAACATGGCTACCGCCTGTGACTGTTTACATTCTTCTAAAATTGGGACGATTTCTTTGAACTCTGGTCGATCCTTGAGAAATCATAGAAAAGAAGAAATAATTTCATGAATAAAGGTGAAATGATTTCTTTATTTATTACATCTTAATCAGGTTTAACTTAATTACTAAATAATACTAATCAGGTTTAACTTAATTACTAATTAATACTAATCAGGTTTAACTTAATTACTAATTAATACTAATCAGGTTTAACTTAATTACTAATTAATACTAATCAGGTTTAACTTAGTTACTAATTAATACTAATCAGGTTTAACTTAATTACTAATTAATACTAATCAGGTTTAACTTAATTACTAATTAATACTAATCAGGTTTAACTTAATTACTAATTAATAAATGAAATGAAATGAAATGAGGTTTAACGTCCTACTGTTCTGCTCCTAAACTGGGCTAATGAAGACGGGCATACGCCATACAGTGTGCTATGAGAGAAATTTTGCCCGGACAGCGGCACTACGGCCTACTCTTATATCGAATTCCAACTGCCAAGGGATCTTTAACGTGCACGCCAATGTGTACACGGGACCTCGGTTTTTCGTCCCATCCGAACGACTAGACAGCTGTCCTTGTCAGGCCCTCCATCCTGCATCACTGACAAGGGGGGACCCCCGCCGGAAAATCTAAATGAACTTTCTCGGCCAATGCAGGGATCGAACTCCCAACCTCCAGGCTAGCGAGCCAGCGTCTTAACTACTTAGCCGCGTGATCCCCCTACTAATTAATACTAATCAGGTATAACTTCATTCCTGATGAATACTAATCAGGTTTAATGATTAATTTCAATTAATGATTAATTTATTAATTTCAATATTCAAATCAATTGATTCAGTAATTGCAAAGAAAATCTTTTTTGATATAAAGTGCCCCTAAATTATGCTACACCATTTTAACGCAGGAGTCGTTTTATTTAGCAGGTAAATTTTATTGGCTTTATCCAAATTGAAAGAGAATTTGAAATCTATATAATGGTCAGTAGTGATCTCAAACTCCTCTCATAAAGATACTTGTTTTATACAAAAAACTCTTCAGGTTTAACTGAGAATGTGTGGCTGTTCCCTTTATTAGTTTTTACATATGACTCATCTGAGATGAGGTAAGCTACTAGAACTCTGTAGGCTTATATGAGAATCTACAGCTATTTCTTTTATATGGTTGATTGGGAACGGGATGTGGTCTGGTGTCGTCCTGCTTTCGTAATGTGTGCAGAGAAAGCTGATTTAAGATTTATACTTACATCAGGGTTGGCATGCCAACCAACTTGTAATAGACCAACTATAGGTTTAGGTATGGTGATTCCGATTGGTGGACGAGTGATATGATACGCCATCTCAGCAGCAGCAGCCGCTAAAAAAAACCCAACCCAAATACATTAATAGATAAACTAAACAGGTTTTAAACATTGGGCTAGAGAAAAGGGTTTAAACATTGGGCTAGAGAAAAGGGTTTGAACATCTATTTATTACTTCCGTCCTAAATTTGTGGCAGGAAATGTGTGATGTCCTACCAGCTGTGCTCATGGGCGTGAATTTAGGGGGGGCGGGACGTGGTCCCCCCCCACTTAGAATCGGAAGTGGGGGGGGGGGAACAGGTCTCTGTCCCCCCTATGTTTTTGATCGTCAGGCTATGTAAGCACTGCCTTGGGTCTCGCCACTGTTACTGATCGTCACGATATCTTTCTCCTTAATTGTAGGTGGTCAGTTCTACGATATCGTCATCATATTACCCCTAGTTACAGCTTTCATCGCAATAACACTCGTATAGTAAACTGTTCGTAATTATTATTTTGGTTTGGTAAAATGAAATGTTCCAGGTTCCAGGGTTCGTCCGTCCCTCCCAAAAGTTATGACAAATCCACACCCTTGGCTGTGCTACAAGAGACAGCACCCTTTCTGCATACTCTTTATTAAAATATTATTCAAAAGGCCCCTGACAATGTACAACAATCCCAAGGAACTTTATCGACTAACAACGGGAACAAACTCCTGATCTCTTCCTAGGCCACCATAGCAAACAGTTGTGGTTATAAACGAGTCACCATAGCAACCAGGTGTGATTATTACCTGGTTTAAGATGAGCGAAAGGTAATTCACCCGCCAATAATTCCCACAAACACAGAGAATAACTGAATACATCAGCTTTTATACTATATTTAGTACATTGTGTAAATATTTCGGGGGCCATCCATCGTAAATTACCAGGTTGTTTCGTCATGTTGTCCTCTTCAGCAGATCGTAAAAAACGTGATTCTAAAAAATATCAATAAAACAATCGTTCAAGTTTAACAGGGACATTATATTCCCATATTTATGACACGGAAGGGCATCAGTTTTCAATCCTATCTGATTGACTAGATGTCTTTCCTTGCTAGACTCTGCAACCTGGACCAGAGACAAGGGAAAAGAATGCCGCTAAAACCAAGGGGACACCACTCCATCTTGCACCAAGGGGACGCCACTCCATCCTGCACCAAGGGGATGCCACTCCATCCTGCACTAGAGGCAAGGGGAAACCACTCAATCCTGCAACAAGGGGACAGGACTCCAACTTGAACCACAGGAAAATAACTCTAACCTGCACTAAGGGGACATCACTCTATCCTGCACCAAGGGGACTGAATGTCACAACATGTGTGGTTTAGATCATAATGTCTGTCATTGAGTCAAGTGACAATGGTTTCTCTATCCCACACATCCACACATGTAAGTGCCCAACCACGTGGGTTTTCTCTGGGTCCCCCAGTTTCTTCCCACTGCTAAAGACGGCTGATCATGTTTCATGGCTATCAAATCAACAATATGACGATAAAATACTGATTAAATTAACTTGATACCCATTTCGAGAGACAAGTGAAGTATTATATCTAATAAAATAAATACATACCACCGAAATCAGCAACTAGAGCATGACCGTTTTCATCCAGTAATATATTATGACTGTTTAAATCTCGGTGTATTATAGGTTGTGGTAAGTTGTGTAGATATTCCATACCTTTAGCCACATCTATCGATATCGTTAATTTAGACTGTATATCTATCAACCTATCAAATATACACAAATAACATAAACTATTCTGAATGAAGACACTTTGTCAAACTACAACTGTCAAGGGTCCTGTTACATGATCATGTAACCATGGTTTTTTGTGTGATCCGAATGATTACACACTGATCCTTGTCAGGTCCTCTTTCCTGCACCAATGACAAGGGGAAACCACTCTGAAAATGCATGAGGAACCTTCTCGGCCAACACAAGGATTAATCCATGGACCATAAGGTTAATCAACGCAATAATCACCAAGCAAAAATATAGACAATCCTTTAAAAATATAGACAATCTTTTAAAGATACGTTCCCAGAAAAGTATTTATCGGGTGGTTATTTCCAATAAAAGTATTTATTGGGTGGTTATTTCCAATAAAAGTGTGACTAGAAAAATACTGGATGCCCTGAAAAACACTCATGGAGCGCATACAGGACAAAACTGTAAGGGTTTCCCTAATCGACAGCCCGGCTATTAGGAGTGTCTGCACGCGTGACGTCAAAGGTCGCACGAGCGCTTGATGTACATGTTGAAAAACTTTATGAAGTGTTAGACTTACAACAGTTTCTGAGTTAAAAACCACAGAAAAAAACTTGAGCAGTGGATAATCCGAGAATTTAATTAGGCCTTGATATTTGTGATAGATAGTTATCGATTAAAGACAACATCGTCTTGTGTATGCAATGAATTCTCCTCCGACTTCACCCCAGTTTCTAGGTACTGAGAGAGGGAAGTCACATGACACCAACATGACCTCTTTTGATCGATTTTTTTATTTTAAGGGAATTCCTTGGCAATAGCAATATTTTGAGAGGGATTTGAAGCAAAATTATGATAAATTTATTAGTTTGAATAATTTTTTAGTTCAAATATATCATCAAATCACCCGGTTTGTATGTGGGAATGTATCTTTAAAGATAATTCCATACATTATTTTGTGAATATTCTTCCTAAAATTCATAATAATTATTTTACCTTTTTTGTTCATGTAGTAGACTGTAGAGGGAGCCACCAGAGATATATTGTGTCACTATGGCGAATTGCTGAAATACAAGGCAAGATATAGATAGTCTATTTTATTCATATTTGAAAAGACTAAACAATTTAAAAATGTTTAATTGTATTACCATGGTTGTTTTATAAAACAAATATTCTTGGTACTCAGTTTAAAGTACCTAAGTCTCTAACTCAATATCATCCAAAGTCTTCGACATTGAAAACACGATTTATTTGTCGGTTTAAATCAACATTGATGTTGTGATCTTACCGGGAAAAGATGGGCTTCTGATATCCAATATTTAAGACAAAATAAACATTTCAGCACCATTTGTAACATGCGACTCGAAAGAACGAGACTAGACATATTCCAAAAGTCATGTCAAACGGTGACGCCTTACTCTTATCTGGAGAGCTTTCACAATAAATATTATCGGAGTAAACTAAAATAACCAGGTGCTAGAGACTGATTTGAAATTAGAGTAAAAACGGAAACGATTTAATGTAAATCAGTTTATATACATTTATATAACATTATTATATGCGTTGCGACCCATTCAGTGAGTAAGTGTTTGTTTAGCTGGCTAGCTTGTAGGTTATTGCCAACTGATTACGGACAGGATCTTTAGCATTAGGTAAGCAACTGGAACAAGGATGACTTCATACATGGCGAGAAACACTAACACAGTTGTGACCCAAGCCTTTGTCATGTACAAGCTTTGAATATTAAAATTATTACAATCAACTAAAGACAGTGAAGTAAAACTTACGCTAGGATCATCAAGACAAGTGCCGAGGAACCTGATAACATAGGAAGTAAAACTTACGCTAGGATCATCAAGACAGGCGCCAAGGAAACCAATAACGTAGGAAGTAAAACTTACGCTAGGATCATCAAGACAGGCGCCAAGGAAACCAATAACGTAGGAAGTAAAACTTACGCTAGGATCATCAAGACAGGCGCCAAGGAAACCAATAACGTAGGAAGTAAAACTTACACTCGGATCATCAAGACAGGCGCCAAGGAAACCAATAACGTAGGAAGTAAAACTTACACTCGGATCATCAAGACAAGTGCCGAGGAACCTGATAACATAGGAAGTAAAACTTACGCTAGGATCATCAAGACAGGCGCCAAGGAAACCAATAACGTAGGAAGTAAAACTTACGCTAGGATCATCAAGACAGGCGCCAAGGAAACCAATAACGTAGGAAGTAAAACTTACGCTAGGATCATCAAGACAGGCGCCAAGGAAACCAATAACGTAGGAAGTAAAACTTACGCTAGGATCATCAAGACAGGCGCCAAGGAAACCAATAACGTAGGAAGTAAAACTTACACTCGGATCATCAAGACAGGCGCCGAGGAACCTGATAACATAGGAAGTAAAACTTACGCTCGGATCATCAAGACAAGTGCCGAGGAACCTGATAACATAGGAAGTAAAACTTACGCTAGGATCATCAAGACAGGCGCCGAGGAAACCAATAACGTAGGAACTCTTTAACTTGGATAAAATGGCCACCTCACGACAAAACATATCTACATCTGATTTAGCTCCTACTGTACTGGCTCGATATCTGTAATTATACAATATCATATAAACTAGCTCAATATCTTATCTGTAATTATACAATATCATCATATAAACTAGCTTGATATCTGTAATTATATAATAATATCAACATATAATCTGGCTCGATATCTGTAATTATATAATATCAACATATAAACTGGCTCGATATCTGTAATTATATAATATCATCATATAAACTAGCTTGATATCTGTAATTATATAATAATATCAACATATAATCAGGCTCGATATCTGTAATTATATAATATCAACATATAAACTGGCTCGATATCTGTAATTATATAATAATATCAACATATGAACTAGCTCGATATCTGTAATTATATAATTCACAAGGTTGAGCATGCACCCCTATTCCTATGATCGCCATTTATTGATTTTACAAGTGGCACAGGAATTGACCAAGTAGATGCAGAACTGTTCCAGGAAGAAGCATGCCAATTTTCATGTCAATCAGACTTGAATTGACGGAGCTATAGACCTTATCGAAGAGCATCACCCCAAGAAGAACAAGATGAGTAGCGGTTAGCGACTAGTTTCTGGTCCAAAAATAGTGAATTGAGACCAAGTCCCATTAATAAGTACCGTGGTTACTATAATAAACAATGTATGCCACATCTTGTTAAAACTACAAACAGTGATAACTTTGCTCAGAATAAAGTAATTTGAATGAAATTTTCAATATATTCATTTTGCATCATCTTTTTATGAATTATTATAGAATGAACGGCCAGCTCTTTTTTTCTAAATCTTTCATACGGCATCTTTAAGAATCTAAAGTATGAAGTGTGATCTATTAATGACTCTAATTTCAATACAAGTTTTTATTTTAAATAACAACATCTCTCAGAACAATAATCAGTACTGATTAAAATAGATAATGGCTAATCAACAAGGTTCATTTATTTCATCTGTTTGATATACTTTTTTCCTTAATTATATTTCTGAGTACAAGGCCCACAGTCAGCTACTAGACTCTATACTTGGTGGTATACAGTCAGCTACTAGACTCTATACTTGGTGGTATACAGTCAGCTACTAGACTCTATACTTGGTGGTATACAGTAAGCTACTAGACTCTATACTTGGTGGTATACAGTAAGCTACTAGACTCTATACTTGGTGGTACACAGTCAGCTACTAGACTCTATACTTGGTGGTATACAGTAAGCTGCTTGAATCTTGGTGGTATACAATCAAGGATTAGGTTACATATATCAATGCTGCTTCTTACCCTTTGGTTTTAATAAGATTTTTATTATATTCTTTAAATATAAATATATTTATTTATAGTTTTAATTAAGGATTAGTTTCGACATGGACGATGAAGTTATTACCATATATTACCTGTAGTTTTATTACCTTTTAATCAAGGATTAGTTTCAACATTGACGATGCTTGTTAGCATATATTACCTGTAGTTTTATTACCTTTTAATGGCAGCCGTTTTTACCTATTACCTATTATATATATTACCTGTCGTTTTATTACCTTTTAAAGGCAGCCGTCTTTACCTATATTACCTGTTGTTTTATTACCTTTTAATGGCAGCCGTTTTTCCTTTACATTTTCCTTTATAAACTTTACCGAATGATCCACTACCAATGACCTCTTGACATTCTATATCTAATAACTGCAGGTGAAACTGGTGAGGTAACGTAGCTCGTAGGTGAAGAACATCAATCTTCTCTATACAATTAAAAATAAAATAAAATAAAATAAAATAAAATAAAATAAAATAAAATAAAATAAAATAATCAAATAAAATAAAAAAAAAAAAAAATAAAAATAAAAAAAAAAAAAAATAAAAATTAAAAAAAAAAAAATAAAATAAAAAAAAAAAAAATAAAAAGAATAAAAAAAATAAATAATGGGTGGGACGTAAAATCAGAGGTCCATCCATGTACACAATCGTGTCAGTTGGAATCAGAAGAAAAGTAGGTGAAAATGTTGCTGTCTTGACAAAATTCTCCCACATCACATTATAAGCACAGCTCAGCCGAAAATTGGGTTATAAACAGAGTGTATTTATTTTTATTGTTCAGTGAAATCTCTGAGTTATAGTGAGTTTGTTGAAACCACTGACATACCATCATATGTTTGTCTTAAAATAAACACAGTATCATTAAAGCTTGGCATTAAACCTCATCAGTATCCTTAAAAATGCATTATGCAAGAGCTAAATCTACCTATTGCAGGTCTTTCTTTAGGCCTGAAATGTTATATAAATTATTAATTAGACATTAATTAACTTATCCAGACCATAATCAACTTCAAATGGCATCGTTAGCCTGCGATCTATAGTGGATTATGAGCCGATTTACTGCATAACTTTCCTTCACGATTTAATGATTAAATGGATAATCGAGACTATGTTGTTTATCGTACGGACTTTAGTAATGATGACCGAGGCTAGGCAGAAATTTCAATCGCTTAGTTCTCGTTTCATAGTGGATCAATTTGAATGAAATTTTCAGCAAATTGCCTTTACATTATCTAGTTTTAAACTATTATAGTGAGAACTGTCAACTCGTTATCAAATCTTCCATAATGTATCTTTAAAACTTGGCATTAAACCCTGTTAAACTCCATTCACAGAACCATTCCTACTAATAGTTTATTACATTTTGTTTTTTTCTGATCTCCACTAACATATTATTAATACACATACCTCGTGTCATGCTACGTAATTTACCAAGTGGTGAAGGAACGGAGACGTAAGATCCGTCAGATCCAGGTTGGGAATAATCTCCACATGCCGACTCATCCTGCGGTCGTTTATGATGTTTTAAAAATATTACGATAGAATCATGTCCTGTAAAACATGAAAACAAGTAACAGATCGGACAAATAAAACATGGAACCACTGTGACTCAGTGAGTAAAACAATGGCTCGCTAAAATACTAAAAAAGAGATCTTCGGTTCGTTCCCAGTGGCATGGTTCTCCCTTGTCAGTGATGCAGCACAGAGGGCCTGGCAACGGACAACGTCTAGTCGTTTTGATGGGACGAAAAAATGAGGTCAATTGTACAGATTGGCGTACATGTACCTAAAATAAGTAATGACAGTTGGAATTCGATATAAGAGTAGGCTGTAGCACAGCTGTTCGGTCAAAATGTTCCTCATAGCACACTGTATGGCGTACGCCCGTGTTGATTATCCCAGTCGGAGCAGAATAGTAAACCCCATTTCATTTCATGAAAATAAGATAAAATGGTTGAAATGTCCTTGTAATTGTCTTCAGTCAGGCGAGTCCTGACAGTAGGATATTAAAATAATGAGAAGGACGTAGGGTCGCTGTTGTCCTCATTTGTTTCGTTTACATGGTTGATGCTGAACAATACCATATTTCTTGACATAGATGAGAATCTGAATGATGAACTGTCTAAAGTCTTGAGATGCCGAAATCATCTGACCAATCCTATTTGGTTACGTTTTTTATAGTTCAAAATTTCGTTTTCCTTGTCTTTACTACACAAGAATCTGTTAGAGTTGTTATATAGCCCATGTTCTGGTTGATGTGAGGGATTAGCCAATAAAACGGTCTGTTACGGCAAGTTTTTGGCATGCGGTGCACGGAACAGTGGGTAAACCAATAGAAACGTCAATGCTGATTGATTAATCAATGTCTGACATCATATGGTTAAAAGTCCCTTGGCGCGACCTTGCACTTCATGTAGTGGAGGCCATTGAAAGTATAAAAAAAATCGAAACGAAATATAAATCTGTATTTTAATGAGATTGAAATTTAACCAAAGTTAAAACAAATAATCAATTTTACCTTTCTCGTAGGCCCACATTAATGCCGTCTGTTCTTCCAGTTTTTCACTTCCACCATTTTGATCGCTGACGGCTGCTACTAGATTCATGTCACCACCTGATTCCAGTAGATATTGTACGATACGAAAATGGCCGTGATAACACGCGCTGTGTAATGCTGAAATAACAAACAAGGTCCCAGTAAGCCAGAATAACGTACAAGGTCCCAGTAAGCCAGAATAACGTACAAGGTTCCAGTAAGACAGGATAACATACAAGGTCACTGTAAGCCAGAATAACGTACAAGGATCCAGTAAGCCAGAATAAGATACAAGGTTCCAGTAAGACAGAATAAATTAAATATAGACCATGCTAATCAACAAAACTTAAATCTAAAAACATTTTGGACGATGAATTATTGAAATTGATCTATCTAACAGCAGTAATTGTCATCTCTATTGATATTACAGTTTAAAGGTCAAGTATCCCAGAACAATTTATTATAACGGACGCTGTGGTCATGTTACACTGGTTTATACTGATTTCACATCATCATCTTTATCTGTCTTAGTACAAGTAAATTTCTAAGACTCCCACAGCATACGTAACCATATTATTGAGAGAAAAATAAATCGTAATACTTGAAACAATTTCTCCACAGGAAGACAGAGAGAGAGAAATAAATAATAACACTTCAGACCATTTCTCCACAGGAAGTAAGATAAGTAAATTGTAATATCTGCCAGAAGGAAGTAAAAGAGACATTTTACCTGCAGGAAGTAAAAAAAAGGCACTCAAGACCTTTTTATCTGCAGAAAGGAAGGGAGAGAGCTGTATCGCAACACTTGAGACCTTTTTACCAGCGGGAAGGGAGATAACTGTGTCGTAACACGTGAGACCTTTTTACCGGCAGGAAGGGGGATAGCTGTATCGCAACACTTGAGACCTTTTTATCTGCAGGAAGGAAGGGAGATAACTGTATCGTAACACTTGAGACCTTTTTACCCGCAGGAAGGAAGGGAGATAACTGTATCGTAACACTTGAGACCTTTTTATCCACAGGAAGGAAGGGAGATAACTGTATCGTAACACTTGAGACCTTTTTACCCGCAGGAAGGAAGGACGATAACTTTATCACAACACTTGAGACTTTTTTACCCGCAGGAAGGAAGGGAGATAACTGTGAGACCTACAGGAAGTAAGTATAAATATATTAACCTGTGTGACCATCTTTGCCCTGGTAGTTGATGTCTACGGCTGGTTGATCCAACAAAAACTTTACCAGATCTAAACTTCTACCGTTCGTACACGCGCTATAATAATAATAAAAATAATAATATCATACAATTAGTCTACAATAATACAGTCATTAAATGCTGCATAAAGATGGCATACACCATCCTATCCATTTACAGCTCGGTAGGCCTACTGACTTGAATAAACCATCCTACTGGTACCAATTTAGAGTTGGGAATACAGGGATAAACCATCCTACTGGTACTCATTTACAGCTGGGAATATAGGGAGGGAGTATCTTATACAAGAACGGAAAAACATGATGCACAATTCAAGGGTCACAAATCGTTCCAATGATATAGCAAGTCCTTTTCGTTTTATTTTAGGGGGGGGGGGGCAGTTCCTCGCTGTATCATAAGGTCTGTCATTGAGTCAACTGGCGTGGTTTTGAATCCCCGGTTATATGTGACAAGGAGAAGGGTTGCCTGTCCAACCTCGTAGGTTTTCTCCGGGTCCTCCGGTTTCCTTCTACTGTTAAAGACCCCTACGCACAAGCGATTTATTGAAAGAAAATTAAACCATATGTTAGTCCCGAAATGACCTAGTTTGTGTTGAGTGGATGTTAAACCTTTCTGTCTGTCTGTCTGTCTGTCTGTCTGTCTGTTTCTCACTCTCATTTTATTTTAAGTGAGGCCCAGGACTATACAGTTTCCCTTACATATCATTCTTAAGGACTTGACTACACTGTTGTTAGGAGTTCGGAGCCACACCTGTATTATGATGAGTTAGGAGCCACACTGAAACCTGTGTTATGTTATTTATAGAGACATACCTATGTAATGGAGTTTCACTGAATATATTTTCTTTAATTAAACTATCTGCACCAGTTAACGTGACTAGTTGTCGAGCTACTTCTGTTTTAGCATTATAACACGCTCTGAAATATAATCATACAATTCTTGTCATAATGGTTTACATCCCCCTGTACACCACAATACATATATTTGATAAATAAAATGAAATGGGGTTTAACATACTACTGTTCTTGTCCGACTGGGCTAATGAAGACAGGCATACTATTGGTTGAAGGAACATCACAGCAGAAAGCCAATGGTCAGGGAACATTGAGTTCCAAGAAATGAAATGGTTTTTAATGTCCTACTGTTAAAACAAAAGCTATTATTAGATATCTTGACCTGTGCCGTATAAAAACAAATCTGATGATAGTACCATATAGAGTGGGTACCGAACATGACTCCATCGCCACCATCTTGGAATTATGACATGACAGTCGAAGTCTATCAATCGATGAACAATTGTCCTAGGAACAACCATGTCGATCGTACTTCAATAGACAGAGGTTTAGTCTTTTTACGAAGAGTGTCTGCCGTCTGTTCGAGGTCTTGGCCGAGAAAGTTCATCCAGATTTTCCGGCGTGGTTCCCCCTTGTCAGTGATGCAGGACGAAGGGCCTGACAAGGACAGCTGTCTAGTCCTTCGGATGAGACAAAAAACTGAGGTCCCGTGTATACATTGGAATGCACGTAAAAGATCCCTTGGCAGTTGGAATTCGATATAAGAGTAGGCCGTAGCGCCGCTGCCCGGGCAAAATGTCTCTCATAGCCCACTGTATGGCGTATTCCCGTCTTCATTAACCCAGCATAGGAGCAGAACAGTTAGAAGTTAAACCCCATTTCATTTCATTTCATTTCTGTTCGAGATCTGTCCAGAGAATAAGATAATTCACGGCAGGTCAATTAATCTTAAAACCGACACACGTCTTATTGAGAATAAAATATGACACGCGACCAACTTACAGATGTAGCGGGGTATCTCCGTATATATTACAGACATGTGGATCAGCTCGATGTTCTAATAAATAATGTAATATCACTAGATTACCTCCCTTACAACAAAAATGGAGGGGTCGATGTTCTTCATCATCTTTAATATTCACTGAAAAAAACAAAAAAACAATTTTATTATTGTTTTAAATATTTGCCACTGATATCCACATGCTCTAACGGAAATGAAATGAGGTTTAACGTCCTACTTTTCAGCACTTACCAATTTAATTAATAAATAAAATAAAACCAAGTACAAACAATCCAAACCATTAGACAAAATTTGAAGTCCAAAAAAAACGGTATAGGCAAAATAGTGTAATCAGCATAGACGGGCAAATACCATGCGTTATGAGAGAATTTCGTACAGGCAGTGATGCTACGACCCATTTCAACGGTCATGGGATTTTTAACATCTTGCCAATCATATACCAGGTACCAGAGACTTGTAAATTTTTGTCCCAGGCCCTTCAACCTATACCAATGACATGTGGAAATTAGGCTGGGAAATTGGGAGCCACGGAGGCTCAGTGAGTAAGATCATTGGTCAGGGTCAGGGACAACATATAGTCGGTGGTTCACCCTTGTCAGTGGTGCAGGACGGAGGGCTCGACAAGAAACAACATATAGTCGGTGGCTCCCCCTTGTTAGTGGTGCAGGACGGAGAGAGAGAGAGAGAGAGAGAGGGAGAGAGAGGGAGAGAGAGAGAGAGAGTGAGAGAAATGGGGTTTAACTTCCACTCGACACAAACTAGGTCATTTCAGGACTAACATATGGTTTAATTTTATTTCAATAATTCGCTTGCGCGTAGGGGTCTTTAGCAGTGGGAGGAAACCGGAGGACCCGGAGAAAACCCACGAGGTTGGACAGGCGACTCAATGACAGGCTTTATCATACAGTGCGCGCATGCTAACCATTCAGCCATCCAACCCCCCGTGCAGGACGGAGGGCCTGACAAGGGACAACATATAGTCAAGGGACAATGTATAGTCTTTGGAGCAAAAAAGTGAGGTCTTGTGTACACATTGGTGTGCACGTAAAAGAACCCTTGGCAGTTGCAATACGATATAATTGTAGGCCATAGTGCAGCTTTCAGGGTAGAATTCCCCCTCATAGCATGCTGTATGGTGTAGAACTTGACTACCATTTTATTTTATTTGTGTGAAATGACATACCATCTGCTTTCTGATGTGACGTTCCTTCAACCAATAATTGTGTTATTTTTAAATGACCTTTAGCACATGCTAGATGTAGAGGTCTATCACCAACTCCACCACTGATATTTAAATCAGCACCATGGATCACCAGCTGTTCTACAACCTATACCAATCAAATATAAAATAAACAAATTTATTACATTTTTCTTTGTAAATTTTTTTTTTCATTTCTGCTGAAAACAGATGGAAAAGATAAACATTCAAATGTGGATTTTTCACAAATTTTATCACACGATAACAATCTTATAGACATTACTCTATCATGTCCATAATAATAACCTTAACGTGCCCATAAAACCAATCTTATACCTTATCATGAAATAATAACACGCTTATCCTGTCCATAATAACAACCTTAGCATGTCCATATTAACAGCCTTATGTCCAAAATGAAACCTTATCATGTCCATAATTACTCTATCATGTCCATAATAATAACCTTAACTTGCCCATAAAACCAATCTTATACCTTATCATGAAATAATAACACGCTTATCCTGTCCATAATAACAACCTTAGCATGTCCATATTAACAGCCTTATGTCCAAAATGAAACCTTATCATGTCCATAATTACTCTATCATGTCCATAATAATAACCTTAACTTGCCCATAAAACCAATCTTATACCTTATCATGAAATAATAACACGCTTATCCTGTCCATAATAACAACCTTAGCATGTCCATATTAACACCCTTATGTCCAAAATGAAACCTTATCATGTCCATAATAACACTTTTATCACGTCCATAATAACAATCTTATCATGTCCATAACAACAATCTTATCACGCCCATAATAACAATCTTATCATGTCCATAAAAAAAAAAAAAACACACAATAAAAAAACAAAACAAACAATCTAATCACATCCATAATAACAATCTTATCATGTCCATAATAACAATCTTATCATATCCATAATAACAATCGTATCACCTCCATACTAACAATCTTATCATGTCCATAAAAACAATCTTATCGCGTCCATAATAACAATCTTATAAAAACACCTTATCATGTCCATAATAACAATCTATAATAACCTATCATGTCTATAATAACAATCTTGTCATGTCCATAATAACATAATAACAATGTCCATAATAACAATCTATAATAACCTATCATGTCTATAATAACAATCTTGTCATGTCCATAATAACAATCTTATAACATCCATAATAACAATCTTATAAAAACACCTTATTATGTCCGTAATAACAATCTTATAAAAACCTATCATATCTAAAATAACAATCTTATCATGTCCATAAAAACAATCTTTTCACATCCATAATAACAATCTTATAAAAACACCTTATTCCTAATAACAATCTTATAAAAACCTATCATGTCCATAATAACAATGTTATCATGTCCATAATAACAATAGTATGGCCATAATAACAATCTCATACCTTATCATGTCCATAATAACAGGCTATGTGTAAAGGTGAAAACTTGACAGCATCCGAAGCATTAATTTTACCTCCATAATCCAATAAAGTTTTAAAGATCTACAAATATAAAGAAGATATTTGATATTATTACTGGTATATGAATCACGGTGAGAGGAAAGATGGAGAGATTTACATGTCATTAGATTAATACAAATGAAATGAGGATTAATACAAAATGCATTGAATATATTTTCAAATTGACTCTAGTATATTTAGGCTTTAATATCAGCATTATGAATGTTAAAACAAATCTTTTTTTTGCACCGATGCGTGAACCTGTCAATAACCCGTCAATACTGGGTGTGTTACTAAAACAAACAGAACAAAGGTGAGTCTGAACCTGTCAATAATATTTCACACTTTTTATTTTGTGTTTACCATAGCTCACGATGGTCACATGTAGCTCATGATGGCCACACGTAGCCGCTATATGTAATGGTGTTTATAATACCTCATGATGACCACACGTAGCTCATGAGGGCCACACGTAGCTCATGATGACCACATGTAGCTCATGATGGCCACATGTAGCCGCTATATGTAATGGTGTTTATGATGCCTCATGATGGCCACATGTAGCTCATGATGGCCACACGTAGCTCATGATGGCCACACGTAGCTGCTATATGTAATAGTGTTTATAATACCTCATGATGACCACACATAGCTGCTATATGTAATGGTGTAACATCACTGTTACCAGGGAGATTAACATCAGCGCCACCTGTTAATAAAGATTCTACGATCTCTCCATCACCCTAAAATACAAAAACATAAAAAAAAATATCTATATTTAACAAAATAATGGTTGTATGTAATGATGTATATTAATATAATGGTTGTATGTAATGATGTATATTAATATAATGGTTGTATGTAATGATGTATATTAATATAATGGTTGTATGTAACCATCTATATTTATAATGGTTGTATGTAACCATGTATATTTATAATGGTTGTATCTATACATGTATTTAATCAATTTAATTTAAAATAACTGATTTGAGTATGTTGTTAGATGAAGGGGAGAGAACTGATGATGACTTACCTTGTATGTTGTTAGATGAAGAGGAGAAAACTGATGATGACTCACCTTGTATGTTGTTAGATGAAGGGGAGAGAACTCATGTTGACTCACCTTGTATGTTGCTAGATGAAGGGGAGAGAATTGATTTTTACTCAGCACTGTTTTATTATCTTTTGTATACAAGAGTTCTACTAAATCTTTACCCACTGACAAAAGAAATAAAATAAAATCATTAGCTTTATTCTGATTCATCATTTAGTTACAGTGAATATTACCATGACAATAATAATTGACAGCAATTTATATGATCTAATCTGGATGATCTAGTCTAGAAGACTTAAAGATACATTATGGGAGATTAGATAAAGAGCTGGCAGTTCTCACTATAATAGTTAAAAACTAGATAATGTAAAAGGAATTTACTGAAAATTTCAGTCAAATTGATCTACTCTAAACCGAGATTTTAGCGATTGAATTTTTGGCCTGGCCTTGATCATCATTACTAAAGTCGGTACGATAAAAACATAGTCTCGATTATCCATTTCATGATTAAATTGTGAATGGAAATCGAACAGCAAATCAAAACCTAATCCATTAAACATCGAAGGCTAGCAATGCCATCGAGAGTTATTTATGGTCTGGATAAGTTAATTAATGTCTAATAAATAATTTAGATAACATTTCAGGCCTAAAGAAAGACCTGCAATAGGCAGATTTAGCTCTTGCATAATGTATGTTTAAGTTTGAGGTGTGTGAAATGAAATAAGTTTTAACATTAACCATTTGAGCATTAACTGGACTGATGAAGACAGGGATATAGGGTTAGATATCCTACTGAACCATGCAGTGTACAATAAGTGAAACTTTGATCGAACAATTGCTCAACGCGGGCTATTCTTATTTATTTTAAATTACAACTATCAAGGGATCTCCTCAATCTATTTTAAAAGAAATACAAGCCATACCTCCTGATATACATGCTATATGAAGTAAACTAAGTCCTGTGTCCGTTTTTTCACCAATATTCTCATCCGTCAATAATCTAGTCACTCTTACTACATCTCCTCGACTGGAAAATATATAACATATACCTGGTTATATACAACATCTACCTGGTTATAGACAACATCTACCTGATTATATACAATATCTACCTGATTATATACAACATCTACCTGATTATATACAACATCTACCTGGTTATATACAACATCTACCTGGTTATATACAATATCTACCTGGTTATATACAATATATACCTGATTATATACAACATCTACCTGGTTGTATACAATATCTACCTGGTTATATACAATATCTACCTGGTTATATACAATATCTACCTGATTATATACAACATCTACCTGATTATATACAATATCTACCTGGTTATATACAATATCTACCTGGTTATATACAATATATACTTGATTATATACAACATCTACCTGGTTGTATACAATATCTACCTGGTTATATACAACATCTACCTGATTATATACAACATCTACCTGATTATATACAACATCTACCTGATTATATACAACATCTACCTGGTTATATACAACATCTACCTGGTTATATACAACATCTACCTGGTTATATACAATATCTACCTGAGATACAGTTAGATTATATGAAATGAACTGAGGTTTAACATTCTACTCTTCTGCACCGACTGGGCTAGTGAAGACGGACATATGCTATGCAGTATTTTATGAGGGAAATTTTGCTAAGACAGCCCCGTTATATCGAATTCTAACCACCAAGGGATCTTTTACATGCACTCTTGTTATACAAAAATAATTATTCAAATCAATTCCTTTTAAATTAAAGATACATTGCCAGAAAAGTATTTATAGGGTAGTTACTTCCAATAAAATTATGGTACATTTAGTATTTATACCCACCTACAAGCCAGCTGCAGTTCTGACCAATCAGAATCTCTTGGTCGTAAATCTTCAATAGCTTTAGAACGAAACAGGGCGTAACTCTCGCTGATCTTCTTCTTCAACTCATCTGTACATAAAACAGTTTATAACAAACATTACATATTGAATGAACAACCACATATAAAACATACATTACATATTGAATGAACAACCACATATAAAACATACATTACATATTGAATGAACAACCACATATAAAACATACATTACATATTGAATGAACAACCACACATAAAACATACATTACATATTGAATGAACAACCACACATAAAACATACATTACATATTGAATGAACAACAACACATAAAACATACATAACATATTGAAGGAACAACCACACATATAACATACATTATATATTGAAGGAACAACCACACATAAAACATACATTACATTTTGAAGGAACAACCACAAATAAAAACTGTGAGCTTTTATTGATTTTCACCACGGTTCTTAATCCATTTAGAAATGAACCGGCCAGAATTGGGTCAAATGAGGTCCCATAGGAAATGGGTTAATTATAAGCTTTACATTCCCTTTAATATAACTAGAATTCAAAAATAATTCCATCCGTGCAGAAACAGCCCCAATCAAACCCCTAATTCAGCTACTGTGTGTCCAACCTATTTATTTTTGTCTTTTTCCACTTACCTACACAGGATATTGTTGGTCTAGATTTATAGTTGCCCATTTTCTTCTTGGTCTTGATTTTATACACCTGAGCCCGGACTTATACACCTTGGTCTGGACTTATGTACCTTGGGCTGGACTTACACACTCTGGACTGGACTTGCATTATCAAAATATTCCAGCTATGATTCTAGATCATTATAAAGACAGGCTAGCATGTATTTGTTCATCACATCCTAAATAAAATAAAACAATTTATACAGTAGTCAACAATACAGGTGTACAGCTTGATGTAACTTATACAGGTAGTCAACAATACACGTGTACAGCTTGATGTAACTTATACAGGTAGTCAACAATACAGGTGTGTAGCTAGTGTGAAAGTGTGACTAATTATAATACCCATCACTATTGAATACACAAACCTGGCTAATAGTGGTGTTTATCTTTCTATAGTTATCACTTGTCTGTGACTTCACTTCGGTGGAAGCCAGGCCAGGAAATAACGGTTTAGATATATCTGACAAAATGTCAGGCACTAATGAAATAGTACCGGACATTTTCAACTTAGTGCCGGACATGTGTTAATAATATCAATAAAAAAGACAAATCAGACAGGCACCAAAGGTTTTGTGCCTGAAAAAGCCTGAATCTGTGCCTGACATTATCTGTGACAGGTGCCTTTTTTCCAGGCTGGGTGGAAGCGGACGGTAAATAAAGCTATTTCACACATTCTATTGTCATGATTTAAACCGTAATGACATAAAACCTACTTACATGTGTAATAGCTTACCTACTGCCTGATTACTTATCAATTTAACTGACCAGTAAAGATTATGTATATAAAATTAGGACTTAGATCTGATTGTAACATACATGTAAGTAAAAGTCATGTTTTTATCATAGGGATCGATAAAAACTTTACAGTGACGAATCAAAACTACTAGACTGTGTTCCATACAAGGCTACATTTAATATATAATAAGTTCTACATGGCTAGTACAGTAGATAAGAATAAAGCATATACATCGAATAAATTAATTAAAGATACATATGTTAAGAGCTAAATCTGCCTATTGCAAGTCTTTCTTTAGGCTGCAGATGATATCGAAATTATTAATTAGAACTTTATTTACATGACAAGCCCAAAACTAACTCTGTAGACCCTTGGATGGATTGGATACTGTTTGGTTTTTAAAGAGTAGTCCATATAATATTTAAATCAATAAATGACTGACCAAGCTAACATTGAGCGTTAATCACTAACTGTCGATGAAAGGCCTGCCAATCAAGGGTACCCTAGCCATTGAGAATGTTACTTGATAATGGAGAATATGTGACTGGAGTTATCGTCTGTCAATCAAACGATCTGCAATTCTCAGAGACAGTGCGGAGATAGTTGATCCCTATTTCTAGTCCAAACTTACAATAGTGAAAACTTCGTTCAGAATAAAGTAATTTGACTGAAATTTTCAATATTTTCTTTTTTTATCATTTATTTTTGAATTATAATAGCAAGAATGGCCAACTCTTTATTAAACTCTTAACTAATGTACCTTTAAGGAAGCCCTTCAACAATGCTAATAAGGGCGACTCGATCACCAGTGTGGTATGCCAGAATTGGTCCTATGTGCTGTATACATACAGATACAAAACCTTAGAACGCTCAACTACCTTGGCTGGGGTCAAAAATGGAACAGTTTGTATTAAGGAGTGTGGGGGGGGGGGGGGAGTTCTGAAAAATCAAACTCAGTGGTGGCATAGGAGGCCACTGGTTAGAGAATCTTCTACAAACGTTCAGTTCAATCTATAAACGAATCGCTCTTTCGACAACTTATTCCATTTCCATAACAATAAAAATTAAAATAACGACTAAACTAACGTTGAGAATGAGATTTAGTAATTCAAAAACAACCAAAATAAAACGATTTGCTAACTTCCATAATATTTTGTTGACTAGACCTTTTTTTACGTTACTGTATACGAATTTAATGCAATAAATAGCGGCTTTGGTGGTCTTTTATCGAGAAAATAAACTTTTGATAGGACTTTTTCTGCTAAATACAGGGCGCTGACATATTGGATCTCGCAGTGTCCCGTTATACGAGATATAACGAGACTGGCTGTCAAACATTGGATACGATGTAAACAAAATGGAAAATGCTGCTGTTTTTTGTAATTTCAGGAAATATAAAAGTGCCTTTAAATTCTAAATGATTGAAAAGAACTAGTGCTCAACCTTTTTAATGAAACTGTCGTTGAAAAAATGGCATGTAATTGGAATAAAGAGGACTATTTTCCCCATCTATTGAGGACTGACTCGACTTCTCATGCGGCACTAGAAAAATTGGTTGATGATTTGCATGCAGAAAAGGATCGCACGATCAGCTCGTTTCTGTGTCATTCCGGATCAGAAGATTTCCTATGGGGTTTGGTGAGATTACTAGGGGAAGATATCACCAGGTACAGGATTATACCCCCCCCCCCCTAATATTTAAAGTTTTAATAATGTCATATAAGTATAAGTATTTTCAATAACAGAAATTTTGTTACAGTAGGCCTACTACTAATAATAATAGCTGGATATTGTTGAATTTTTATTATATTTTTGACAGTCATGCCAACGGCCGAAATGGTTCATTTCATTGCTTGTGAGGTGGGTAAGGGCTCCAACAAGTTTGAGAGTGAGTTTTCTCTGGGTTCTCCGAGTTCCTCCAAAGAATTCTATAGCTATGTGCATATGGGCATAAGTCAGTCCCAAAATGACCTATGTTAGGCATTAAGTTCACATTATTTAGCCAGTTTCACACTTTCAGCACCCCCGCCCCCCCCCCCAATTTAGAAAGTTGAAGTTGAATTAAATATGTGAAAAATGTCAAAATAATATCCTTCATCTACGCCCACCCATCACAGACACTCCCAGCAACACAACCACCAAATTTGCTTCACCATAAAATGCATGGTTTAGGAGAAGAAATTAAAAAATTAAAAATCTATGAAATGGCCTAAAAGTGCCTTTTTTAAATGCACCGCCCCACCACAGGCCTATGGATCTTAAATCCATTTGAACCTAGGGATTCCCCGGTTGTACATGACAAGAAGTAGGGTCGCCTGTCCAACCTCATGGATTTTCTTTGGGTCCTCCGGTTTCCTCCCACTGCTAAAGACCCCTATGTGCAAGCGAATTATTGAAATAAAATTGAACCATATGTTAGTCCTGAAATGACCTAGTTTGTGTTGAGTGGACGTTAAACCCAATTTCCCTATCTCTGTGTCTTGAATGTTGAACCTAGGAATATCTTATTCTAGGAGAGAAGAAATGAAATGCGGAGAGAGAGAGACACTTGATTTAGGTAATTTTGGGACTAACATAATATGCACAATTTTATTTCAACCAATACTTAAGTATAGGGATCTTTAACATCAGGCGGAAAACTGGAGGACCCAGAGAAAAAATAGGGGTCCTTAATATCGGAGAGTAAACAGGAGTACCCAGAGAAAACCTATAATGAGGTTAGACAGACTAGCCTTCTGATTAATTTAGAATCCCTCAACTCCTCATATGGTTAGTTTTTAATATTCCTGTATTTCACCACAAAATGTGGGCCCTTAGCTGAACCGCTCCCTTTCCATTGGACGCAATACGAAGTCAACGACCAACATGCCCATATCAGTATGGGCGCCCTGTAAAGACAAGTGACATTGGTTAGGCTGCCCCCGCCCCCCCCCCCCCACTAGCAGTAGCAACAGATCTGAAATGGCAGAACTGAAGGATGTTAAACTCCATGTCATTTCACCACAAAATACATATTTTTATGATTTTAGGTTGTTTTTCAGTATGTAAAATGTAGTTCTGATTATATTATAAATTAGTACCAAGCTTATGTTCAATCAAACAATTTATTAATATCAGCCTCATCTTCTATTGATACTAAGCCCATACAGAAACCTCATACACATGGAACTACTGGAATAATATTTTGGTTCTATTTTGCGTGAAAGCTGCACCGCCGGTACCAGATATTTTTAACCCAAATTTCTTACAAAGATTAATTTTTCTTTTAACATTGTTTCAGAGTTGCTGGAAATGCTGCCTATATTATTGGTACATTGGCCGAGTCGGAGTTGGGCTGTTACAGAGTTCTTGCCCTTGCCCACTCTGGTCGTGCCGAGAGTGAGAAGATTCTACCAAACCTGACGCGGATGCTGGCTTTCAATGATTCTGAATCCGTCATGAATGCTGCGGGTACAATGGGAACTCTGGTATATTTTTTTATAGTTCAGTTTTGTGTCATCGAAGTAGCATTCTGGTCCCGAGTTCAAAAAGCATTCTCAGATTTAAAGTTAAAAATTTACTCAAAATTGTTCGCCTTATTCTAACTAAAATATAGCCCATTATAAAACTTTTGTTGTTTTAATGTATCAAATACATCAATAAGAAATTATGTACAAATTTTTGTGTTTCTGGATCAAAGATATTTCTCATAAACAGTGATTGAAAGTTGAGTAAATTCTTAACTTAAGTCTGAGATTGCTTTGTGAACTCGGTGCCAGGCTTGTTAGACCAGAGGCTCAGTGCAGGAGGTGTCCATCAAATGGGCACAAAACCAGATCCAACTTTTCTATGGTAAAATTTTCAGTGTAAATGACCTCATTTGTCTTTTGACCCCAAATATCTCGAAAATGCCCCAATGGCTGACAGATTACCACTAGGCATCGTATTCTAATCAAAAATGCGGTAGAAAAAATTGGGTCTGGTTTTGTGCCCATTTGAGCCTAAGACCATGTGGTTGGGCGTATATTTTGTTGCCATGTAAACTATGTTTGTAATCCGCTGTGTGTCATCTATATATGATTAACAGAGGGTTAATTTTCTAAGCTTTAACCAGTTGAATCAGGATTTCCTGAAGGTTCTCTGGTTTGCTTTCCATTCCCAGCTTGTACGTGACAAGGTGTAGGGTCGCCTGTCCAACCTTGTGGGTTTCATCCCACAGCTAAATTCCTCTATGTGCAAGTGAATTATTGAAATAAAATTGAAGCATATGTTATTAGTCCCGAAAGGACTTAATCTGTGTTAAGTGGACTTAAATCTCTCTCTCTCTCTCTCTCTCTCTCTCTCTCTCTCTCTCTCTCTATTTCTCTCTCTCTCTCTGCAATAACAGTTCATGAGTGGTGGTGGTTCAGTGAGTAAGATGTTGGCTCGCTAACCTGGAGCTCTTGGGTTCGACCCCCGGTGTTTATCCAAGAACATTCATCATGATTTTCCCCTTTGTCAGTGGTTCAGGATGGAGGGCTTGGCAAGGGACAATGTGTAGTTGTTCGGATGTCACGAAAAATCGATATACCAATTGCACCATGTTAGTCCCGAAATAATGATATACCAATTGCACCACGTTAATCCTGAAATAACGATATACCAATTTCACCATGTTAGTCCCGAAATAACGATATACCAATTGTACCATGTTAGTCCCGAAATAACGATATACCAATTACAGTTTGTTAGTCCCATCATTTTCATTCCCCATTTTATTTTTCTCTGGTTTAGGCCGAAAGTCCCCAAGGTCGTGATTGGATGTTATCAGTTTCCTGTTTAAATATGCTATTAGATCATGTGACAGCATTATTACATACAGAAAATATGTGGACAGCAAGTAATGCAGCTCTTGTTATAGCCAGGTAGGTCCTCTTATACCCAGGTAGGTCCTCTAATACCCAGATAGGTCCTCTTATACCCAGGTACAGTCGGGTATAGATCCTAATAGGCAGGTAGGTCGTAATACCCAGGTAGGTCCTAGTAGCCAACCTGAGGGAGCCATGTAGGTCCTAATATTTCTTTGGAGTGGTTGAGTGACAGAGTAGTGTAAACATGTTCACTGTTTATTGTAAGATCTGATAAATATCCCTAACAGATTAACTCTTGTTTTTTTTTTCTGGTTCCTATTATAATGGTTCAACCATGACACAATCTGGTGCCTATTATAATGGTCCAACCATGATAAATCGACCTTGATTAGAGGAATATTGTTTTATTTATGTGTTTTTATTTTTCGTGATAACTTGATTTAAATTATTGTCTGACCTAGTAGTACTCTAATACCCAGGTACAGTCAGGTATAGATCCTATTGTCTGACCTAGTAGTAACTGTAGACACATGGATGAGACAAAAACACAGACATTTTAAACTTGAAATAAATAAAAAATAAAGAAAACAAACGGGGGCCCTGTTCTAGCCAGAAAAATTGGTGCAGATAAGTGAAAAGCTAAAGCCCATTCCATTTAAAGAATCTACATGTAAGTCTCTAACTCAATGTAATCCAAAGTCTTCGACATTGCAACCACGAATTATTTGTCAGTTTAAAATAACATTGATGTTGTGATCTTACTGGGAAAAGATGGGCTTCTGATATCCAATATTTAAGATAAAATAAACATTTTACCATTGGTACAGGGGACTCGAAGAATGAGGCTAGACATATTCCACAAGTCATGTCAAACGGTGACGCCATGCACAATAAATATGGTTGTAGATTGGAATAAGCAAATGCTAACGATTGCCTTTCGATTGAGACGTCTGGCGTATTTCGCCAAATATAACTGATTAGGAATTAGAGTAAAAACAGAAAAGATTGAATGTAAATCAATTTATATACATTCCTGTTTTGTCAGGTTAAAACGTGATTTGATGTTGGGGTATATTTACAGATTATCGATATCAGAAGATGGTTGTAATAAAATATTAAGTCATCCATTGTCGTTAAATATCCTCGTTAAGCTCATCATGTCACTCGGAACAGACGAAGCAGGTTAGTAAACACTTACTTTAAAGATACATTAATCCAGTGGTTCTCTGATTTTGTTGGGGGATTGGATGGCTGAATGGTTAGCTTGCGCGCGCTGTATCTTAAAGTCTGTCATTGAGACGACTGGCGTGGTTTCGAATCCCCGGTTGTACTTGACAAGGAGTAGGGTCGCCTGTCCAACCTCGTGGGTTTTCTCCGGGTCCTCCAGTTTCCTCCCACTGCTAAAGACCCCTACGCGCAAGCGAATTATGTAAATAGAATTAAACCATATGTTAGTCCCGACATGACCTAGTTTGTGTCAAGTGGACTTAAACCCCATTTCTCTCTCTCTCTCTCTCTCTCTCTCTCTCTCTCTCTCATGTTTTTTATGCCAATGGCACACATTAGAACACCTGGCTAAATATATATGAAAAATGTTTTGATTTTGTAATATAAAAACATGGTAAGTCAGACAGCATACAGCCCTAGACACAGACAAGTCATAGATACATAGAGTGACTCAAACTAAATAAAGAAAAACACAGCTATGAACTTATCAGTAGACACCTGTGAATACTCAACTTAGGAATATCTCGTGGCCCACCTGTGTGTCATGGCACACCTGGTTGAGAATCACTGCATCAATCTCTCTATTGCAGATCTTTCGTTTGGGCTCAAACGTTATTTAGATTATTAATTAGACATTTAATAACATGAATATCCTATAATCTACTATGTAGACCATCGGATGGTTGTGATTTTTAACAGATTTGAGCATGATTTCCATTAAATGATTTAATCTAAAAATGGATAATCAAGACTTTGTTTATTATTGTAATAACAGTAGAAATGAAAATCGTGACTACGCTGTACTTCAAACAGTTATAACCTTGCTCAGAATAAAGTAATTTGACGTCAATTTTCAATGGATTACTTATTCATTATATATTTTTGAACTATGATAGCAAGAACTATCAGCTGTTTATCTAAATCTTACATACACATATCTTTAAAGTAGTAAAACTGTTGTTAGGCTATAGTATATATCTTATAAGGGGGTTGGATGGCTGAATGGTTAGCGTGTGTCATAAGGTCTGTCGTTGAGTCAACTGGTATGGTTTCAATTCCCGGGTTGTAGGAGTAGGGTCACCTGTCCAATCTCGTGGGTTTTCTCTGGGTCCTCCGGTTTCCTCTCACTGCTAAAGACCCCTACGGGCATGCGAATTATTGAAATGAAATTGGACAATGTGTTAGTCCCGAAATGACCTGGTTTGTGTCAAGTGGACGTTAAATCCCATTTCTCTCTCCTATATATTTATATCTCGTACTGAAACATTACATAGTGTAAAAACATACATCTCTAATACACCATGTTTCTTACAATTGAAAATCTATAAATTAGCAAAAACTTGATTCAATTCAAAATTATTGTCGGACGAAAAACTGAGGTCCCTTGTACACTTTGGCATGCACGTAAAAGATCCCTTGACAGTTGGAATTCGATATAAGAGTAGGCCGTAGCGCCGCTGTCCAGGCAAAATTTCCCTCATAGCACACTGTATGGCGTATGCCCGTCTTCATTAGCCCATGTTAGGAGCAGAACAGTAGGACGTTAAACCCCATTTCATTTCATTTCCAAAATAATTGTCTATTATTAATCACACTATCTGATTCAGAAATTGTAACTGCTTGTACTTAAAATATTCTTGAATAATTCCCATTATTTTATCTTTTGATAGCATCGTTTACTGTTAACTAATTTTATTTGGTTTGTTAACTACAGTGAACTCTGTCAATTCTGACATCGTACAGGATCAATACAATATGCCGGATTACACAGCATGTCCGAATACTCAATTGCCTCAATCAACCCAATAAACAAAGCCCAACACATGTCTTGTGCTCGCAGATAATTGATTAGTGATTGCTTGTCGGTTAACACCCAAAGATTATCCAGTGTTAATAAAATGCAAATTGTGTGACAGGAACGCTGATTGATGTCGTAATTCGAAATATTCAGAATCTGGACTACTCAAAACTTTTTCTGTTGAAGTAATAAGGAAATAAATCGGGAAATGAAAATGATGACGGATTTCACAGAATGTCGTCATATTCAGATGTCAGAAGTGACAAGAGAGTACTGGAAGAACAAGATGCCTGTTTATATCTGTAATTAAACAGGACACAATTGTTATGGGAAATCACTGCACATCGTTTTTACAAGTATCATCTTATCGTTATCAAGCACAATGAGGTAAACTTGAGGTCAATTTATTAGAATAAAACCTTTGATTGATTTCCCATATAGAATTGTATTCTGTTAATTATGTTCTTCTATCCCTGAAAGTCACTTTAAGATTATAAATTGACTTGTTTTACAGGACGGGGGATGAATGCAGCATTTGCTATAGGAAGATTATGTGATATGGAATCTGGAAGACAGAGGCTACTGACATTACCTGAATCGGATAAAATGGTGAGATGAAAGATCATGGTTTTCTCTGTTTTCGTTCCATTGCTATCACAAGCAAATATCATTTATGAAAAGTGAAAGATATCTCTTAAAAATCTCTCCAAAATCTGACATATTTCTCTTTTATAAAATGAAATTTTGTACCAAGTTTAAATTGTGTTCAATGTTTATTTTTTGTGGTAGATATCATCTTTAGCCCGTATGTTGAGTTGCCCCGATCTCGGAGCCAGTAAGAATGCATGTTTTGCTCTGAGTTGCCTAGCAACTAACGATGAAGGCCATAGTAGATTATTAAAGAATCCTCTTATAGAGGAAGTTTTGTCGGTGTTATCACATTTGTTGAAGTCTGAAGATAGCGAGACAGGCTGGTTTGCCGCCATGTAAGTTTATTACATATATATCTTGATGTATTTTATGAGTATTTGGATCTAGAATTAGGTTGGGAGATATCTAGCAAATGATTTTATGTTGATTACACAGTTTTGATATTGCAAAATATTCAAACAGCTAACACATGTTTTAAATGAATATACTTTATATATTTCTACTCAGTTAGTTTCTACTACAGACATGTCGGACCGCAGACCGCAGACCGCAGACCGCATGGTTTTTCTTATCTATGATTGGTCATACACGGGAAGTAGTATTATGTTAGAATGGTCAAAAGTCACTATTACCATAATATACTCAGTGTAGTTATTTCAATACTGTAACCAAAGATTAATACATAACAGATATATATTTGTGTATATTTTAGGACTATTCTGTATTTTTGTATATTTTATGTATTTTTGTGTATGTTTTAGGACTATTATGTATATTTGTATGTTTTATGACTATTATGTATATTTGTATATTTTATGACTATTATGTATTTTTGTATATTTTATGTATTTTTGTATATTTTAGAACTATTATGTATTTGTTTTTGTTTTAAGGACTATTATGTATTTGTGTATATTTTAGGACTATCCGTACACTAGCCAGTCAGCCTAAAGGATGTGTAAAACTTCGAGATAATCAGCCATTACAAACAGCATTAAAGGTAATACTTACTCTAACTAAAACAAGCAATTATTGTTGTGTGTTTTAGACAATGAATTTACAACAACAAATGTCCCATAATCAAAACAGAACATCCCTTGGTGAGGGTTTGAGCCTACTAGAAAATTCTTTGGGCGTCCGTATGAGATAATTAATGGAGGTTGTGTGTACACAATGGGTTTTTACCTAATAGACTGACAAGATTGCAGAAAAGTAGGCCAAAGCGCTGCTGCCAGGGCAAAATTTCTCCTATAGCAAACATTATGGTGTTTGCCCATCGTCATTAGCCCATATGTTATTCTCAAAATGATTTAAAGTAGCTAAGTCTCTAACTCAATATCATCCAAAATCTTCAACATTGAAAACACAAATTATTTGTCAATTTAAATCAACATTGATGCTGTGATCTTACCGGAAAAAGATGGGCTTCTGATATCCAATGTTTAAGACAAAATAAACATTTTTGCCATTGGTACACGAATCGTGTACCATAATGCGTTTCAGCCCCAGTTCTAGCAAGAGACTCGAGGAATGAAGCTAGACATATTGCACCAAACCAAACGGCGTATGTAGACTTGAATAACCAGGCGCTAAAAATTTGCATTCGATTGAGACTTCAGGCTTATTTCGCCGAACATAACTGATTTGAAATTAGAGTAAAAACGGAAACCATTGAATGTATATCAGTTTATATACATTCATATTACAGTATTATATGAGTTCCGACCCACTTATGTCAATTTCTAGGTCCTAAATGTTAGCGATTTAGCTCCTTTAAGTAAAGTGTCAATGAAACATTATTCATTTATTTTTGTAATATGGATGCATTTTATGTCAATTAACGACAGGGATGCTATTTCAAAAGTTTGCTTATCAGACATTTTTAGTTAATAGAGGCCAGAATTATGTCATCAGCGTCTAGAAATAAGGTCATTAAGCTTCTGTTCACCTTGATAGATCTCAACTAGAAATATTTCTTATATTATATGTACTACGCAACTTAGCAGCAGCTGTACTTGACGTAATATGTATGAGTTTAATTTCAGTTAACGGCAGCTGAACCTGATGTCAACGTGGATTTAAAAGAGGAAGTAGAGATAACTCTAGATATATTAAAACGTCTGGAAAAACCAAATTTACCTGTTATTGAAGGTACTTGTTAAACATGTATTTATAAAATAAAACAGTTCAGAAACCTGCTGCTTGTTTAATCAAATGTAATTACTCGGTACTGGAAGCCATTTTTTTCAAATTTCCCATCTGTAAAATCAGTGCCTGCAGGACTGACAGGGAAAGTGGCCCAAGTCATTCAGTCATAGGTTTTCTCCGAGTCCTCTGGTTTCCTCCCACAGCTAAGGACCCCCTGCATGCAAGCGAATTATTGAAATAAAATTGAACCATATGTTAGTCCCGAAATGACCTAGTTTGTGTTGAGTGGACATTAAACCCCATTTCTCTCTCTCTCTCTCTCTCTCTCTCTATTGATGTTTACACACCTCCAGACTATATCTCCCATAGCAAATGGTGATGTTTTAATGTCATTAGCGGTTTGTATTTCACCTGCACAAGGTGATCGGCGGTTGATATCTCGTGATAACCTTTATTATTATTATTATTATTATTATTATTATTATTATTACAGCATATTTATAGTACACCCTTTCATATAACATGTTCAGGGGCACTTTACAAAGTGACAATGTAAATCACACATAAACAACAAGATTATGGGCATGTTAACGATTGTATACAGAGTCAGTTAAAAGCCTGATTAAATAAATGTGTTATAAGTTGTTTTTTAAAAGAATATAGAGATGTACAACATCTTAAACTTTATAGTTTATATTAGTTTATAGTTTATAGCAATCTATTTCCACTGCTGTAATTAGAAATAAAAATTGTATGGGCAGCTAGCTACTACTATTAACAGTTTGTTAATTTGTTTATGTAAATGAAATATATTATTTATCTATATTTGATGATACAAGCAATCAATGGCTCAGAAGTCAACATTCAGTGGCAAGAAGTCAAACCCAAGAGTGGCCTTGAAGTTTCCTATCAAGTTTTGGAAGGTAATTAGATTATCCACTTTGAGCTGATAACTGGGTGATCTGGTCGAGTGGTCTCGATCATTAGGTATCTCATTAAGTCAAGTCAAGTTGTTTCGAAACAGGCTCCAACCTTGTTGGTTTTCTCGGGGTCCTTCGGTTTCCTCCCACAGCTAAAGACCCCTATGCGCAAGCAAATTATTGAATAAGATTGAACCATATGTTAGTCCCGAAATGACCTAGTTTGTGTCGAGTGGACGTTTAACCCCATTCTCTTTCTCTCCTCGATACAGCCTTGAAAATGACAATGGGTCGGATCGCCTGCCCAACCATGTATGCTAATTTATCAAAATCCTGGATATATAGACTATGAATTTTGTACCTCTACCTTATTAACACACCTTATGATTGCCAGGAATCACACACCTTATGATCGCCAGGAATCACACACCTTATGATCGCCAGGAATCACACACCTTATGATTGCCAGGAATCACGCACCTTATGATCGCCAGGAATCACACACCTTATGATTGCCAGGAATCACACACCTTATGATCGCCAGGAATCACGCACCTTATGATTGCCAGGAATCACACACCTTCAGGTCATCAGTCTTGTCTAGAAAACAAGAACTGATTTTTATTGTCCAATCAGAATCGCTTAAATAAATCTGACTAATTGAAAGACTCAGCGAGTCGTTTTACACGATCATATTTTCGACTCTTCAAACCCATAATGTTGAGAATTGAAAGTATCAGCAAGCCCTTTAACACTTATATTTTCGACTCTTCATTCCCCGTTGTCGAGAATTGAAAGCACCAGACGTTATTAGCATGGTTATATTTTATTCTGCAGGTAATCGAAGTGTATATAAAGGTCAACAATGTTCTTGTTCTGTGGACGGGCTTCAACCTGCAACCAAATATGGTTTTAAACTACGATGTTTAACAGAAAACGATGAGAGTCCATTTACAGACGTAGTTTTTATAACAACTTTAGAAGGCGGTATGTTCTAATTGATAATAAGGCTCCGGTAGTCAAGGGTTAGGGCACTTGTCAGAAGTGAGGCATGGTGGGCTGATAATGAGACTCCGGTAGTCGAGCGTTACGGCACTTGTCGGAAGTGAGGCATGGTGGGCTGATAGTCAAGCGTCAGTTCACTAGACTTGTGACTAGAAATTTCTGGGTTCAAATCCCAGTCTGGAGCAGGAAGTGAAATCCCTGTGTAGATCAGGAAGAAGGGAAGTGAGTCCTGTAGGGAAGTGAGTCATGTAGGGAAGTGTTAAAGGATGTGTGCCTAGTTCCTTAGATGGGACAAATAGTGGTTTTCAGATTAATCATGACTATACATTTGATTGAATTAGATATACAACTACCTGTTTACAAACTTCTTACAGATTTAAAATCGATTAATAATATAAATCGATATATTGTCCGTGAAACGTATATCATGTACAGAGCAAATGTCCATGTGTGTAACTGTATTATAAAAACATAGAATATATTTTTCCTGAAATGACCTAGTTTTTCCTGAAATGACCTAGTTTTTCCTGAAATGACCTAGTTTTTCCCTGAAATGACCTAGTTTTTCCTGAAATGACCTAGTTTGTCCAGAAATGACCTAGTTTGTGTTGAGTGGATGTGAAACATACTATTCTATTTCTAATGAATACATATTTTGTCGAGTCGACATTAAATTAATACATATTTTGTCCCTTTTGTTTAAACTGCACCAGGCCCAGAGAAGTGGATGTTAAATTAATAATTTTGTCTAAACATCACCGGGCTCAGTCGAGTGTACGTTAAATTAATACATTTCATCTTTTTAATTGATACACAAGCAGGCCCAGTCTAGTGGACGTTAATTTTTTTTGTTTAATATATTCAAACAGCACCGGGTCCACCAACCAATATGCGTGTATTAGGATGTACAATAACACAGTTAAAGATTGGGTGGGATCCACCAGATATAACAAATGGACAGGTCAAAGGTTATCACGTATATCAAGGTTAGTATCAAACAGATAGGTCAAAGGTTACCAGGTATATGAAATGAAATGAAATGGGGTTTAACGTCCTACTGTTCTGCTCCTAACCTGGGCTGATGAAGACGGGTATACGCCATACAGTGTGCTATGAGGGAAATTTTGCTCGGGCAGCGTTACTACGGCCTACTCTTATATCGGATTCCAACTGCTAAGGAATCTTTTACATGCACGCCAATGTATACACAGGACCTCGGTTTTTCGTACCATCCGAACTACTAGACAGCTGTCCTTGTCAGGCCCTCTGTCCTGCATCACTGACAAGGGGAAACCACTTCGCAAAATCTGGATGAACTTTCTCGACCAATGCAGGGATCGAACACCCGACCTCCAGACTAGCAAGCCAGCGTCTTACCCACTTAGCAACGTCATACCTACCATGAATATTAAAATATGTCTAATATATTGGGATTGTATATTTAACCTTTATTCTGGTAGGTCAGGTAATACACACTCATTGTCTGGATATTTTTTATAGCCATGTTCCACATAATTCATATTTATTTTACATTTCAACAGGTGGAAAACAGGTGGATTTTACAACTGATGTGACGTCAATAGTAACAGGTTTAACACCTAATTCACAGTTTACTGTTCAGGTAATATACACAGTTTACAGGTAATATACACAGTTTACAGGTAATACACACAGTTTACAGGTAATATACACAGTTTATAGGTAAAAGCAATAAATAGTTTATGTTAAATATAATGTTTATCTGTAACATAACGACAAAAATGGTCTGTTGTTATTTTTTTTTAATGTTGTGTTTATTCAGTGATCAACTCGTATGTTTTTAGGTTTGTGCTGCCACTGCCAGGGGTAAAGGTGAAAAAGCATCTGTGGTTGGAACAACAGCTGAGCTTGGTGCCCATGCTCCATCGAAACCTAATGTTACAGTTCTAGGACGTAATGAAGTACATGTATCATGGGCTAGCCCAGAGGTTCCGTTTGGTCGTATCACCAGATATGATGTTATCATGAATGGGAAGATAATCCACACAGGAACGGAACTGTCATGTTCCGTACACAGACTCACGCCTGATACTGAATATTGTTTTGTGGTAAACATATTAAAAGTATTTCTCTGATAAAAGATGCCAGTCCTGGATCTAACTCGTAGTTTACAGGGGGTGGGGTGACCAAGATAGAAAGGGGACTGATTGGCTGGAGGTGTTTAAGTGACCCGTCTGTCAGATGACATGTATCAATCACAAGCTGGTTAATGACAAGTTAAAGTGTCACCTGCCTAATGAAATGAAATGAAAATGAAATGAAATGGAGTTTAACGTCCTACTGTTCTGCTCCTACCCTGGGCTAATAAAGATGGGCATACGCCATAAAGTGTGCTATGAGGGAAATTTTGCCCGGGCAGCGGCGCTACAGCCTGCTCTTATATCGAATTCCAATTGCCAAGGGATCTTTTACGTGCACGCCAATGTGTACACGGGACCTCAGTTTTTTGTCCCATCCGAACGACTAGACAGCTGTCCTTGTCATTTCCTCCGTCTTGCATGACTGACAAGGGGGAACCACGCCAGAAAATCTGGATGAACTTTCTTGGCCAATGCAGGGATCGAACACTCGACCTCCAGGCTAGCGAGCCAGCGTCTTACCCACTTAGCCACGTGATCCCTCACCTGCCTAACATCGTGGGTTTGTTTTCTCTCTGATATTAGATCACATTTATCTCTCTCTCTCTCATTTCACCACATCTTCTAATTGATAGATTTTGTGTGTTGTTTCTATTTAATAGATTTTGTGTGTTGTTTCTATTTAATAGATTTTGTGTGTTGTTTCTATTTAATAGATTTTGTGTGTTGTTTCTATTTAATAGATTTTGTGTGTTGTTTCTATTTAATAGATTTTGTGTGTTGTTTCTATTTAATAGATTTTGTGTGTTGTTTCTAGTTAATAGATGTTGTGTGTTGTTTCTATTTAATAGATGTTGTGTGTTGTTTCTATTTAATAGATGTTGTGTTTCTATGTTCTATTTAATAGATGTTGTGTTTCTATGTTGTTCTATTTAATAGATGTTGTGTTTCTATGTTGTTCTATTTAATAGATGTTGTGTTTCTATGTTGTTCTATTTAATAGATGTTGTGTTTCTATGTTGTTCTATTTAATAGATGTTGTGTTTCTATGTTGTTCTATTTAATAGATGTTGTGTTTCTATGTTGTTCTATTTAATAGATGTTGTGTTTCTATGTTGTTAGGTAGTTGATATGTCAATCTGATTAAAACCCAGATCCTATTTCGTTTCGTTTTTTATAGTTTAAAATTTTGTTTTACTTGTCTTTACTACACCATAGAACTATGACTACACTAGGATCTGGAAGAGTTGTTATATAACCCACATTCTGGATGACGTGAGTGATTATTAGCCAATAAAATGGTCTGTTATGGCGAGTTTTTGGCGTGAGGTGCACAGAACTGTGGGTACCCCGCTAGAAACATCAACGCAGATTTATTAATCGAATGTCTGACATCATAGGGTCAAAAGCTTCTTGTATGACCTCTGATGTGACCTCCCAGTACAACTTGTCAGATCTTCATATAGTGTACGTCATCAATGTATAAAAAACAAATCGAAATATAGATCTGTATTTTAATTAGGTTTTTGCAATAACAACCTGTACCATATATATACTAAATATATATATTTTTTTAGGTTGTTGCTATAACTAGTGAAGGTAAATTTGAAAGTAAACCAACAAAGAAACGGACTGCTAAAGATGAATGTAAGTAGGCCTATATTTAATATCAAGAAAACTTGGCTCCTATCATTGCCCTGATCATCAATTAAATCTATACAGTTTGCTATACGTAATGAAAGGTGAGAACTGTTCTGAGACAGAATAACGTTTACAGTGCCAAGACCACCTTATCTTGAGTGGTCCAGATTGGAACGGTTCTAGTATGGGACAGTTATGTTTTATACCACATTACCCGTTCTTGATTCTGTTCCAGACTCGTTTGATATTTGTAATGTAAACAGGATTAATGACATGCAGCAGAGGGTTTGTGTCTGACGCAACTTGTGATATCGGTGTCTGACGCAACTTGTGATATCGGTGTCTGACACAACTTGTGATATCGGTGTCTGACGCAGCTTGTGATATCGGTGTCTGACTCAACTTGTGATATCGGTGTCTGACGCAGCTTGTGATATCGGTGTCTGACGCAACTTGTGATATCGGTGTCTGACGCAGCTTATGATATCGGTGTCTGACGCAGCTTATGATATCGGTGTCTGACGCAACTTGTGATATCGGTAGCATGTGCTTCATTTACAGCCCAGCTTTAAAGAAATCTAGAAATTAGGTTAAATGTTAAAAATGCATTATGTAAGATTAAGAACTAAATTTGCCTATTGCAGATCTCTCTGTTGGCTTCTAGTGATACATTAATTAGACATTTATTAACATGACAAGCCTATAATCAACTCTCTAGATCATCAGATGGCAGAGATTTTAATGGATTAGAACACCAGCAAGATTTAAAAATTTAACAATAAAATGGATAATCACAACTATGTCTCGTTTGTCCAGTACCATTGCTATGATAATAAACAATCTGTGCTACATCTTCAAATACTCATAACTTTGCTGAGAATAAAGTAATTTGAATGACATTTTCAATATATTCATATTTCATTATCTATTTTAGAACTACTATAGCAAGGACGGTCAGTTCTTTATCTAAATCTTATATTATGTCTCTTTAAACTACACTTTTTAAAACTAATATAGAGTTTGTTTATTGTATTGTAGATGATGTAACTAGGCAACCATTATATCAACCACCGCCTCGACGAGATTCTGTTACGGAAGACATAATAACAAGCTCATCATCAAATAACAACAAACAATCCACATTTAAAAATCGTAAATCAATAGGGGAGATAAAACCACGTCAAAATAGTGCCAAAATAGATAAAAACACAGCCAATGTAAGTGTTATACTACATGATCAGTTCTAGTTGGTAAAATATTAATTTCTTATTTTCACTTTGACTACATGTACAGGTGCTGAGTGTTTGCAAGGACATGAAACAAAATCCATATTTCTGAAAGAATTACATGTAATTATGAAGAATTTATTCTTAATTGATCCCTGACAATCAAGAAACAAGTTCTGATATTGTATATGGTGGGTGGGTGTCTGAGTGGTTAAGGTGTGCGCTACAGTCTGTCATTGAGTCAAATGGCATGGTTTTGATTCTGAGCTTGTTTAGGGCAAGGAGTAGGTTCGCCTGTCCAACCTTGTGGGTTTTCACTGTGTCCTCCGGTTTCCTCCCCCACTGCTATTAAACTGTTTAGATATCAGAGTCTCATATCACTGTATTTAAAGGACAATATTGGTGTCAGTCATTATCACATATTAAAGGACAATATTGGTGTCAGTCATTATCACATATGTGATAGAACTGGTTAAACACCTTCCAAATATAATTTTAACATGAGATCTTTGCTACTATAGATGCGTAATGAAGATTTCAAGAAATGGAAGTGACGAAAGCAAAAGGAAAACACAAGTTATCCTTCTATATAACTGACTGAGGTGACGAGTGATAACAGTTACACAGGCGAATTTCTGCTCACGAAAAAGTCCATTCATTACCATGTTTTTACTCAGTATGGCAGAGATTTAAACGGATTAAAACACGATAACCATTTAATGATTTAATTTAAAAACGGTGAATCAAAGCTAAATCTTGATTAACAAGTACCGTTGTTACCATCATAAACAGTCTATAACACATCTTATCAAAACTTCAAACAGTGATCACAGTAATTTCAATGAAATTTTCAATATATTCATATTGCATTATCTGTTTTTGAACTATTAAAACAAGAACAGCCAGCTGTCTATCTAAATCTTACATGATACATCTTTAATAAGAATGGTAAAATCTATTGTAGGTGAAAATAGCCACAAGTTCAACCGTTGTTGTGCCAACAGCTAATGAAATCGTGGATAGGCCTGATTCAGGTAGGCTAAATTCAAATTTGTAATGGGAAGATGTTTTTCGATGGATTATATTGCACAGTGATTATATTACACTGTGATTATATTACACAGTGATTATATTACACAGTGATTATATTACACACTGTGATTATATTGGTTTCTGAAAGATATGTGTAGTATTGGTATTATACTGGTAACCATGGTGATGGTAGTATTATACTGGTAGCCATGGTGATGTGTAGTATTATACTGGTAGCCATGGTGATGGTAGTATTATACTGGTAACCATGGTGATGTGTAGTATTATACTGGTAGTCATGGTGATGGTAGTAATATACTGGTAGCCATGGTGATGCACAGTATTATACTGGTGACCATGGTGATGTGTAGTATTATACTGGTAACCATGGTGATGTGTAGTATTATACTGGTAACCATGGTGATGTGTAGTATTATACTGGTAACCGTGTGATTTCCTCTTGTCAGTGGTGCAGGATTGTGTGGCTGGCAATGAACAGTGTCTGATCATTCAGATTGGACATTGGCTTACACTTATAGCAACACTTCACTCATATAGCGCACTGCATGGCCGTCCTCATTTGTCAGGTTGGAGCAGAAAAGTAGATTTTGTCAAAATGGAGTAATTCTAAAAGTGATTATAAAGATATGTTTATTCTATGGCCTGGAGCTCAGATGTTATGTTCTATTTTGTATGATAAATTTTATATTCATGAGGACATTTTATATTTTATCATTGTTTCAGCTGGCAGCAGTGTGACCACAAAAACCTCACCGTCTAGACCAATAGATACAACCAATCAACATCAAGAACAGATAAAGGTGTGTTCAGCTAGTCGAGTATCAGGTGACATCCGACCCAAACGATATCTTAAATTAGCTCTGGTCAGTTCCTAGCCAATTATAGCACAGTGTGAAGATCATGTGACTTGTCTGTTTCCCAGCACCTGTAGCACATTAATTGTCATTTGGTTGTTTTGTTTTTGTTTTTACTTTTAAACTGACCTCTGACCTTTCTGATTTGACTTTCTAGATCATTAGGTCTTTTATTGAATAAAGTAAGGACCCGCTGTGGCGCTGGCTCTCCGATTCCACTGTTGGCTGAAAAAGTTCCCTGGGATTTTCAGCATGGTGTAGGATGAAAGGCCTGGCAAAGACAGTGTATAGTCGTTCAGATGGGGTGATAAATAATATCCAGTAAACATATTGGCGTGCATGTATAAAAACCCTTGACGGTTGTAATTTGATATACAAGTAGACCAAAGAACTGCTATCCAGACAGAATTTCCCTCATAGCACGATGTATGGGATACACAGGTCTTCATTAGTCCAGTCGGACATTAAACCCAATTTCATTTCACTTCCCAGGTTTGTAGGTGACTGAAATAGGTTTTTAGATTTTACACTTTTAACAGTTTTGGCACTTTGGTTTTTTTTAAAATTCTGACAAAGATTGTCAGCTGTTTTTATGTTGTATTTGAATTTGTATAACAGTTTGTAATTTACATTCTGTGGTGAAGCACGTATAATGTCTACTGATTATACTAATTTGAAATTGAGGTTTGAATTATTTAAAGATATGGCTTATGGAAATATTCAGGTGTTCGAATGGTCTAACGACTAGACTTTAGATCATAAGGTCTATAAAGTGTTATTATTTTGATCCCACCAATGTACATAACACGGAGGTCCGTGGATCGAAACCACGCTCTGCTACCATGTTAAATGAAGGCTAACTATAATTATATATTCTTTATTAGCTATCAGACGTGCATCTGCCTTTCATGGTTACATACATAAAAGTCATGATCTACAGATACACAAGGACCGAGGCGTCCTCTCACTGCACGTGCGCTATACGGATCTAATTAATATTCATGAGTCTGACATAACGTTGACTGTTCCACCTGCTGGTTTCCTCCCCACAGCTGAAGCACTCTACCCACAATTGAACTGTATGGTTTGTGTCAAGTGAATATGTCTAACCTGTGATATTTTGGAAGTATCAGAACCAATTTTATTTACAATTATGGATTAATAATTACAAACTATATTAAACATTCAAATTGCTCTGTGGTCAGTGCTTACACCTTATTGTATGAGGTTTGGGTTGGTGTGAGTTACTGGCAAGTCTTGACTGGCATTAGGTGGGAGGGGCTTGCAAGTCTTGATTGCCATTAGGTGGGAGGGGCTACAAGTCTTGATTGCCATTAGGTGGGAGGGGCTACAAGTCTTGACTTGCATTAGGTGGGAGGGGCTAGCAAGTCTTGACTGGCATTAGGTGAGAGGGGCTAGCAAGTCTTGACTGGCTGTAAAATTTATTTATATCTTAAATGTTTTGATATTTTACATAAAAGATTTATGTTACCATGAATATTATTATTTCAGAAAATAAAAACATCAGTGAAATCACCTCCACTGGAGAAAAGACGCGATTCCAATTTGAATATGGGTGGTAGTAATAAATCGAAAATAGAATTCCATCGACCAAGTATTTCGATACCTGTATCAGTATCCAATAATAAAGATGTTTCGTCATTTCATCGTAAATTAACAGATCGTGACCCTAGTATTATTAAAAGTATGTTTCCCGTGACAGTTAGCTACGTTTCAATACAAGGAGATGAACGACAGGACGACCTAGACTATAAGATTAAAAATACTGGCGCTTGGACTCGTCGACCAATCGGAAGAGCAGTAGTAGTTTCAAATAAATCAAGTGTCAAATTAAAACTTGACAGATCGAAGGCTTTGCCAGCGTCTGTTGGATCTCAGAGTTCTGTGAAAGCGAAACTTTCTCAACCTGATCCGGATGTGCCAATTGTTCTGGAATCAGATGTTTTATACGAATCGACAGACAAGCCAATGGATCCAAACGAACGAAATAATCGAATATACGAGCGCAAAACCATGTTGCCAAAACCAACGATGCCAAGTCAACAATATCTAGATGGAGGAAAGACTTCTGTCAGTGACTTGTCTAAATCTCGATGTTTTGGGTCACAAGGTTTAACGGACTCAGCATGTAGTACGGATACGTCCGATAGCAACAACAGAAACAGAAGGTATGATATACATTTACATTAAATAATATTAATTACCATGGACTCTGTCACTTCCGACATCTGAATGCTACGGCATTCTATGAAATCCATCATCATTTTCATGTCCCAATTTATTTTCTTATTACTTCAACCAAAAAAGGTTTGAGTAGTCCAGATTCTGAATATTCCGAATTACGACATCGATCAGCGGTCCCATCACAAGATTTGCATTAAATTATCATTGGATAATCCAGCCTTCAATCAGTGGGCATTAACGGAACGGACAAGCAATCGCCAATCAATTATCTGTGAGCATAAAACATGTGTCGGTCTTTGTTGATTACCTTGATAATTTTATAATCTCTTGTAAGAGAGTGCTTGGTTTTTGATTTGAGTTTCTCACGTCAAATACAGCAACATTAGGCCTATATATAAATTGCTGAGATAAAGAATCATTATTATACTGTGTTCAAAATGTGTGATCGTCCTGCATAGCGTGCCCGTACAGATTTGACATTCAAATTATAGCAGATTTTGAGAAGGTTCCACGACCTATTCAAATGTGACTATAATCTTTCGTCACCCCTGTCCTTCCATTACTTCGTCCATCATCCAATCGACTTGTATTCTTTAAATTGTTATGAGACAAAGAATCCTATTGGACAACACATCAGATTAATGTAATCTACTAATCCTAGATTAAAGAGAATTTGCTGTTTTAACATGTGCTATAACTTGTGTTGTTGTTAACAAACTCATATCAAATGAGATTTAATCTTTGCTTGAGCTATTTATTGCTTTGTTAAAATTTAATCCTTGCTTTGTTAAAATTAAAACGGGTGAAATTTTCTATACAATTCAAGTAAGACATTAAACTTTATTTTGTCTGAGGATTTCCCGGATAGCTAGATATTGTAATAGAGTAAACTGTTTCCACAGAGCTTGAAGGTCGCATTTTCAATCCCTACATTGGCTGAGAAAGTTCATCTGACGTGGTTTCTCCTTGTCAGTGGTGCAGGACAGAGGGCCTGACAAGGACAGCTGTCTAGTTGTTCAGATGGGACAAAAATACAATGTCCTTTGTATACATTGGCTTTCACGTAAAAGATCCCTTGGCGGTTGGAATTTGATATAAGAGTAGGCTGTAGCAACGCTGCCTGGACAAAATTTCCCTCATAGCACACTATATGGTGTACGCCCGCCTTTATTAGCCCAGTTGGAGCAGAAAAGTAGGATGTTAAACCCCATTTCATTTCAAGATTTCCTGCACCAATTAATCATTTTAAAAGTATATTGATGAATTTATTTATGTAGAAATGATAGAAATATTTGTTACTAATTATGAATTCAGAATGCACCATCACTTGGTTTGTTAGTTCAGGTTTTTGTTTTTGCACTTTAAATATTTGCAGTCGTCACCAGGACTATATTAGAGAATTAACAAGTTTACCAGCCTTTCGTGGCTCGCCAGACACCATGTTTGAAAACTCCCACAATGCCTTTCTACAACGTGCCAACACATTTGTTCACACCCACAGGTACATATACTAACAATATTTTTGTTTCTTCAATCTCAAGCGGGTTAGCGATCTTTAACGATAGTAAGTCTTGATCGATCCAGTCTATATTATCTCTGACGTGACTTCCAAGGGAGGGGGGGTGGCATGATGTAAGGGTCGAGTAGTCTAATATTTGCACTTTAGTTCACAAGGTCTTTCAATGAGGCAAGTGGCATGGTTTGGATGTGACAAGAAACCCTAACCCTGTCCATCCATATTAGGTTTCTCCTGGTCACCTGTGTTTCTCCCACTGCTAAAGACCCCTACATGCAAGAGAATTATTGAAATAATATAATATTGTACAATAATTTACTCCCAAAATGACCTAGTTTATATCCCAAAACGACCTAGTTTATAACATGAATGTGAATCCATCTCTCTGTCGATTATATGGTAACAGGCTCTTCATGTTGTCTCTATCCTCTAGTTAACAATGCGTTCTGCAAGGTGAAGGTAGTCCCGAAATGACCTAGTTTGTGTTGAGTGGACGTTAAACCCCATTTCTCTCTCTCTGTGCAAGGTGAAGGTCATTTGTTTCAATCGTTAGACATCTGATAATCTGTCTGACCTTTGACCCAGAATACAACTGTAGCCCTGTTTTAGCCGAAGTAAAGATATTATAGGCTGGAATGATAAAGACTAACTGTATAGCTGGACGTTGAAGACTAACTGTACAGCTGGACGTTGGTGACTAAGTGTATAGCTGGACGCTGGTGACTAACTGTATAGCTGGATGTTAAAAACTTGTTTCTATGACTCTACTTGTTATAACAAGCTGTATTTCATTATTAACTATAAACATACAAGTATGGACAACAACTACTAATTTATTTATACCAGGTTTCGAACAATATTCTCGCAACAGTATCTAGCTAATTAAAACCTGTTTTCAATAAGTATATGTTATGCAACTTAAACATACATTATGCAAGAAATAAATCTGCCTATTGTAGGTCTTTCTTTAGGCCTTAAATGTTATATAAATTATTAATTAGACATTAATTAACTTATCCAGACCACAATCAACTCTCGATGGCATAAGATTTCTCCGATATTAAATAGATTAGAGCATTTCTCAGGTTAAAATTCTATGGAATACAATTACCGCTTATTACTGATTGACGTTTCTCTAGTAATATTATTGTCTAGAGATTTTAGTATGGTCTTGTCATGTTGATTTTTGTAATATTTGAGGCCAAAAGAAAGGTCTGCAATGTTGCTCTAACAACCAGTTACTAAATGTCTATAAGTATGTGCTATAGATTGTTGCTCTAACAACCAGTTACTAAATGTCTATAAGTATGTGCTATAGATTGTTGCTCTAACAACCAGTTACTAAATGTCTATAAGTATGTGTCTTATAGATTGTTGCTCTAACAACCAGTTACTAAATGTCTATAAGCATGTGCTATAGATTGTTGCTCTAACAACCAGTTACTAAATGTTTATAAGCGATTATGGTAGTTGATATTAACCTGGACTTGTTAATACTAGCTAATTACACGGATATATTAATAGATGTCAAGTATATATTTTAACAAAATGTTGCCGAACTACGATTACAGATCAAATTTTGTTTTGTTTCCACTCGGATTATGACAGTAGATTATCTGATAATGACAACAGAATTTTTTATACGTTAAAACTACCCAAAAAATATAATTATATTTCATTTCTAGGAATTCTTTACGTCGATCATCAGACAGAGTTACATGTAAATCTAGTAATATTACTGGTGGTCCAATAACCTTGAACCCTGACCTGCCCGATAATCACACAAATAAACTACATAAAAGGTTTGTCCCCATGCAGACACGCACTCAACCAGCTCATCTTCCTCAAGGTCATCGGGAAACGCCCAAAATCAGTGCTACATTATTAGAACCACGAGGTGAGTTGGGCATTTGTTGAATTTCTTCATTTCTATTGTAAATTAAACAAAACACAAGACTGTCTGTCTGAACTCTTTACCCAAAGGGGGATGGGATGGCCGAATGGTTAGTGCGTTTTATCATAAGGTGTGTCATTGAGTCAACTGGCATGGTTCTGATTCCCCGGTTGTACGTGACAAGGAGTAGGGTTGCCTGTCCAACCTTGTGGGCTTTCTCCGGGTCCTCTGGTTTCCTCACACAGCTAAAGATCCCTACACGCAAGCGGATTATTGAAATAAAATTGAACCCTATGTTAGTCCCAAAATTAACCTAGTTTGTGTCGAGTGGACGTTTAGACCCCATTTCTCTCTCTCGTCATGGGTTGAGAACTCTGAACTCAAACCTTGTCATGGGTTAAGAACACTGAACTCAAACCTTGTCATGGGTTAGGAACACTGAACTCAAACCTTGTCATGGGCCGAGAACACTGAACTCAAACCTTGTCATGGGTTGAGAACACTGAACTCAAATCTTGTCATGAGTCGAGAACACTGAACTCAAACTTGTCATGAGTCGAGAACACTGAATTCAAACCTTGTCGAGAACACTGAACTCAAATCTTGTCATGGGTTGAGAACACTGAACTCAAACCAAGTTTCTTTGAAAACCTTTGTGTGTTATATCACCTTCTGTGAAATTGGTCATTAACTCTGTTTTCTTTGATTTTTGATTTAGGTTATCCAGGTCGTCGTATGGAGTCGTTGGCTCGGAGTCACAGCAGTTTAAACCCACATTCTGCCTCCAATCGGCGAGGTTCAGCCCGGGGTCAGACCACTGATGATTTTATTAATCTGGCCAGCCACGAAATTATGAAACAAGAAAAGTAAGTATCAAACAATATAAATTCTCTCCAAAAACAATATTAATTCTCTCCGCAAAAAATATCAATTCTCTCCACAAACAATATCAATTCTCCCCACAACAAATATCAATTCTCCCCCCAAAATAAATGGAGACGTAATCTTGGTCTTTGACAGTCACAAGGTGTTGGCCGAGAAAGTTCTTCAGGTTTTTTTTCAGCCTAATATCCCCCTTTTAAATGGTGCAGGATGGATGGCCTGCAGATCGAAGGGCCTGATATCCCCAGTTTAAGTGGTGCAGGATGGAGGGCCTGATATCCCCACCTCAGTGTTTTAGGATAGATGGCCTGGTATCCCCACCTCAGTGTTGTAGGATAGATGTCTTGCAGGACGGAGGGCCTGGTATCCCATGTAATTTTGTGTCGAGCTGATGTTAAACCCCATTTTTCTCTCTCTCCACCACCTCTTTCCCCCCTGGTCTCCTCTCTGCTCTCTCTTCTCTCCCCTCTCTCTCTCTCCCCTCTCTCTCTCTCTCTCTCTCTCTCTCTCACTCTTCAGTGCACAATACAGGACATGATTTATAATTTTCTTCGAAATGAAGCTGAACTTCCCCCTTTATTGTATTTGAGTAATTATAAATAATGTTTTTTTGTATATTTCAGATTATCTCGTGGACGACCATCATCTCAAGTTAAAACTTTAAACTCTAAACATATGAATGAACCTGACTCCGTTAGACTATCTCAATCGTGGGCCGTTAACGCCAGATAGTAGTACATATGACCGAATCCAATTCCGTTAAACTATCTCAATCGTGGGCCGTTAACGCCAGATAGTAGTACATATGACCGAATCCAATTCCGTTAAACTATCTCAATCGTGGGCCGTTAACGCCAGATAATAGTATATATGAATGAACCTGACTCCATTAAACTATCTCAATCATGGGTATATAAAATACATTAAACACCTTTAATTACCTCAGGTAACATCTTCATTTTCATTGGCTGTTTACAATACATCAATGAGAAGTTGAGAACACAGCACAGAAAATATCGTCCGATGTTAAGAAAAATCGAGTCCTGTGAGGCCATAAAAAAAAAAAATTCTGTTTCTGAGACAGTCCATGCCAAATATATGATGCGGGAGGGAGGTGTTTTTTATTTTTATTTTAATGGGTTATTTTTTGAGGAAAGAACCATTTTTTGGTGAAATGTCTTCTCATAAACATCACATTTCAAGGTACTGCATTTATTTCAACATGTTGTTTCTAGGAATGTATGATTATCCAGTACATGTATTTGTTATGATTGTGAAGAACATTCATCAGGGTAACGTACTTGATAACTGAGCCTATGCATTTATTCAAATTTGTTTACAGATTTAGTTCCTGTATATTTACGTGAGACTGTTTTTATTTTTTATAAAGTGATGCTGGATTGTCTTAGAACCAGATTCTATTTTTTATATGGTCTAAAATACAGAATAACAAATTGACAAGCATCTGATTCTGATTAAATTGACCACCATCATGTCATGGGTCGGAACCGCTTTTATTTATAGCAACTGCCCAGAGATTATTAGCTTTTTAAGAGCATGATGTGTCATTTTTGCTGAAACATGAAATTTCTCATGGCTTAATTCCTGTTCAATATATGTACACAGATTTAACATTTAATTAAGAAAACAAAATCAAGATAATTTGATTTAAACTAGGCCCATCAGGTTTCTCCACCAATTTATCATAAGTTTATTAATACTGAATGGAATCAAGCCATATTTGGACTGATATTCCCGTTAGACATTAGTCTCGGTCACCCAGAACCACCCAGTCTTCAGGGTACGCAGGGTCTGGGACCGTTGTAGTCTCGGTCACCCGGAACCTCCCAGTCTTCAACGTACGGAGGGGCTCGGACCGTTGTCAGTATTTGACGAAAAGTTTCATTGCCCATGCGTAACCTGGAGTTGTTTTTTTTTATGTGGTTGATTATCCAGTATTTTTGGCAAAGTTAAATAAGAGTTGCGCCCCTTCCCACAATAAATCCCATAATTCTTTCATTAATATAAACAAACATGAATCTTGAGGAATTAGGATTAATTAAAAATACATAGATATGGCCCATGGAGAGAGAAATTTTACAATAAAAAAAAACTGGATATTGAAATGGCAATGCAATCAAATTGATTTTCTAAAATGACATTCTTAAATTAATTTCATGGGCGTCAACATCTTGTTTTAGGACTAGTTACCTCCCGTAGACTTTGTTTATGATAATGTAAAAGACTGGCATCTGGACTAATATTCGTAGAATATTTTTCTGGATGATAGAGACTAGTTAGACATTAAACTTCCACAATATTGTAGTTTGTAAAGAGATTCCTTTAACGTATAAATAACCCATCAAGTCTAAAAGTTATTGTTTTATCAGCACAATAAAATATTTATCTATTTTAGATTATTTTTACATTGTATATGTTAGTGATTTATCTTATTTCACCTAAAATAGTATTAATTTATTTAGATCTCTATTGTTGCTATGGTAACATAAGAAATTAATGTGGCAAGATATTAATGCAACCCAGAATGTTATTATTATACTATTATTTGCCATCTGCTGATTTATTATGAGGTATTTAAGTAATCCATTGTTGCCACGGTGACTATGATACTGGCTGTTCGTTTACCAGAGTGGTTTCCCCTTGTCATTGGTGCAGGATGGAGTGGTTTCCCCCTTGACATTGGTGGCAGATTGAGGCTTCTTTCGAAGAATTATAGGTCAGGATTTATGTGACATTTTATTGAAACTTGGTTCAGTTAGTCGTGTGGAAAAATGCTATCAAAACTGAGGGTTAACAAATTTTTCACAGAGTAATGATTTGTTTCAAACATTCATGCCTAGTTATTGCCCCATCCAGACCCCCGAAAACCTATTTTAGGGCACAAATATATTCATTATTTGGCAATGTCTGTTTTTGAAATGGGTTAAAGATATTGGCACCTAATAACAGTGTTTGGGGAATGGCCTGTAGATGATTTTATCAGGATTACCTCCCCCTGTATTTATGATTTTACCAGGATTATCTCCCCCTGTATTTATTTTAATTTCTTGCTCACATTAGTTTCTTAGTTTACATTAGTATATTTATATAAAATATCTTTCTCGGAAACCCATCTTCTATTTACTCTCAGATAGCATGTTATGCCTACTTCTCCAAGACCATCTCATACCACCACTATTTACTTCCAGATAGGAGGGTTGGATGGCTGAATGGTTAGCATGTGCGCACAGTATCATGAAGTCTGTCATTGAGTCAACTGGCGCGGTTTTGTTTTCCGGTTGTACGTGACAAGGAGTAGTGTCGCCTGTTCAACCTCAAGGGTTTTCTCCGGGTCCTCTGGTTTCCTCCCACTTCTAAAGACCCCTACGCGCAAGCGAATTATTGAAATAAATGGAACCATGTGTTAGTCCTGAAATGACCTAGTTTGTGTCAAGTGGATGTTAAAATTCCATTTCTCTCTCTCTACTCCCAGATAGCATGGTATGCCTACTCCTTCAATTTACTCTCAGATAGCATGTTATGGCTACTCCTTCAAGACCATCTCATACCACTTCACCTCTAGTTCTACCTCTAGTTCTACCCCTAGAATTGATGCGTTTTAGTTGATTTTAACCTAGGTAAGTCATTGGTATAAGTTTAACAGTGAAATTTAACTCTAGTGTTAACTGATTTATTGATGGTGGGTTTAACATAGTGTTATCTGATTTATTGATGGTGGGTTTAACATAGCGTTAACTGATTTATTGATGGTGGGTTTAACATAGTGTTAACTGATTTATTGATGGTGGGTTTAACATAGTGTTATCTGATTTATTGATGGTGGGTTTAACATAGTGTTATCTGATTTATTGATGGTGGGTTTAACATAGTGTTAACTGATTATTGATGGTGGGTTTAACAGTGTTAACTGATTATTGATGGTGGGTTTAACATAGAGTTAACTGATTTATTGATGGTGGGTTTAACATAGTGTTATCTGATTTATTGATGGTGGGTTTAACATAACGTTAACTGATTTATTGTTGGTGGGTTTAACATAGTGTTATCTGATTTATTGATGGTGGGTTTAACATAACGTTAACTGATTTATTGATGGTGGGTTTAACATAGTGTTATCTGATTTATTGATGGTGGGTTTAACATAACGTTAACTGATTTATTGATGGTGGGTTTAACATAGTGTTATCTGATTTATTGATGGTGGGTTTAACATAGCGTTAACTGATTTATTGATGGTGGGTTTAACATAGTGTTATCTGATTTATTGATGGTCGGTTTAACATAGTGTTATCTGATTTATTGATGGTGGGTTTAACATTTTGTTAACTGATTATTGATGGTGGGTTTAACATAGTGTTAACTGATTATTGATGGTGGGTTTAACATAGTGTTAACTGATTTATTGATGGTGGGTTTAACATAGTGTCAACTAATTTATTGATGCTGGGTTTAACATAGTGTTATCTGATTTATTGATGGTGGGTTTAACATAGCGTTAACTGATTTATTGATGGTGGGTTTAACATAGTGTTATCTGATTTATTGATGGTGGGTTTAACATAACGTTAACTGATTTATTGATGGTGGGTTTAACATAGTGTTATCTGATTTATTGATGGTGGGTTTAACATAACGTTAACTGATTTATTGATGGTGGGTTTAACATAGTGTTATCTGATTTATTGATGGTGGGTTTAACATAGTGTTAACTGATTTATTGATGGTGGGTTTAACATAGTGTTATCTGACTTATTGATGGTGGGTTTAACATAGCGTTAACTGATTTATTGATGGTGGGTTTAACATAGCGTTAACTGATTTATTAATGGTGGGTTTACGAGAGAAGATAAAACATGTGATTATTTTAAACCAATTTTTAAATCACAGTTTTTGATAAAAAATATTTTTACTCTTTTTTAAAAATATATTTCCTTTTTATGCATTATGTATAGAATTTTGTAAATATGTACAAAGACTTGTAATTGTACATTCTGAATTATACGACTTTATTCCTTTCTGTTTACCTAAAATATTAAAACACTTTTTAAAAAATTGTAATTGTAATTGATCTGTTTTAATGGTTGGATGGCCGAATGGTCAGTGCATGCACGCTGTATCATAGGGTCTGTCATTGATTCAATTCCCCAGTTGTACGTGACAAGGAGTAGGGTCATCTGTCCAACCTCGTGGGTTTTTCTCTGGGTACTCTGGTTTCCTCCCACTTCTAAAGACCCCTATGCGCCAGCAAATTATTGAAATAAATTTGCACCATATGTTCGTCCCGAAATGGCCTACTTTGAGTCGAGTAGACATTAAACCCTCTCTCTCTCTCTCTCTGGTTGGTTAAAGGTGTTTGAAGTCAGGCGGCCCTTGTATCACTTTGCCACCATAGCGGAGGCTGATAGTGGAATTCAGAGTCTGCGGTTTCACGGTGTGGGCACACAGCATCCTTCTCCTATTGGTTGATACAAACTAGGTGATTTCGGGACCAACATATGGTACAATATTAGTTGAATAATTGTCTTGCACCTTATGATGTAAAGCACATCACATTCCACAGAAGTTAATCATTACATCAACTTATTGGATTTTACTCTGTCAGTATCTTAAATGAGAGAAATGAAATGAAATGAAATGGGGTTTAACCTCCTACTGTTCTGCGCCAAACTAGGCTAATGAAGACAGGCATGCGCCATACAGTTAGCTATGGGGGACATTTTACCGGGACAGCGGCACTATGGCCTACGGTATTCAAATTTATGTCAGTAATATTCCTACAAAATTATGTGTTGTCGTAATACGATAGACTGAAGGCGTGTCGACTACTGTCGGCACGTACTTTTGTTCAAAATCACCTAAAAAATTACCGTATTTTTTGGGGTATAAGTCGATACTTTTTCCAGCAGAAGTCCGGCATTCGTCTTGTACTACGTTTTGACGTCTATACGGGTGGAGATAAAAAATAAAAGACATCCCGAAAATTTTTTCGAAGTGACTGTCGCTCCCGGGCAAGTGACATCATCTGCTAAGTATGGCACTAGCACGCGCTATCGTGTAAAACAATTAACTACTTACATGTACACTATTCCAATCGAAATATTTGTCGACATTTCTCAGCTTGTTTATTCCTTTTTATTTAAAAATAAACCCCATTCAAAATATTACCATAATCCCGAGAATATGCCACCAAATAGAATCTTTCCTACGACGTGATAATTGTCAGGTTTACATCTCTTGTAGTTTCACGTGTCTCGCGAGATTTCTACTTTAGGTTTCGATTATTGTATTATAACCACGTGTGGGTGTTTGTGTAAAATAGCTTTATTTAACGTCCGCTTTCACCGAATTGATATCGCAGACAAATTACCGGATATATTGATTAAAAAGTTAACGTGCTAAAAGTCACGTTTACATATCTTGTAATTTCACGCGTCTCGCGAGATTTCTACTTTCGTTTTCGATTATTGTATTATAACCACGTGTGTTTAAATAGCTTTATTTAACGCCCGATTCGACCGAAGTGATATCGCAGACAAATTAACGGATATATTGATTTACAAGTTAACGGATAATATATTGATGACATCTATGATTAGTTTATACATATTGTCGGCTCACATCAACGGGATTAAAATGTACGACAATGGAGAAACCACGAGGTAAACACGTAGATTAAAAGGATAATCGCTCTTATTGGATTGATGAATAGTCCGACAAAGGGGAAGCAATGACTTCTGTTTAAGATTAGATTGAGGAATTGTCTGACAAAGGATTAAGTCAGTCAATCAAAGCAGATTAAGTAGTTAATCAAGGTAGGTGTTTACACGATAAATACGTTGATCACTTAATGACCTAATCAATCCCGCTTATTATCAACGATAATCGGGTTGAGTGGTAGTTAGACACTCAGTAAGCTATATTAATTTCGGAATTTTGAATATTATTCACCATTTCTTGATGTCCGATTGGGCATATTCACGGTCGGACAATTTTGGGCGTTTGGAAAAAAGATTTGGACAAGTCCGGAATATACGGGCAAAATCCCATCACTGGCCTACTCTTATATTGAATTCCAACTGTCAAGGGATCTTTTACATGCACGCCAATGTGTACATGGGACCTTGGTTTTTAGTCCTTGTCAGGCCCTCCGTCCTGCATCACTGACAAGGGAGAACCACGCCAGAAAATCTGGATGAACTTTCTCAGCCAATGTAGGGATCGAACACCCTACGTCCAGGCCTTAGATGAGAGAGAATCTGTGTCAGTATGTTAGATGAGAGAGAAGCCATTCAACTCAAACTAGGTCATTTTAAGACTAACATAATATTATCTTCAGCAAAGGGGGAACTTGGAGAAAACCCATTAATAATAATAATAATAATATTTGTATCGTGCAACTATTCAAACCACTAGGGAATCCACTAGACGCCAGAAAATGTTCTCACTTTGGAGTGTTAATGATAGTGACAAAATAACCATGTTTTCACTTTGGATTTAAAAACTGTGTGTAATGCAGTCCTCTTGCACTTACTATTTAAGGTTATAGCCAATTGCTTGTCGTCGTCGTTTCGATTCCTGGTGTGAGCATATGTGGCTTGTAGATAGAGGTGCCTTCTCAACATCGTGGCTTTACTCCAGGTACTTCGGCTACCTCCCATAGGTAAGACCCGTGCGTGCACCAAGCATAATAAAAAAAGAATAAAGTTGTCTGTGATTTTCACCATTGGTGGAAGCGGACATTAATCACTAATAGAAGAAGAATCAATAATGTAAATCTTCCCAGTAGACTTTTTAATTCAATATGTAACTCTTATAAACGATTATTCTAAACTTTTTCTTTATTTACATTTTTTACAAAGTTTAACGTTCATTGTCTGTTAAATCAACATTTCTTCACTTCTGATATATTCTCCGATATCTGCTTGATGAAATACAACAATCGCCATTGGATCACATGAACGACATAAATCGGTTGATTTAGCTGCTACGCCAAAACCCTACAAGATCAAAAATAATACAAGATACTAAACCCTACAATAATAAAAGTAAGAATAATACTGCTATTGCACCAGCTTTTCAAAAGTATTGCGTTGAAGTGACATTAAATATTACTGGTCAAGTCTCTGTCATAAGTAACTATTTGTGACGTTTCGGACTGACAATCGAACACCCTCCTCTAATTACAAAAGGGAGATAATTCAACATATAAAAGCCAGATAATTCTACTTACCAAAGGGAGATCATTCATGTTATAAACCACAACACCTTGATATTGTGGGGTATTTTCTGTTATTCTACCTAAACCTGCCTTCATCACATGATGACCGTATAGAAACTGTTGTTCAGCATTAGGTTTTAACCACACTTTAAACTACAAATATAAAATCAGAATTCATCTAATCAAGATATCAAATATTATAAATCTAGATACTAAATCTAGATATCAAATATTAAATCAGAATTCATCTAATCTAGATATCAAATATTATAAATCTAGATACTAAATATAGATATCAAATATTAAATCAAATCTAGATATCAAATATTATAAATCTAGATATCAAATATTAAGTCTAAATATCAAATACTAAATCTAACTATCAAATATTAAATCTAGCTATCAAATATTATAAATCTAGATACTAAATATAGATATCAAATATTAAATCAAATCTAGATATCAAATATTATAAATCTAGATATCAAATATTAAGTCTAAATATCAAATACTAAATCTAGCTATCGAATACTAAATCTAGCTATCAAATATTAAATCTAGATATCAAATATTAAATCAAATCTAGATATCAAATATTATAAATCTAGATATCAAATATTAAGTCTAAATATCAAATACTAAATCTAGCTATCGAATACTAAATCTAGCTATCAAATATTAAATCTAGATATCAAATATTAAATCAAATCTAGATATCAAATATTATAAATCTAGATATCAAATATTAAGTCTAAATATCAAATACTAAATCTAGCTATCGAATATTAAATCTAGCTATCAAATATTAAATCTAGCTATCAATTATTATAAATCTTGATATCAAATATTAAATCAGAATTAATTTAACCCAGATCATTTATCAAATCAGAATTAAAATATACATTATGTAAGATTAGGATAAGGAGCTGTCCGTCCTTGCTCTAATAGCTCAAAATACATAATGAAAACTTTCATTCAAATTGCTTTATTCTGAGTGAAGTTGCGACAACGGTTCTTGACAATAAAGGTTAAGTCTCGATTATCTGTTTTATGGTTCCTTTTTAAAATCTTGCCGCTGTTTTAATGGATTAATGGTCACAACAAATTCCCTTCATTCATTCTCGACGTTTCATTTCTCTATCTTGCGAGTGGGTTGTACTTTGACAGGTCACATATAGACCAGTTCAAATACTTTATAAGATTAGTAATGACATAAATATTTGAAAGCATACCTTTGGATTTTTAAATACAAAATATGTTTGATTATTTAACATGTCAGCTATTTCTAAAGAATTTACTATAATTTTTTTAAACCGGTTCACCTGTGCATTTAACCGGTTCACCTGTGCAACTGAACCTTTTTCGGTTAAACGATTAGCTGATTTGCCGATTGAGATCCCTATTTTCATCTATGGTCTACGAATTTCTGATAGGCTTGTCATGTCTGTATCTGTTGATCTACCATTGCTAACTGTCAGGGAGAAATTTACAGCACACCTACCGTAGCATATGGTAACCAGGTAAATTAGCATATGGTAACCAAGTAAACTAGCATATGGTAACCAAGTAAACTAGCATATGGTATCCAAGTAAATTAGCATAATTATGGTAACCAAGTAAACTCCAGATGGTAACCAAGTAAACTAGCATATGGTAACCAAGTAAACATGCATATGGTAACCAAGTAAACTAGCATATGGTAACCAAGTAAATTAGCATGTGGTAACCAAGTAAATTAGCATATGGTAACCAAGTAAACTAGCATATGGTAACCAAGTAAACTAGCATATGGTATCCAAGTAAATTAGCATAATTATGGTAACCAAGTAAACTGACATATGGTAACCAAGTAAACTAGCATATGGTAACCAAGTAAACTAGCATATGGTAACCAAGTATACTACCATATGGTAACCAAATAAACTAGCATATGGTATCCAAGTAAACTAGCATATGGTAACCAAGTAAACTAGCATATGGTAACCAAGTAAACTGACATATGGTAACCAAGTAAACAAGCATATGGTAACCAAGTAAACTAGCATATGATAATGAAGTAAATTAGCATATGATAACCAAGTAAATTAGCATATGGTAACCAAGTAAACTGGCACATGGTAACCAAGTAAACTAGAATATGGTAACCAAGTAAACTGGCATATGGTAACCAAGTAAACTAGCATATGGTAACCAAGTAAATTAGCATATGGTAACCAAGTAAATTAGCATATGGTAACCAAGTAAACTGGCACATGGTAACCAAGTAAACTAGCTTCTGGTGACCAAGTAAATTAGCACATGGTGTCTATGACTGTATGTTGTCCATTATCAGGTCCTGCATACCTGTGCCACTGGCTAAGTGGGACAACGCCAGAAGATCCTGCTGAACTGTCTCTACCAACGTAGGAATGGAACAGGTAATCAGCTAGAAAATACCTACCTTCGCATATGGAGCCAAATAATCTAGCGCTGTTATATGAAGACGAATTCTCTTGGTTTTTGTGAATTTACCAAAACATGTTCCAATACTCAATAAATGTTTAGGATCAACGCTTGTAGCTCTTTTCATAATGTCTTCTCTGAAAATCAAAGTAAAGCTCAAAATTTCCATGATTTATACATATTTATATCTTCTTGACTATAGAACCCTGAATCAGAGAGAAACAACCAGCTGTGTCAGAGGATTATTCATCAATAAAACCAAGAAAACTGAGTCATCAGTTTGATAATCTGCCCTGTAGTAATTACCCCGGAATACATTAGCCCAGTAGTAATAAGTCCTGTAGTAATTACCCCGGAATACATTAGCCCTGTAGTAATAAGTCCTATAGTAATTACCATGGAATACATTAGCCCTGTAGTAATAAGTCCTGGAGTAATTACCCCGGAATACATTAGCCCTGTAGTAATAAGTCCTGTAGTAATTACCCCAGAATACATTAGCCCTGTAGTAATTACCCCGGAATACATTAGCCCTGTAGTAATTACCCTGGAATACATTAGGCCTGTAGTAATAAGTCCTGTAGTAATTACCCTGGAATACATTAGGCCTGTAGTAATAAGTCCTGTAGTAATTACCCAGGACTAATTACCCCCGGAAATCATTACCCCTTGAGTAATTACCTGGGAATACATTAGCCTTGTAGTAATAAGTCCAAGAATATTGATGTGTTAAAACTTATAATATCTGCTGGTCCTACATGTACATGTATACATAAACCTGATAATACCTGTACTTGTCCTATATATAAATTTATTTTTACCTGACATAAAATATTCTGTCTTTTTGAAGTCTGAAGCAGAAATTACCATCAGGCCTGTCCAACAATAATTTAATATTCTCACCGATACTGAAATAAAACAATTTATAAAAACTTTGAATTATACAATCCTCGATAGCTTCAACCCTTTTCTAGAGACACAAAGAATTGGAAGAAGAGGTACCTTTTCTAAAAACTTAAAGATACATTATGGGAAATTAGATAAAGAGCTGGCAGTTCTCACTATAATATACTCAGCCAAATTAAAAACTTGACACTGATGAATTTCAACAAATTTTTTTTTTCTGGTAAGTCAAATAAATTTTAAAGTGTTTCTAACAATAGTAAGTAGTAAGAAGCCTTTAATTTCATAAAATTGTAAAGTCACGCGGATCGCGTGACTTTTGAGCATATAAAGATGAAAAACATGTGCAAACACAAACTCGTGAGGTCAATCGATGCAAGTTTGCTTAAACTGAACACGCACACGTAACTTGAACTGGAAAAACAAATTAAAATTGTTATTTTCATCTTTGTTAGAAAATGCCGCGCCTTTCAAATGTAGAACGTATGCGTCAGAGAAGTTGACCTAATATGGTGGCGGCAGCATCATGGTTTGGGGTTCTTTTTGTGCACATGGACGTTCTCCTCTTGTTGTCCAAGGGAACTTAAATGCTGTCCAGTACAGGGATCAGACTTTGCAACCTGTTCTTCTTCCGTTTATGCAGAGACATGGGCCTGGACTAACATTTCAACAAGACAATGCTCGACCCCATACAGCAATTGCTACCCAGAATTTTTTAAGAAATGCCGGTGTCGAAGTCCTGGATTGGCCGTTGCTTAGCCCCGACCTTAATCTTATTGAACACATCTGGGTCGACGTGTTCGTCAGCAAGTGAATCCACCACTGACGTTGCAGGACCTTCAACATGCTCTTGCTGAGCAGTGGCGACGTCTTCCTCGGGTAGTGTTTACTAATGTTCTGAGATCCATGAGAAGACGTTGTGTGGCAGTACGAGAGGCTAGAGGAGGCCACAACCGTTACTAAACACTTTATTCCGATTGTTCTCCAAGTCTGTGAATTTCATTTTGGGGGGTACTGTGACATCACGAACGTTATCAATGTCAAAGACTTTCGGCGAGACGTATTCTTGCTTTCTGTTGATGTCAAGGTCGTCTGTGCACAACATAACACTAAAATAGTTGCCTTAAACCAAATATTAAAAATCTAGTCCCAAAAATCCTGAGTGTCAAGTTTTTAATTTGGCTGAGTATAGTTCAAAACTACATAATGTAAAGGGAATTTGCTGAAAATTTCAGTCAAATTGATCCACTCTGAACTGAGATATTAGTGATTGAATTTTCTGCCTAGACTCGATCATCATTACTAAAGTTGGTACGATAAAAAACATAGTCTCGATTATCCATTTCATGATTAAATCAGGTGCATGTATGGAAGTCGAACAGCAAATCGGAACCTAATCCAATAAACATTGCAGGCTAGCAATGACATTGAGAGTTGATTATGGTTTGGATAAGTTTATTTATGTCTAATTAATAATTTAGATAACATTTCAAGCCTAAGGAAGCCGATGTGATTAGCATTGGGGTTTGCCAATAGGATCTATACAGTACCATCTCTTATCTCAAAACACTGAGGAGGGATGAGAGGGAGAGAGAGAGAGAGAGAGAGAGAGAGGGAGAGAGAGAGAGGGGGAAGTCCACTTGACACAAACTAGGTCATTTCAGGACTACCATACATGTAGGGTTTAATTTTATTTCAATACTTTGCCTGCTCGTAGAGGTCTTTAGCAGTGGAAGGAAACCCGAGGACCCGGAGAAAACCCACGAGGTTGGACAAGCGACCCTATACTCCTTGTCACATACAACCAGGGAATCGAAACCATGCCAGTTGGCTCAATGACAGATAAAGCGAGGACGCGCTAACCATTCGGTCATTCCTCCCCAGAGGGTAAAGAGATGAGGTTTCTTATCTAATAATAATATATCAGTGGACAGTGGACTACACCATGGACCTTATCCTTATATATATGTATAACTAGAATTGCACCCTGACAATACCTAAAACAATAGTGAATTATCATTACACAAAGGATACGTTCGCAGGGTTAGCTAGTTGTGTTTGAGACGCTAGTCTGGGGAAGCCTGTAGCCATTAAGAAAAATCATCATCTCCATTCCCTTATTAAGGGTGTTTTATTATTAATATGAACAGTCTTGAATGACTCAATCAATTGCTGAAGGTAGCAATGCGAAAGCTCGCTAGGGGCGCCACTGATACTATTTTTAACACTGTCAAAAAATCTGACCGCAAAATGTGCCGTTTTTGTTCTGCGACTTTGGGAAGGTGTATGACCACCAACACCAATGACTTTTTACTTTTCGTGAAGAGGAGAAAACAGAGTTTGTGTCGAGCGTGGTTTGGACATTCAGAAACGTATTTACGACTGATTTTTTATATTTTGAAAAAATAAAATAATCAGAAAAAGGCAAAAACGACGCTCGTCACTGGATGTAAACGTATTTTCTCATAAAATGACCCCTTTTCTTGTTATATTGACCTGCATTTCATTCATCAACCGTTAGAACAAGTGCCAGAACTCGGGGAAAACAAATCATGTGGAAGAAAAGAAAAAATAACTCCACCCGTTGTGGGGGTAGATCACAGCCACTTTCTTGTTATTGTGAACGTGTCCAACCAAGTTTCCCTTTTGCAAACAGTAGGCTGGTTCAGTGGCACGATTTTCACGTGCACTTTTTAGGGGTATAAAGTCTGGTGCACGGTTTGAATTCTTTCTCTTGTATTGTTACAATATTTTATTGATTCTAATAACACTTTCCTAAAATTATTTTTTTTTAAAAATTATCTCTTGGATTAGTTTCTCTTTTTGGTGATCAAATGACAGCCATATGGAATCTGTTACAAGAAAATGAAATAGGGTTTAATGTTCTTCCCCTACTGGGCTAATGAAGACGGCGGGGCATGGGTGGGGGGGAACACGCCATTGCAGTGTGCTATGAGGGGAAACTTTGCCAAAACTGTGGCGCAACAGCCTACTCTTTTTTCGAATTTCAACTGTCGAGGGTTCTTTTATGCACACACGGGACATCAGTTTTCCATTCTATCCAAATAACTATGTTGTCACTTGCTAGGTCCACCACTCCCCCGTCGTACATCTGGTGGGGGGGAGGCTGGTGTGTATAACACAATGAACTTGCTCGGCTAATGCAGGAATTGAACACGGCACATCAAGTTGAGTGAGCCAATGTCCTACCCACTGAGCTACCGTGGCTCCCTCTTGCCAGAAAAGAGAATGGGCTAGATGAGTATGGGATGTCCAGTGCTCAATCCCCAGAATTCACTTTGTTTTGCGGATCAGAGAACCTATCAATGATAAGTTGAATGAAAAACAAGGTCGTACGTACGGATTGGCGGCGCACATTAAAGATCCCTAGATACCTACAAATCGAGGAGCAGTGTAGGAAGTTGTTATAAGGATTAATTCTGCCAGCATAAAGCAATACCCGAAATTTGAGGTCTATCATATGTGAATTCTATCTTAAAAAAGTCTTCAACACAAATTAACCAAATTTGGGTTTTTTATTCCATGTTCAATGATGTTGCAGACCCCATATCAAAACAAATAAATTATATAGGCCAAATTTAAAAATTCCAATAGATAATTAATGGTCGGAAGGATATTTCCTAAAAATTTGATGCGAATATCTTCAATAGTTGCTGAGAAATGGGCTTCGGTCACTTTTTTGGCATATTTTAAAATGACATCCATCAATTTGGGGTCTTATTAAACAGTGCAATATCTTTTTTATTTCTTAACCGATTTATACATTTTTTTTTAATTTCTTAAATGGGAAGGGGGTTGGAATGCTAAATATTCAGTTTTAGTCAGATTCAAAAATATAAAAAAGCTTTTGCATTGCTAAATTTACCACGGTTCAGACAGTAGCTAAAGGTACAAAGAATAAGATTATGATTATACACTATGGCTGGTAAACAAAAATTATAATCAAAGGCTATTCTTACTATTTAGATAATTTTTCAAAGAATATTTTTGTTTCATCTTCTGTAAGAGGTCTCATTTTGTATAAATTCTGCAGGGTCGACCAGTTTTTGTTTTGTTGATACACGTGTTTTCTCACACTTCCGGTAAAATTTTGTTGGAAAATGAAAGTTATCTCCCCGTACTTAAAACTGATTTTTCGTGCTTCCCCTTTTCTCGTAAAATTAAATGCAGAAGAATCGTTATTAAAGAGTTAGTTAGTTTTGTGAATGATAATTAGTCTAAATCGTGAGAAACTGATGTTGTTAGGTATTTTGTGCGTGTGCTTATAATTAATTTTGTAGTTAGAGTCTTTTAAAATAAAACTAGAAAATGGGGGAATCCCCCTTCTTTAGAGTTACGCCCCCTTTATATATCAAGATCATGCAAGTCTTTTCATGTAATAAACAAGTTCGACAGCAGACCTAACGACGACGCGATGGAGAGCGCGGCTTCAAAATTTACATTTTTACCTCTCAAAGACAAAAAATTTCCCTCGATAGATGGAAAAGAAAACCAGGATAATTTGTTGAAATGGTTAGTTATTTTTAAAATTGTGTAAAAAAAAATCTGTGGAAGAACAGCAGAATTACGTTATTTTGATTATTTGTACTGGTCACCAACACTATTCATGACTATGCCTAAAAAAGTATGAATCCAATGATTATGAATGAAATGATGTCAATATAAAACTGTTCTGCCCAAACCAGGCTAATATGAAGATGGGCAATATACACCAGGCAGTGTGCTATGAAGGAAATTTTGCCTGGACAGCACTTTAATTACAATTACTGTCAAGGCTTCTTTTAATTACATACATGCATGCCAACATTTGCAAGGTATTATAGGCCCTACCTGTTTTTTTCATCCCATCCAAACAACAAGAAGCTGTTTCTTGCCACTCCCTCTGTTCTGTACCACTATACTTAGGGGAAGTAACCACTCCCATACATTATAGGTGTTGAACTATTTGGTCGATTTTATGTGATAGATTGTCTCAGTGATGAGATCAGCTCGATCTGTAAATGAAATAAAGACAGGACAAACTCTGTAGGCCTACAATCAAATTATATTTCAAAGGAACAATGCAGCCAGCTTATAATACATTTATGGCAAGACCATATGAAGCTCTAATCGAAAAAGCTTCAATTGTAAAACAAATCGAGTTCAACGGTGAGCAAAAATGGCCTCCAATCACAGAGTTTTGAGTGTTTTATAAATATGCTGTTTCTATTCGTCCGTCATTGGATCCATATGTCAAATTGCTATTTGTCCAACGTTGGATTCATATGTCAAATTTGCTATTTGTCCAATGTCGGATCCATATGTCAAATTTGCTATTTGTCCAATGTCGGATCCATATGTCAAATTACAATTTGTCAACTAGTATTTATCAACTAGTATTTGACATTTTAAACTCTGTGCCAGACAGGTGTTAAAAAAATCCAAATCAGTGCTAGGTGTCAAATTTCTAACTTTGAATCATTCAACAGGTCATATTGTGTTACATTGATTTGATCATTCGACAGGTCATATTGTGTTACCATGATTTGATCATTCGACAGCCATATTGTGTGATCATGATTTGATCATTCAACAGGTCATATTGTGTTACCATGATTTGATCATTCGACAGCCATATTGTGTGATCATGATTTGATCATTCTACAGGTCATATTGTGTGATCATTATTTAGATTAATTCTTTACTTTAGGTCAATGAAAGGAAGAATGAAAGCCCAGATGTTTTGTTTTGATCAGGTTTTTCAGCCATATGAAAAAGATCAATTTGTTCGGGTAAGACCCTTATTTTATGTTTAAAACTTCAGTTTAAAATTTGTCTAGCTGATTGAGACCATATTGTAAAGATCAAATATTGAAAGAATACTGTCGTTTTATTGGTTATATAAGGTCACTGAGCTATACTATGATTTTAACTCAACCAATGAGATGGCTAATTCCCTAAAAAAATATTTTAGTTAAAAAATTTCTATTTGTTCAGATGAGACTACAGTATGTTTTAACTTTGAAAGAGTGGGAACTCCATGTACAATTATATATTGCTATCTAAATGGGGGGTTATGTGGGTGAGTTAACTACCACTGGGGGGTAGATAATGATAGGTTATGTGGGTGAGTTAACTACCTCTGTGGGGTAGATAATGGGAGGTTATGTGGGTGAGTTAACTTCCTCTGGAGGGTATATAATGGGAGTTTATGCAGGTGAGTTAACTTCATCTGTGGGGTAGATAATGGGATTTTATGTGGGTGACATAACTACATCTGGAGGGTATATAATGGGAGATTACTATATATTTGTGTATTTTATTATTTCAGGATTTTTTTAAAGATGAAAATGTGATTAATAATTTGTATATTTTAACTGACAGTGGGAGATGGACATCTGTAGGTGAGTCAACGACGCACCTGGCTTTCCCTTTAATATTTAATACTCTGACAGGCCTTTCCCTTTAATATTCAATACTCTGACAGGCCCTTTAATATTCGATACTCTGACAGGCCCTTTAATATTCGATACTCTTGACTAATTTCATGGATTCTCTCTGTTTTCTACAATTTCCACCAACAGCTAGTTAACCAGGAGCACAAACTAAATGATAATCTCTCCTGATCCTCCCAATGATAAAAAGCCCAAAGAATAGTTTGTATCATATGTTAGTTGCAAAATAACCCATTTGTGTTGAGTGGATGTTTAACTCTGTTGATTGATGAGTGTATTTGTTTTATATCTAGGTATACCTTTAAATCCTGTTTCCGTGGAAATAGTTCCGTGTTCAGTATTAGCCATGACCTTATTTGATCGTCTGTATAGTAATAATATCGTGAGAGAAGGTGGAGCTATCTGTAAATGTCTTGATGAGTTTTACGATGATTTTACTATATCAGATGAACTAAGAAAGGTGAGAATTTACATCATTCAGAGTTGTCTTCCCTTACAATTTACATCATTCAGAGTTGTCTTCCCTTACAATTTACATCATTAACTAATAAATCAACATTCAGAGTTGTCTTCCCTTACAATTTACATCATTCAGAGTTGTCTTCCCTTACAATTTACATCATTAACTAATAAATCAAAATTCAGAGTTGTCCTCCCTTACAATTTGAAGGGTGGTCGAATGGATCGATGCTTAATCATAATTAAGGTCTGCCATTGATTCAACAGAGAATTTGTGAGATACGTGGCTTTTGAGAAAGATCATAAGGTCTTTTATTGAGTCATGTGGCGTGATTTTAATCACGGACTTGTACATGATAAGGAGTAGGCTGTCATACCTAACCTCATGGGTCTTCTCCGGGTCCTATGGTTTTCTCCCCACTGCTAAACACCCCTACAAGCAAGGGAAGTGTGCCATCTGTTAAAACTGAAATGACCTTGTTTGTGACAAGTGGATGTTTAACCTCATTTTCACTGACCTCTAATAATGGCTTGACCAGGATAGATCCATGAAATTTCAATTGATCAAATGTTTTCTTTATAAATGTTGAATGGAATTGAACCATTATTGGACTGATATTTCTTATGTGACGTTCATTTTTGACAATATTATACTTTGTAAGGGATACAATAAATCGGGTTTCCAATTATAAATTATACAGGATATGTACATTGGTTGTATATGTATGTACAGTCTGGACTAAATTCTAGAGGACGTTTACGTTGGTTGTATATGCATGTACAATCCTGACTATTTTACTAAAGACTCGATGCATCATTGTAGCGCTATAGGAATTGTCCACAACCATGAACTAATAAAATATTTTAAATTAAATTTTTTGGAAGCGGGGATCAGGGGACAAGTAAATTTTTTTTTTTTTTTTTGATAAACAATATTTCATTCTGAGAAATAAATTGAGGAACAGGCTAGGCCTATATTACCTCTCTCCTTATTGGTGAATATATTGGGAATTGTTTTATTTATGTGTCTGGGTGGGTAAGATGCTAGGGTAATATGTTCGATCCCTGCATGGTTTCCCCTTGCCAGTGGTGCAGAACGGAGGGCCTGACAAGGACAGCTGTCTAGTCGTTCAGTTGGAACGAAAAACCGAGGACCTGTGTATACATTGGCGTGCATGTAAAAGATCCCTTGGCAGATGGAATTCGATGTAAGAGTAGGCCGTAGTGCCGCTGTCCGGGCAGACTATCTCTCGTAGCACACTGTATGGTGTATGCCCGTCTTCATTAGCCCAGTTCGGAGCAGAACAATAGGACGTTAAACCCCATTTCATTTCATTTTATGTGTCTGCTGTATTTTCACCGTTCTGTATTATTTTTCAGATGTTGCTCTCGGAAGATTCAGATAATTATGACATATATTCAGATGCGGACAGAGATGAATTCTTATTCCGTTTGTTTAAACACATGTGTCTGGGTGGTCAAGTCTGCCAGTTTGAAGATAATATCCAGCCTTATTTAGATATAACTAAACAGATATATAAAGACTTGATAAGGTATGGAATAGATAGAATTATCCAGTCTCTGATTACTCCCATTTATTGATATGTTGTGTATTAGAGACTGAAGTCATAAATGGCTGTTACAGATAGAGACAGACGGACAGAGAGAAGAGTGAGAGAGAGATGGGGTTTAACCTCCACTAGACACAAACTAGATCATTTCGGGACTAACACATGGTTCAATTTTATTTCAATAATTAGCTTGCGTATTGGGGTCTTTAGCAGTGGGAGGAAACCAGAGGACCCGGAGAAAACTCATGAGGTTGGACAGGCAACCCTACTACTTGTCACGTACAACCGGGGAATCGAAACCATGCGAGTTGACTCAATGACAGACCTTATGATACAGAGCGCACATGCTAACCATTCGGCCATCTAACCACCTCTGAATTGGACGAACAAACAATAAATGTTTTGATCTTTTACATCCATATTTCTGTTTTTCACCTACATAATAAAACATTCAAGAACTAAATTTTATCTTGAGATGTTATAATATATAAACTATTATTGACGTGCCAAGCCTTTAATAAACTCTCTATAGACTATTGGATGGCCAACATTTAAACTAGTGATATTTAAAATGGACAATTGAGGCGAAGTCCCAGTTGTCAAACCAAGGTTCTTAATCCATTTTGAAACAAACCGGCCAGAATTGGGTCAAATGAGGTCCCGGTAGGAAATTGGTTAATTATAAGCTTCCGTTCCCTTTAATATAACTAGACTTCAACAAAATAATTCTTGGTAATTTGTTATGGAGAATGTCGTATAGTAATGTCAGTGATTACCAGAACAATAACAACAAATAGGTACACCTTTTGAATATTTTCCATATTTAATTCACGCACCTGAGGTCCTTGTGTACACATTGGCCTTGAGAGTTAGGCTCTGATGAAGACCAGACAGAGGTTAATGATTGTTGTTTTGTTTATTTATTAAAAGTTAATGATGGTTGTTTTTGTTTATTTTTTAGTGTACAGAAGAACAGTGAAAGTAAAGAATTAAACATCATTTCAAGTGTATATAAAATAACAGCTGGGGTAAGTCTCAAAATAACTATTTTAAATTAAAACCCAAAATAACAGCTGGGATAAGTCTCAAAATACCTTTTTTTTTTAGTCTAAAACTCAATTTCATTAATAAAATATCTCAGCTGTGTTATCACTTCCAGACATCTGGGTTAAGTAGATTAATGCTGAACAGAATTCAACCATTTGTGGACTGGTAATCCATTTGGGGATTCAACTCTTAGTTTACAAGGGATTCAAATCATTTAAATGGCAAAATAATACATTAGGGATACTTGACTGTCAATCCAGAACGTCCAGACTGACAGGATTACAATCGAATGACACAGAATTCCGTCCTGTCAGTCCAAACAACGGAGGTTGTGGGAGTAGAATCGTCACGTAATTAAACACAAAGAATATGTTTCAGCTGTCATGGCGGGTTAAAATATCTTCTTTGGCGCATGCATTGTAACCCGAAACCCCCCCTTTTTTGGGGATTGAGAGAATCAAATTCCAGAACGTTCAGTCACGTATCCCCCCCACTCCATGTGTTTTAAAGGGAGGTAATCCTGTTGATTTCAATCAAATAAGTTATACGCCATTTTTAATGAGTTTTAAATTAAGAAAATCGGTCAGAGCTGTGATGGCTCTTCAATCCTGATGTTTGTGGAGAACGTGGTGGAGGATGGAGGGCGTGGCATGGAATCCTGTGGCTAGTTGTTCGGATGGGACAAAAAACAAGGTCCTGTATACACATTGGGATGCATGTCAACGAGTCATTGGCAGTTCAAGTAAAAATATGAATTTTGCATTAGCCATTGAAGTTACAGCAAATTTATAAAGGTGCAAAGCTTTTGAAGTTTTCGATTTTCTTTTTGTTAACCAATCGGCAAGGAACAGCATTTAGTCGTTGGGATGGAATGAAAAACAAGAGTTCCTGTTTACGTTAAAGATCCCTTGGCAGTTAGAATTTGATGAAGAGTAGTCGTAGTGCCGCTGTTTAGGAAAAATTCCCTGCACTGCCCAGTCTGAGTTGGGTCCATGTTATTTCAGTCTCGATGATTGAATCCATTTTAATTTTAATATTTGCCATATGTCGTTGTAAAAATCGTGGCCCATCTGAAGGTCAATTAAAGTTACTCAGATTGTGTAAATAATTTATTCATTTTGGCTAAAGAATAATGGAATTGAAAAGTTTATAAATACACGGATTTGAACAAAAACCTCTGAGCTCATAATAACCAGTTTACATGAGCCTGGGAATTATTATTATCAAAGATACATTATGTAAGATTTAGATAAAGAGCTAGCCATTCTTGCTATAATAGTTCTAAAATAGATAATGTAAAATGAATAATTTGAAAATTTCATTCAAATTACTCTATTGCGAGCGAAGATATTAACTTTTGAAGTTTGACAAGACGTGTGCAATAATTTCAACCACTGTACTGGTTGTTCCAAGCTAAGTCTCGATCCTCCATTTTTAGATTAAATCAAAATATAGCTGAATCGTTCTAATCTATTTAATATCGGAGAAATCCAATGCCTTTGAGAGTTGATTATGATCTGGATAAGTTAATTAATGTCTAATTAATAATTTATATAACATTTCAGGCCTAAAGAAAGACCTGCAATAGGCAGATGTAGTTCTTGCATAATGTATGTTTAAGAATTTATATATATAGTGCCATTTCTACAAACAGTGCTTAAAGGCATTTTACAATAAACAAATGGTAAAAATATGATGGTAAAAAAATCACAAATTATGCTCAAAATAAAAGTTAAATATAAATTGACACTGACTATAAGATTGTTAAAATGATAATTAATCATATAAAATAAGCCTTCATGTACCTATTTACTTCTAACTCCTTTATTTTTCTTAGAAGTTATTTCGCAGAAGAAACAAAATTTGATATTTGGTGATAATTAACTCGCCCCCCGATGTCCTGTCAGTGATACTGGTGGCCATGTTAATATTAACTCGCCCCCCCGATGTCCTATCAGTGATATTGATGGCCATGTTAATATTAACTCGCCCCCCGATGTCCTATCAGTGATATTGATGGCCATGTTAATATTAACTCGCCCCCGATATCGTATCAGTGACATTGGTGGTCATGTTAATATTAACTCGCCCCCAATCCCCTATCAGTGATACTGGTGGCTATGTGAATATTTGCTGGCTTTCAAAGTTTACGATCCTGACTTTAGGACATGTTACACTAGTCTACATGTAATATTCGGGGAATTCTCCATTTTTTGTCCTTTTTGTTTGTGGAATGTCTCTCATGTTGTGAATTATTTTTAGTTTTGATTGAAGCCTGTTTCACTGCAGGCCTGGGGATTGTATGGTCGGCCATTTTACTTGAACTGTTGGTATCAGTACTTCTATTCAGTGATGGTTCGACATGGCTACTATCCGTATTAATAATATCACATGTTGAAACCGATTATTGGGACCATCAGTACTTTTATTGTTTATGATTTGCATTGTTCAAGTTTCCGTGTGATCATGTGTGTCCACTATATTAGTTTGTTTATGCTTGGTGTGGTTCTCTTACTATAAGGAAAATATTTTAAACATTCCTCTACACTTCTTCAATAGAAATTGGCTTCATTGCAGTTTTCGAGACACTTGGTAAACACCATTTCATCGTTACATGTAGCTGAAATTTGGATGGACAGTTTGTATTTTGTGTTGGTTTCCTAGGAGTTGAGTTAAGCTCAGTCAGTGCTTCGCCTTCTTGTATGACGAGTTTGTTTAATCTCCTGGTAGCATTGTGTAGATAGAGCAACAAGACTGACACAACGAGAAAAAAAACACAGCCAATTAAAATCATTACAAAGACAAACAGCATGTAGTAATTCTGCGTGTCATTGATAAAGTCAAAAAGGCTATTTCTACAAGTTCTCCATTCAGGAAGTTCTACGGAGTTGTCTTTCTTTGTTGTATTGAGATGACTACACTTGGTGATTATCCAATCAGCGGTTTTAACACAAGTCACATGCCTATGTTTGACCAATCGCCAGCTTGCACTGAGTTCTGTGTTCTGTGTTACACAGTTAGATACTGTCACGTTTAATAACCCTGTGATTTCACTTGGATGCATCGTACAATTTTTACACACAAATAAATACACTCCTACAGCAGTCCCTGAAACAGCGAGAATTAAAAACAAAATGGCTGTTATTCGCTTGCCCAGACAACACAGACCAAATATGGTAAAGAATATAACAACACATCCGATGTAACCAGGGGTAACTAGATGATAGCATGGCGCATGATGTAGTCCTACAGCATTAGTCACATCACGTAGTCTATTCCTACACTGTGTAAGGAAGCACAGAGATACGATTATTTTAATTGCGGCTACAATCGGGAGTATCACAGTCAAAGTTCGGGTGGTTAAATCAATTTTTCGTTGATGTTTATATGGTGATTTCAAGTCCGATATATCTGTAGTCTCCATGGTGATCCGTTTCCACGGTAGATTTTGAAAGGTTGGTTAGATATATCACAGCGTAAAATGTATTCGTTATTTTTTTATCTTTTCTCAATCTTTACTCCTGAAAAAGAAATGTTTACAATAAATGATTAAGATAAAGAGGGAGAGGGAAATGAAATAAAATGAAATGAGGTTTAACATCCTACTGTTCTGCTCCGACTGGGAACAGGGAGCGAGAAATGGGGTTTAATGTCTACCAGACACAAACTAGTTTATTTCAATAAATTGCTTGTGTAGGGGTCTTTAGCAGTGGGAGGAAACCGGAAGACCCAAAGAAAATCCACAAGGTTGGACTGGCGATCCTACTCTTTGTCACGTACAAGCGGGGAATCGAACCCACTCCACTTGACTTAATGAGATTGATTACCTTAAACTGTTTAACAGCGGTAATGTGAAAGCCTGCTTTTAATACAGTATAGTTCTATATGTGATGTCAAATCATATGACTTCCATAACACGTACATTATTTACATTAAGTGTAGTAATATAAAGTAGTACAGAATTGGGCCTTTTACTTATTTTACGCCTCTGTGTACTATATTATGTACCTATTTATACTAAATAGATAATATTTTTAAAAACTTTTATTTTTTTCATAATAATTTAAAGGGGCATTAGGTAAGATTAGATACGCCATTTTTAATGAGTTTTAAATTAAGAAAATCGGTCAGAGCTGTGATGGCTCTTCAATCCTGATGTTTGTGGAGAACGTGGTGGAGGATGGAGGGCGTGGCATGGAATCCTGTGGCTAGTTGTTCGGATGGGACAAAAAACAAGGTCCTGTATACACATTGGGATGCATGTCAACGAGTCATTGGCAGTTCAAGTAAAAATATGAATTTTGCATTAGCCATTGAAGTTACAGCAAATTTATAAAGGTGCAAAGCTTTTGAAGTTTTCGATTTTCTTTTTGTTAACCAATCGGCAAGGAACAGCATTTAGTCGTTGGGATGGAATGAAAAACAAGAGTTCCTGTTTACGTTAAAGATCCCTTGGCAGTTAGAATTTGATGAAGAGTAGTCGTAGTGCCGCTGTTTAGGAAAAATTCCCTGCACTGCCCAGTCTGAGTTGGGTCCATGTTATTTCAGTCTCGATGATTGAATCCATTTTAGGTAAGATTAGATATAATAGGTGGGGGTCACGGTGGCTAAGAGTAAGTGAGTAAGACGCCGGCTCGCTAGCCTGGAGGTCGGCTGTTTGATCCCTGCATTGGCCGAGAAAGTTCATCCAGATTTTCCGGCCTGGTTCCCCCTTGTCAGTGATGCACGACGGAGGGCCTGACGAGGACAGTCGTCTAGTCGTTCAGATATAACGAAAAAACAAGGTCCCGTGTTCACATTGGCATGCACGTAAAAGATCCCTTGACAGTTGGGATTCGATATAAGGATAGGCTGTAGTCCCGCTGTCCGGGCAAAATTTCCCTCATAGCACACTGTATGGTGTATGCCCGTCTTCATTAGCCCAGTCGGAGCAGAAGAGTAGGACGTTAAACCCCATTTCATTTCGCTATAACAGGTAAAAAATGGATATGGAAAACAGAATATGCTGAAAATTTCAGTCAAATACTTCACTCTGAATCGAGATATTAGCTATACAATTTTAGGCTAGCCTCGATCCTCAGTACTAACGTTGGTACGATAATAAACAAAGTCTCTATTATCCATTTTCACGTTAAATTATCCATTACAATATGTATTCAAATGTGGAGTTGATTATGATCTTGTTTTGTTAATAAATGTCTAATTAATAGTTTATATAACATTTCAGGCCTAAAGAAAGACCTGCAATAGGCAGATTTAGCTCTTGCATAATGCATGTTTAAAAAATAGTTTTAGAATTTAAGTTAATATCAAGGGCTAATTAACTTTGAATGTCATCGGACATGCGGAAACCATGCGATTAAGTCCTGTTGATCTTTCTACACCGGTAGGCCAAACAAAAATAATTTTGATTAGATTAGTGATTTGGTGAACCATGCAATCAATGACTATGAATGAATCAGGGAAATGTTAAAAGCAGTATTAATACAACAGTAGGTAATTATAAAGTCATTAACTCTTTCAAGTCAGGAATATCTATTTCCAATATTTGATATTTACGTAAACAATATGGTTCCTTGATACAATAAAAATAGATTGGCCCGTGTTTAAAATAGAATCTATTTTTATGTTGATTGATGAATTCTGTTTTCAATCTAAGTATATTATTATTATAGTCTCTATTTGTTACTGTGTACTTTATAGAAGCAATATTCTTATTGATTTATAGAACAACCACCAGAGAGAAAGAGAGAGAGAAATGGGGTTTAACATCCACTCGACACAAACCAGGTCATTTCTGGACTAACACATGGTTTAATTTTATTTCAATAATTTGCTTGCGCGTAGCAGTGGGAAGAAACCGGCGGACCCGGAGAAAACCCACGAGGTTGGATTGGCGACCCTACTCCTTGTCACATACAACCGGGGATTCGAAACCACGCCAGTTGACTCAATGACAGGCCTTATGACACATTCGGCATCCAACCCCCTGAAAACCAACCAGCTTTTTCTATATTGTGATTCCACATTTCTGAAAGATAACATTTGTCATGCATCAACACAGTTCTTACTTGGTATCGCATCAACACAGATCTAACAGAGGGGCTGGCAAGGGACAAAGAAGCACAGTCATTTGTATATGACACAAAAAAATGAGGCCCTGTTTACACTTGACGTACACGTAAAAGAACCCTTGACATTTAGAATTGGATGTAAGAGTAATTTGCAGTGTCGTTGTCTGGGTCAAATTTCCGTCATAGCACACTGTATGGCATATGCCTGTCTTCATTAGCCTAATCGGTGGAGGACATTAAACCCTGTTTAATTTAAACTCTCTTTCTTTCAATCCAAACATAAAATATAAAAAAATCAAAGATGCAGTAAGAACAAACCCTTCACAGATGTAATACAGCAAAAACAAACCCTTCACAGATGTAATACAGCAAGAACAAACCATTCACAGATGTAATACAGTAAGAACAAACCCTTCACAGATGTAATACAGCAAGAACAAACCCTCACAGATGTAATACAGCAAGAACAAACCATTCACAGATGTAATACAGCAAGAACAAACCATTTCACAGATGTAATACAGCAAGAACAAACCATTCACAGATGTAATACAGCAAGAACAAACCATTCACAGATGTAATACAGCAAGAACAAACCTTTTACACATGTAATACAGTAAGAATGAATGAACAAACCCTTCAGATACTTGAATGAAGTTTCTACCTTCTTGCACCTGTATAGCTATGTCTTGTATACAATTAGAAATAAACATTTCAGTAACCAGGCAACTTAATCAATTATTAAAGTCAGATACATGTTTTCTCATTTTAATTACATGTTCTATCATGTAATAAAACATGTACCATACCGTATTTAACTGAATCGTGGGGGAGGGGGGCTTATTGAAACAATTCAGAGACATAAAATGTGCTATGAGGAAAGTTTTACCCAAGGGTTCTTTTACTTGACAGACTAATGTGTGCACGGAACCTCAGTTTTGCGTCCCATACAAATGACTAGGTGCTGTCCCTTGCCATACCATCCGTCCTGCACCGCTGACACGGGGAAGGCCATACCAGAAAATCGTGAGGAACTTTGGGAGCTGGAACATGATTGAGAGTTTTTATTATAGTGAATACGGTAATTTGATGAAGCTGTTCTGTTTAAACAGGGTCAATATATCATGCAATATTTATTACCTTCTATTTCTAGTTGATATAGTCAAACGCTAAACCTCATTTCATTTCTAGTTTAACTATTGAATTACGTGTTGAAGTTTATAGATAGGTGTTGAATTACCTGTAGTAATTGATTTTTCAATCCACTAATTACCTGGATTAAATGTAATCTTTGAATCATCAGATTTAGGAATTGTAACAGTTATTATGGTTTATGAGAGAGATGGAAGAGATAGGGAGAGAGAGAGAGAGTATCAGTTTTTGCTCCGGGTTAACTAGCTGTTGTGCTCCGGGTTAACTAGCTGTTGTGCTCCGGGTTAACTAGCTGTTGTGCTCCGGGTTAACTAGCTGTTGTGCTCCGGGTTAACTAGCTGTTGTGCTCCGGGTTAACTAGCTGTTGTGCTCCGGGTTAACTAGCTGTTGGTGGAAATTGTAGACCCCCCCGGACCCTCCCATGTGTGACGCCCATGTATGTGAAAGAGAGATACAGATGCCGATGTGAACTCAATAACCAATGTAAAAATGTGAACTCAATAACCAATGTGAAAAATGTGAACTCAATAACCAGTGTAGAAAATGTGAACTCAATCACCAACAATGTCAGATCAATTACCAACGATGTCAGATCAATTACCAACGATGTCAACTCAATAACCAACGAGGTCAACTCAATAACCAATGATGTCAACTCAATAACCAACGTAAAATGACCATAAGACCATAATCTATGTTAGAATGAGTGAATTTGAATAAAAGTACTTAATATGATATTAAACTCTATAATTAACCTTTATTCTAGCATGTTGGGCCTTTAATCTCTATTCAACAGGGGGGGGAAGCTGAATGGTTGGAGTCTGCTCGCTGTAGCTGTTTAAGCTGTACATCATTGTGATCAACAAATCTAGGTTTCTTGTTACAATCAATTAACACCTGACACAATTATATAGAATTCAACTTTCATCTTTTAGTGACTTTGACGGGGGTTGGGTGGCCGAATGGTTAACATGTAAGGTCTGTCATTGAGTCAACTGGCGTGGTTTCCATTCCCTGGTTGTACGTGACAAGGAGTAGGGTCACCTGTCCAACCTCGTGGGTTTTCTCCGGGTTCTCTGGTTTCCTCTCACTTCTAAAGAACCCTACGTGCCATCGAATTATTGAAATAAAATTGAACTATATGTTAGTCCCAAAATGACATAGTTTGTGTCGAGTGGACGTTAAACCCATTTCTCTCTATATTTAAAGTAGCTAAGTCTCTAACTCAATATCATCCAAAATCTTCGACATTGAAAACACAAATTATTTCTGATATCCAATATTTAAGACAAAATAAACATTTTGCCATTGGTACACGAATCGTGTACCATAATGCGTTTCATCAAGAGACTCGCGGAACGAGGCTAGACATATTGCACCAAACCAAACGGCGTATGTAGACTGGAATAACCAGGCGCTAGAAATTTGTATACAATTGAGACTGCGGGCTTATTTCGCGGAACATAACTGATTTGAAATTAGAGTAAAAACGGAAACCATTGAACGTATATCAGTTTATATACATTCATATTACAGTATTATATGAGTTGCGACCCACTTTGTCAATTTCTAGGTCCCAAATGTTAGCGATTTAGCTCCTTTAAACTTTATTCTACCCATCTCATGTCTGTGTTAAATTTTGTTAACAAAGTACACGATACCTTTCATACATTTACTCGTTCTGTTCGAGTTAGTTCAACTGTGTCAATTATTCTTCTCACCAGAGACTTCACTCAAAGTTTGTATTAGTTTTAAATCTTTTAGCTGTCTGTCATACCACTCTGACCACTGAGGTAACTAACTGGCTGTTGAGAAGCATGTACAATAAATACATGGGCTGTTTAATCTCACTTTCCCCAGATTTGATTGTTTTGATAAAGGATTAGGAGGTTACTAGACTGTGGGTGTAGAACTATAGTCTGTTCTAATTAATTAGTATTACTGGTGTAAACTTCTCACTATTATTATTGTTACTGGTGAACACTTCCCACTATCAGTAGATTGGGCAAATTGGTGAAATCAGTTTACTAATAAATTTACACCCTAGACACCCATTGAATACCTCAACACTGTTATGAATTTTGTTGGACTGAATTGTCATGTTTATCAAACTGTTTATAAATATTTATACTATAAAAATGTATTTATTTATTTTTTTAGTTAGTTAGTTACTCATTTTAATATATGCACTTACTATGTATTACTTATTATAATATAATATATATAAAAATTTATTATATATTTGTACTTATTATGTATGTATTATATTATATATATGTATTATATTATATATATGTATTATATTATATATATGTATTATATTATATATATGTATTATATTATATATATATGTATTATATTATATATATGTATTATATAATTATATTATATATGTATTAATTTGTATATTATCAAAATTCTGGAAATGGTATAATATAAGAATCCATATTATATGTATTTTTTACATGTAATCTTTTTCACTAATATTATTTAAATCACAAACTTGTTACAGACTATACTTTAAACCCCCTTTGTTGATTAATTAGTCATGGCCTGGTGGACCCAGACTCTAAACAATAGATGTGGGGAAAGTGAGGTGTCCCCACATGGGCATACTTTTGTTGTAGTAAACTAACAATTAATTAATTAATTGATTAAATTAAACCTTCAGTCATTAGCTTGCTTTCAAATGAATAATCCCTCTGGTCCATTTAAACTGCAGATGTTAGAATAACGTTGCCTGAGTAATAATCCCCTCTATTAGAAACCAATTAAATACTTTATGTAAGCAAACTCAAAAAAAATATTGTAAACAAAATTAGTTTATAAACCCATACAACCTCCGAGGCATAATCTCCCCTATGACTGGCTAATCTTCAGATATTACAAGAGTCTGGGAACAACCAACTAGTACCTATTACCTAATAATTTACAATATAAGAAATAAAATAATGGTAAATAAAACAATTAATAGATTAATCATACGATTGGCATGTTCACGAGACAGGCTATATTGGCAGTTACTTTCTATCTATAAAAGTTTTATAAATAATAAGGGATTATAATAAATTAACATGTCATTAGCATTACATAACATTTCACCCTCTTGGCTAGTCACCTTTCAATAGCACACACACACAATGTTTTGAAGAAAAATAACAATTATTGTCCTTCAAGTTTACATGTATACAGAATTCAGTTTGATGACTTTCCTTTTTTTTAAATTATTAAAGTATAATCTGAAATATTGAAGATTTAAATTCTAACACAGAACTAAAATAACCAGCTCAGTTCTATGTACAAGGTGACACTTGTCCGCGATATCACCCTGGAAACGGACATCAATATTAATACTTCTAGAGACATTAAAGATATAGTATGTTTTGACAACCCTGTGGGGGGAGGGGGATGACCCAAGGGTTGTAGCCACGTCCCCAACAACAAAATAACCCAAAGGTTGTAGCCACACCCCCAACAACAAAATAACCCAAAGGTTGTAGCCCGTCCCCCAACGACAAAATAACCCAAAGGTTGTAGCCACACCCCCAACAACAAAATAACCCAAAGGTTGTAGCCACGCCCCCAACAAAAAAATAAGGACAGATTATTCATATCTTGTGTGATATACCATCTTAGTAATGATGACGACATCATCAATAATTAATTAGTTAGTTAGTTAATCACCATCTAGTCATAGTCAGATCTATTAATAGAATTGATTCCAAGTCCAATCATTCTGTCACTCAACACAATTACAAGGTCATTTTGTCGGGACTAACATATTTACAATTTGTTTCAGTAAGGAGAACCCACGCCACGTAATTCAATGAAAGACCTTATTATTTAAACTACACTACTTGACTCAATGACAGACCTTATGATCTAAAGTGCCCTAGTCCTTCGGATGAGACGAAAAACCGAGGTCTCGTGTAAACATTGGAATGCACGTAAAAGATCCCTTGGCAGTTGGAATTCGATATAAGAGTAGGCGATAGTGCCGCTGCCTGGGCAAAATGTCCCTCATAGCACACTGTATGGCATATGCCTATCCTCATTAGCCCAGTATAGGAGCAGAACAGTAGGACGTTAAACCCCATTTCATTTCATTTCTGTCATATTGTTTTCCGTAGAACTATTTATTTTGATAACTAAATGGGGTTCAAGCAGAACACCAGATATAGTGATCAACAAATCTAGATTTCTTGTTACAATAAACTAACACATGACATATGAAACACAACATCTTTCAGTGACATTGAGGAGGGTTGGGTGGCTGAATCGTTAACATGTAGGATCTGACAGTCTGTCAATGAATCAAGTGGCATGTTTCGATTCCCTGCTTGTACGTTACAAAACCTCTATATTTAACTTTTATTCTGGCATGCTGGGCCTTTAATCCCTATATTCAACCAGGGAACAGTGTGGAGGGGAGGGGATGGCCGAATGGTTAGCATGTCTGTCATAAGGTCTGTCAATGAGTCAACTGGTTTGGTTTTGATTCCCTGGTTGTACGTGACAAGGAGTAGGGTCGCCTATCCCACCTCGTGGGTTTTCCCTAGGTTTTCTTAGTTATTGAAATTAAATAGAACCATATGTTAGTCCCGAAATGACCTAGTTTGTGTAGAGTGGACATTAAACTCACTCTCTCTCTCTCTCACTCTCTCTCTCTCTCTCCCTCTCTCTCTCTCTCTCTCTCTCTCTCTCTCTCACAGTGACATTGAACAGTAACACACTATTTATGGATTGACAATCATTTGCTTGAAAAAGAGGAGAGAACCGTTGACGAAATGTTGTATGTTAATAAATCGGTAAGTAGCCATAGTAGTTTTTATTGGAATACAGTTTTCTTAGACATTTATTTCTGGTGAGGTATCAACGAGGGTTCATTGAATGACAACCATAGTACAATGTAGATATGGGGATCACGTGGCTAAGTGGGTAAGACGCTAGCTCGCTAGCCTGGAGGTCTGGTGTTCGATCCCTGCATTGGCCGAGAAAGTTCACCCAGATTTTCCGGCGTGGTTCTCCCTTGTCAGTGATGCAGGACGGAGGGGTTGACAAGGAAAGCTGTCTAGTCGTTCGGATGGGACGAAAAACCTAGGTCCTGTGTACACATTGGCGTGCACGTAAAATATCCCTTGGCAGTTGGAATTCGATATAAGAGTAGGCCGTAGTGCTGCTGTCCGGGCAAAATTTCCCTCATAGCACACTGTATGGCGTATGCCCGTCTTCATTAGCCCAGGTTAGGAGCAGAACAGTAGGACGTTAAACTCCATTTCATTTCATTTCATTTACAATGTAGATATACATGTATTGTTTTATTTTGTGTTTATAAATATCTTCAATGAGCTGTGGTTCGTAAAGACAGAGAACCGTAGTCGAATGTGGTCTCTCTCTCTCTCCTTTCAACTGTTGAAAGTCAGGTGTAAAACTATAACGTAGAGCTATATTTGATCAAATCTGTGGTACATAGAGAATTATATCATTTATAACATCTATTTTTATTTGAACTGATAGAAATAGTATGATATTATGCAGGATAGTATATTCTCTTATCCTATATACATGCTAATTATACATGGAAAATAAATATCACAGCTGATACAAATTATAAATGAAATGGGGTTTAACGTCCTTCTGTGCCAACTGGACTAATGAAGACAGTGTGCTATGAGGGAAATTTTGCCCAGGCAGTGGCACTATGACCTACTCTTATATCGAATTCCAACTGTCAAGGGATCTTTTACGTGCACACCAATGTATACCTGGGACCTGTTTTTTTTATCCCATCCCTTGTCAGGCCCTCCGTCCTGCACCACTGACAAGGGTATAGAAATTATAAAAAAGGTAGGCCTACCAGGTACATGGAAATACAATATATCCAGAAGAAAGACATCAAATTACCTGAACACTGACAGACATGGAACTAAACACATGTTGTAAACTCCTGAACTAAGAGATATGGTGAGTCAATGAATGGTGTTGTGACTCATGCTATGGACAGCAGACGACCAAGCAGCCATCTTGAATGTTATAACTGGTTTATTGATCCGGTTCACGAGAACAAGTTGTTCACTGCTTGTCAATAAATGAGGGAAAGTTTGAATCAGTCATTGTAGGATGTAACCTTTTAAATGATCTTGATATCGTGGTGTGGAGAGGACGACAGGCCCTGATCATTCATTTCCAGGGGGCAGAGAGGTGAAGGCCTTGATCTATTTCAGGGAAGCAGAGGGGTGACGGCCCTGATCTTCTATTTCAGGGGAGCAGCGGGGTGACAGCCTTGATCTTTTATTTCAAGGAGGCAGCGGTGTAAAGGCCATGATGGGTGAAGGCCTTGATTACCCCTGAATCTAGAGGGTATACAGTCATGGAGTTTGACCAGGGTATCACTAAACCCATGCACACCACTGCTTGAAAACCGTTTCATACACGTTTTGGGTGTGATGATTTGCATGATTACGACACTGAATGCACCAGCGGTCTCATCCAATGATGATTTCATATTGAAATATTTTATATCCAGGACATGATTCGATGGAATAGTGTAAAAGTATGTAATACTGAGGTTATGGACCCTCCAGAGGTTAGAAGTTTTGTCTGATTTAGATGAAACTTTGGATATGTGTTAACTTAAACTGTTAATTATCAACAGTTCTTGAGCTTGGTCAACTTTGGTATGCATTAGACCTTCCATTCTAGAGTTGTTGCCCCTGCTTTTTATGTAAAATGTGAAATATGTATGATCCATACTGATTTTCTCTGTTCTCTTCCATTTATTGTAAAATGTGGGCGAATCTTGCATGACAACAATTTGTTAACTTTTCTGATTTATATTATGACTGAAGTTTTGAAGCTTACTACACATTCAGTGTATATCAACACACGATCTGTCTCGTCAATTTGGGTTGAAAGTCAGACGTGTCCAAAATGTCTCACTGCGCCTCAGACTCCGCTTCTGCTATTTCGAGCTATCAAAGATAATTTTACCTACATGTAACCTTGGTATTTGTCCTTGACCTTTCGAAGAAAGCAGGGGACTATTAAAATGGGTTCGCCTGTCTGTCTGAGTGTCTGGGACACAATAACTCTCTTTCTAATTGAGATAGAATGTTCAAACTTGGTGTAAGTGTTTATTAGGTCAATGCCTTGATGAAGTTCGAATATGAGCAATTTGATTGGTTGTTGCCTTGGGACACGATAACTTTAGTTCTAATTAAGTGAGAGTGAGGACACTTTGTGTATAGTTTCATTACATCAATACCATGACTAAGTTTGATAATGAGCATTTTCTGCTCGGGTAAGCAGAGCGATAAGCAATTTGATTGGTCGAGACTTTGGAACGCAATAACTCTCCTTCTAATTGAGCTAGAAAGTTCACGCTTGGCGTAGGTGTTTATTAGGTGAATGCCTTGATGGAGTTTGGAGTTCGAAGATGAGCATTTTCTGCTTAGGGTATGCAGAGATAAGCAATTTGATTGGTTGTTGCCTTGGGACATGATAACTTTAGTTCTAATTAAGTGAGAGTGAGGACACTTGGTGTAAAGCTTTATTACATCAATACCTTGACTAAGTTCGATAATAAAAAAATTCTGCAGAGGGTAAGCAGAGCGATAAGCAATTTGATTGGTCAAGATTTTGGAACATAACAACTCTGCTTTTAATTGAGGTAGAGTTTTTAAACTTGATGTAGATGTTCATTAAGTGAATGTCTTGACTGAGTTCAATGATTTACATTTCGAGCAGAAGCTGAGTAGAGCTAAGCAATTTCATTGGTCGATGCTTTTGGACAAGATAATCTTGATTCTATCTGATAGAGAGTGATGAAACTTAGTGTACAGATTGATTCGATAACGAGTTAGCAGTTCGCACTATAATAGGTAAAAACTAGATAATGTAAAGGCAATTTTCTGAAAATTTCATTCAAATTGATCCACTATCAACCGAGAACTAAGCGAAATTTCCGTCTAGCCTCTATCATCATTACCAAAATCAGTACGACAAACAGCATAGTCTCGATTATCTATTTATTCGTTAAATCGTGAAGGAAAGTTATGCAGTAAATCGGCTCATAATCCATCGAGAGTTGATTATGGTCTGGATAAGTTAATTAATGTCTAATTAATAATTTAGATAACATTTCAGGCCTAAAGAAAGACCTGCAATAGGCAGATTTAGCTCTTGTATAATGTATGTTTAATATGTGTCACTGTTGGCTTGTGGGATTTTGGCGGGGGACATCAGCCTCACTGTTGGCTTTTACCTATACATCCTAATGACAAGAGATAAGTTTATCCTTCGTTTATCTTTGGTAAATCTCACCAGCCATAAGACGGCCATTTTGAATGTCAGTTGATGTATCCTTCTGTTGGTGACTTCACAAATATCCAAGATGGCAGCTTAAACTCACGTTTCTTCAGAGATTTCACGTATTAAATAGCCGAATCACTAAAAATAGTTCCCGATAAATCATCAAATCGGCTGTTTTGAAATGAAGTTTTGAAATGAAGGTGTGGAAAATGTTCCAAGGATCATTAATATGTCATTGTTGAGAAATCGGCAGTATTTCATTTTAACAAATCCTGGCGATCAGGAGCCACTGGGGGAGGAGCTCAGGAACCGAACTGACACTGATTAATGACCGGACGAGTTTTACCAAAGATAAATGAAGGGTATCACTGGGACTGTGATTGTAGATACTGTTTCTTGCTCTGCCCTCCTTCAAGCACCACTGACAAGGGGAAACTACCCTAGGAAATAGTGATGTACCTTTTGTTACTTAGATAGTGGTGGGGATTATATTGTTTGCTGGCAACCCATCTTGTTAAAGGGATTGTGGTAGTCCCGGGTTCTAACCATGACAAAAGATATGGTTTAATGTCTGTCGCTTCTGCTCCAACACCCAGAATGAACACGTGGAACATGACAAGGGATGTAGTGTACCCTTGGGATTGGTTTGAAACCTTCTTGTCATTTTTGTTAGATGGGGGTTGGATGGCCGAATGGTTAGCACGTGCGCGTTGTATCATAAGGTCTGTCATTGAGTCAACTTCCGTGGTTTCAATTCCCCAGTTGTACGTGACAAGGAGTAGGGTCGCCTGTTCAACCTCGTGGGTTTTCTCCAGTTTCCTCCCACTGCACCCCTATGTGCAAGCGAATTATTGAAATAAAATAGAACCATGTCTTAGTTCCGAAATGACCTGGTTTGTGTCGAGTGGGTGTTAAACCTAATTTCTCTCTCTCTTGTCATTGGTAACACATTCAACACGGACTTGTCCGTCCACAATTGTTTGTGGACTCTCTACAGGTCACAATTCTTATCCGATTTTGACGAAACTTGAAATATAGGTGTATCCCCAAAAGCTCTCGGCTGCTTTCGATATTAGCATGTATCGGATCGAAACTTCATGGATTATGGCCTCTGTTTGTACGAAAAATCACGTTTTTAGCTTGTGGACCCTATAGAGGTCACAATTTTTATCCGATTTTGTTGAAACTTGAAATGTAAGTTTATAACCCAAAGATCTCAGTTCCTTTCGATATTCGCGCATATCGGACAGTAACTTCCTGAATTATGTCCCCTGATTGTACGAAAAATGATGTTTTTAGCTTGTGGACCCTATAGAAGTCATAATTTTTATCTGATTTAAAAAACCGTTCTATTATATCACCGTTACACCCTAAGGTTGACTGAGTTCGAATTTCGTGAAAATCGGCCCAAAATTGACAGACAAAATGGCCGCCGTTCGTTCCCAAATAGCGGAAGAATATGGTATATCAAGGTTGTGGACCCTATAGGGGTCACAATTTTTATCCGATTTTGTTGAAACTTGAAATGTAAGATTATAACCCAAAGATCTCGGTTCCTTTCGATATATTAGTGCATATCAGACCGTAACTTCCTGAATTATGGCCCCTGATTGTACGAAAAATCACGTTTTTAGCTTGTGGACCCTATAGAGGTCATAATCTTTATCCGATTTAAAAAAACGTTCTATTATGTCACCGTTACACCCTAAGGGGGACTGAGTTCAAATTTCGTGAAAATCGGCCCAAAATTGACAGACAAAATGGCTGCCGTTCGTTCAGTTCCTTTCGATATTTGCGCATATCGAATTGTAATTTCCTGAATTATGGCCCTTTCTTGTTAGCTTGTTCTCTATCCATCTCTCGAAAATGTGGGCGTATCTTGCCTGGCAGCCGCTGGTTTTATTTTATTATGAATGGAAGTTGAACTGCAAATTGGAATGTAGTCCAATAAACATCGCAGGCTAGCGAAGCCATCGAGAGTTGATTATGGTCTGAATAATGAAAGACCTGTAATAGGCAGATTTAGCTCTTGCATAATGTATGTTTAACATAAGTTACCATGGTCTCAAAATGTCTAAAATATTATTTCGACGGATTGGGCATGTCACTCTAATACACAAAACAACAATAGGATTGACTTTCTAAATAAATTTTTACATTCATTTTTTCAGACTGACAGCGGATTGGTTTATCCATCAGATACAGAGCACGAGCAGACATTCTCTTATTTTATTGTGGATCCGTTAAAACGTCATATCACAGTATTTTATCATCGATTTGGAGCCTCAGCGTTTGATTCCTAGTTGTCAGAAATATATTAAATACTTTACTTTCATTTCAAATCATTATCCATTGCTTAATTAAGGATAATATTGTTATTCAGATTACATGTGACATGTTATTCAGATTGCATGTGATGTGTTATTCAGATTAAATGTGACATGTTATTCAGATTGCATATAACATGTTATTCAGATTGCATGTAACGTGTTATTCAGATTACATGTGACATGTTATTCAGATTACATGTAACATGTTATTCAGATTGCACGTAATGTGTTATTCAGATTGCATGTAACATGTTATTCAGATTACATGTTTCGATTCCCCTCCTGTATGTGACAAGGAGTAGGGTCGCCTGTACAACTTTATTGGTTTTCTCCCTCAAGCCAATTATTGTAATAAAATTGTCCCGAAGTGACATATTTTGTGTCAAGTGGATGTTAACTCCCTCCTTGTTCTAACTACTCAAACCCTCCAAATTCATTCCATTATATTCTTTTTATTTATTGTAATAAATTATTTTTGAATAAATTCTGTATTTAATAGTTGTTTTTTTAGTAGACAAGAGGTATTAGTGGGTTTAAGATTCAATAAGAAGTTTTATAAATGGTTCTGTGGGTTCAAGTTTTTGATAGTTTTGTTCAAATAGTCAAGGGTTAGGGTTAGTAATAAGACAATCATATGACACATAGTGGGCTAGTAGGTATGCAACATTTCCACCTACTGTAAGAGTTCTTGTTTTTTGTCCCCCGCCTTTCGAAGAAAGCAGGGGACTATTAAAATGGGTTCGGCGTCTGTCTGTCTGTCCGTCACACTTTTTGGACACAATAACTCTCCTTCTAATTGACCTAGAATGTTCAAACTTGATGGAGTTCGAAGATGAGCATTTTCTGCTTAGGGTAAGTAGAGATAAGCAATTTCATTGGTTGATGCTTTGGGACACGATAACTTTAGTACCAATTAAGTGAGAGTGATGAAACTTGGTGTATAGTTTCATTACATCAATACCTTGACTAAGTTCGATATTAATTTATTTTCTGCTCAGGGTAAGCAGAGCAATAAGCAATTTGATTGACCGAGACTTTGGAACACAATAACTCTCCTTCTGATTGAGCTAGAATGTTCAAACTTGGTGTAGGTGTTTATGAGGTGAATGCCTTGATAAGAGTACAAGGATGAGCATTTTCTGCTTATGGTAAGTAGAGATAAGCAATGGTAAGTAGAGATAAGCAATTTGATTGGTTGATTCTTTGGGACACGATAACTTTAGTTCTAATGAAGTTAGAGTGATGAAACTTGGTGTATAGTTTCATTACATCAATACCTTGACTAAGTTCGATGATGAGAATTGTCTGCTTAGGCTTAGGAGCAATAAGCATTTTGATTGGTCAAGACTTTGGAACATAACAACTCTGCTTCTAATTGTGGTAGAATGTTTAAACTTGATGTAGATGTTCGTCTTGACTGAGTTCAATGATTAACATATCGCGCTAAAGCAAAAGCAGAGATAAGCAATTTCCTTGGGCGATGCTTTGGGACAAGATAACTTTGATTCTATCTGATAGAGAGTGATGAAACCTAGTGTATAGTTGATAATCAGTTTGATTGCTCGATACTTTTAAAAAAAAAAAGATGTGCGATTAATTAATATGTGTCATCTATTTATTTGGGGATTTCGGTGGGGGACATCAGCCTCACTGTTGGCTTGTTTTTTTTATCCCATCCAACTGACTAGATTCTGTCCTTGCCAGGTCTTCCAGGTAATACCACGCCGAGAGGAGCTTTCTCTGCCAACACAGGACCTCCTTATTAGCGAGGAAGCGCCTAACTACATGATCTGACATGGGCCCCCCCCCCCCCACCAGGATTGCTTACTAAATATGATAGAATTGAAATAAAGGATTTTCAACACAGAATATTATATAAATTTAATAGTAACCATGGTAACAGCATACAGTCAAACCTTACACTGTATATACAAATTGTGCAAAAAATATATATATATATATCACATTTCTCCCAAAAATGTACATTTTGTAAACCAGTTCGAGATAAACAAATAGTTTATACTAATCATACACCCATATCACATCTTGTTAGGTTAGATAAAAAACAATTAGAATCTGCTGTCTACACCAGTAGAAAAGACGACTTGTCAAACGAATGTCGCAACACAGGATATTTGGTTAGGTGTCCGGAAGAAGCTGGAATTCCTGCTCTGATCTACAGAGGTGTCCGGGAGAAGCTGGAATTCCTGCTCTGATTTATAGAGGTAGGAAGTTGAATATTTAGTTGGGGGGGGGGGGGGGAAGGGAGAAGCTGGACTTCCTCCTCTTGAGAATAATTTGAGAAATTGGTGTGTAAACCCGAATATAAGAAACATTTTCATTAGCTACATGTACATCACCCCTACCAACAAAATTAACACCATTCACAAACAGAATAAATATTACTAGGAGTCCACTGGAATTAAACGGCTAATCATTCACCTAACCTCATATTAACCTTAATTTGGTTTGAAGCTAGTCATAAAGATTTACTGCCTTTTACATAAATCGCAATTTGGTTTGATTCTGGTCAGAAGAGTTACTTTCCCTTCCCTTACATAAAACCTCAATAACATGTAAATGGTGAATTGACCACCCTAATAACTGAATATAAATCATAACACAAAGCATTTATAATATACTAACACTCATCATTATAACAACAAGTGATTGCCATGCAAGATACGCCCACATTCCGCAAGGGATGGACGGAAACCATCATCTCATTGTTCTAATGCTTCACATCGAATTTAAAAAAAACAATTAAGTTACAAACTGATAAAGACCCCGACACCTGGTGATAAAGACCCCAACACCGGGTGATAAAGACCCCAACACTGGGTGATAAAGACCCCAACACCGGGTGATAAAGACTATGTTTTATAGATATTGTCCTTATTAGTCAAAGGTATTGCATAGTTTTAGGGAACTGTCTCAAATTTGGGGCAATGAGAGAGAGTGAAATGGGGTTTAATGTCCACTTGACACAAACTAGGTCATTTCGGGACTAACATATGGTTTAATTTTTTATTTCAATAATTCACTTGCGCGTAGGGGTCTTTAGCAGTGGGATGAAACCGGAGGACCCGGAGAAAACCCACGAGATTGGACAGGCAACCCTACTACTTGTCGCATACAACCGGGATTCGAAACCACGCCAGTTGACTCAATGCCAGGCCTTATGATACAGTGCGCATGTGCTAACCATTCGACCATCCACACTCCCTTGGGGCAATGAACCATGATCGAAATATACCAAGGGCTCAGAACCAGCAGTGAATATCTTCAATTTTTCCCATCTTAATTAAAGCCCACCAACATAAAACTGTTTTGGCCAGAAGTGGATATCTGGCACATGGTCGCTTCTAGCACCAAAAAGCTAATGACAGAACTGGTTATGTGTCACAGATTCACTTCTGGCTGGACTGTTTTGTGGTATTAGGAGTGAAAGCCCTTGATTTATGATATATTCCCAATGTCTATTGGGTAGTAACAAAATAACCAACAGTGAATATACATGATATCAGCCTCATATAAGATACAATGTTTCAATAGTGTTCATTATAAACAGTGATGCAGGAAGGACAGCTGTCTAGTCGTTCAGATGGTACAGATGGTCTTGTGTACACATTGGCGTGCACGTAAAAGATCCCTTGACAGTTGGAATTCAATATAAGAGTAGGCCGTAGTGCCGCTGTCCAGGCAAAATTTTCTCATAGCCTGTCTTCATTAGCCCAGTTTGGAGCAGAACAGTAGGACGTTAAACAGCATTTCATTTCATTATAAACATAAATATTCATGTTAATAAATTCAGAAGTAGTATATCCATATAAGTGTTTTTAATTTTACAAGATATGTCTACCAAAAATGCAAAAATTTGAAGCAATAAATCAAATAATTAAGTAACTCAATAGGTAATCGAAACCATCACTTAAAGCCATCGTTTACTTTTTCTAAACTTGGCTTATCCAGATACTTGAATATTGGGACTTTACCACAAAAAACATATGGGGACCATAAGTTTGTATTGATGCAAAGAGGTTCCATCGAAATCCACACAGTGGTTCAGGATTTTGATACAGTTTTCCACACAGAATCTATCTGTTTGATTCCCTGAAATATATCTGGGACAACTCCCTTTTATGGAATGCATTGATCAAAGTAATAAATTATTCCCTAGTTAGTAATTCTTCCCATATTTTTAAGCACCAATAACATAAATTGTAAAAAACGCATAAAAATAAATATTCGGTTTGTCTGTCTGTATGGGCTCTTGTCCACTCAGTACAAACAGACCACAAAGAAAAAATTGAACTTGGAAGTCATTTACATCTGATGTAATACACGTGTATTACTACACATATGATGTAATACACACTATGACGTAATACACACACATATAATATGACATAATACACAAATAATATGATGTAATACACATAATATATCACGTAATACACACATAATATGATGTTATACACATATACTACGACGTAATACACACATAATGATGTAATACACATATAATCTGACATAATACACACATAATATGACGTAATACACACATAATATGATGTAATACCCATATAATATTCTGTAACACACACATACTCCTACACATCTGACATGAATATAACCAACAATAAATACATGAATTAATCCAACTTTAAATACAGACATTTTTATCATTGCACAGATGTTGATTTGGTATAAAGTAGACAAGGCATTCAACAGTCATAATAACATTAATTAATCATTTGGTATGAATAAACAGTCATAATAACATTAATTAATCATTTGGTATGAATAAACAGTCATAATAACATTAATTAATCATTTGAGAAAAACAAACCTATCAAGAGAGAGGGAGGAATGAAACCATGTCACTTGGCAAAATGGCATTTCTTGTGATTTGTTGGACAACTTGACCAATTAATATACCAATACCCTAAACAAATATACCCCTACCCCGGCGGTCCTAGAGATATAATCAACCCCCTGTCCTAGAAATATAAACAAATACATATTTCTCCAAAATCTGACTGAAATCCATTCAGCGATTCTGGAGAAAACCATGAATCTGTAAATATTGAACCGAAAGCCAAAAGATAAGAAGAGACAACTGTGGTAATAATAGCCTGATGTATCGCCGAGGTATATAATTATAGTATAATGCCCCCTTCACTGACATACAAAAGCAAGAACAGATAACTCTAGTATTGTCAATAAGAAATAATAGCTAGAAAAATAAAGTATATAATGCCCATTTGGCTGACACTTGCTGTGTATTCCTAATGTTAAAATACTCGTTCAAAATGTTGGTCTGTTGGGGGTCTAGCCTGTTGAGGTTGAGGAACATGTCCGCGTCTCCTAGGTGGCGCCAGATATTCAAACATAGATTGATTGTGTCGAGATAACATGATAGACAAGTCAGACGGTGACGGATCTTCCCAGAAAAAATCGTGATTAAGCGCTGTATCACAATCGACACGCTTCAAGGGATCAATTTGTAGCATTTTATCGAGGAGATCTAACGCAAATTGGTCTTTGACGTAGGGTTTTAACCTCTCTTTCACTTTACGCTTCATACCCTTTGGAACTTCTAATTTATCGTATAGGTCAAGTTTATCACAGTCGGGCCACACTTCCGGACATATTGATCCACATAGTTGACTAATTAACGTGATCTGGTGTTGTTCTGTGTTACCTTGCATTATGGGGCTTCGTGTCCACATCTCCGCCATTATACATCCAGCGCCCCACACGTCAATCGATGGCCCGTAACTCCTCTCCCCTAGCAACAATTCAGGTGGACGATACCACAATGTGACAACACGATTCGTATATCGTGGTGGACCTCCTTTCTGATTCAAGCTGCTGTAGGCTCGAGCTAGACCGAAATCAGCAAGTTTGAGAACTCCATTTTTGGTTATCAGCACATTGGCAGCTTTCATGTCCCGATGTAGAATTTTATTTGTATGTATAAAATACAAACCATTTAATAGCTGCTGCATCACACGTTTTATATCTCCTAATGTAAACTTGACGTTGGCGTTACTCAACAAACCTGCCAAATCATGTTCACAAAACTCAAAGATGAGGTAGAATGTGCTCTTAAAACGGTTGTATGGTCCTGCTGAAATAACAATACGACTTCTAGTAACATGGAGTTTAATGGACTATGGTTCTCCAACAACTGGGCTAATGAAGACATTTTGAGGGAAATGCCCATTCTTTATCGAATTCCAATGTTAAGGGTTCAATGCAAGTCAACATGTGCACAGGACGTCCATTTTTTTTCACAGACAAAGACAGAGAGACAAATGGGGTTTAACTTCCGTTCGACACAAACTAGGTCATTTTTAGACTAACATATGGTTCAGTTTTATGTCATTAACTCGCATGTGCATAGGGGTCTTTTAGCCTTGGGAGGAAACGGAAGGTCACAGAGAAAACCCACGAGGTTGGACAGGCGACCGTACTCCTTGTCACGTACAACCGGCGATTCAAAACCACGCCAGTTGACTCAATGACAGACCTTATGATACAGTGTGCATGTGCTAACCATTCGGCCATCCAACCCCCTACAGGACGTCAGGTTTTTTCACTAAGGGAGAGAGAGAAAAGGGGTTTAACATCCGCTTGACACAAAATAGGTCATTTCGGGACTAACATATGGTTCAGTTTTATTTCATTAACTCGCTTATGCATAGGGGTCTTTTAGTAGTGGGAGGAAACGGGAGGACCCGGAGAAAACCTATGAGGTTGGATAGGTGACCCTATTTATTGTGACTTGACTCAATGACAGACCTTACGATACAACATACACTTGTTAACTCAATACATCCAGTCTTGGTCAATTTATATCAACACTGATGTTGTTATCTTACCGTGAATAGATGGGCTTCTGATATCCAATATTTAAGACAAAATGAACATTTTTAAATTGGCACACAAATCTCACGAACGACACACGTAAAACTTAACTGAAATGTTTCAAGTGTGCGACATTTTTATTGGCTAGGATTAATGTCCAAGTACTTATCCATCATTGAAAATATAGTTTAGTTTTAAGGTCCGTAAAGAAAATATACATTACCTCGACTACGACATATTTCTATTAATTTTACAACATTTTCATGATTGAGAAGTTGAAGGATTCTAATCTCTCTTAACGCTGTGATGGGAAACTGTTAAAAAAAAAAAGTATACTTAAATATATGTTACATAATGGCTATCAGAAGATAGGTTGCCAAGCAACGAAACATAAGCCACCCAGCAGCTATGATCTACTGACAGTCCATACAGGTTGTAGACGTGCATATGCCATACAGTGTGCTATGAAGGAAATTTTGTCCTAACAGCGGCATTAGAGCCTACTCTTATATCAAATTCAAACTGCCAAGGGATCTTTTACGTGCATGCCAATGTGTAGGCCTACATGGGGCCTTGGTTCCCACCTGAACGACTATCCACTATCCCTTGCCAGGCCCTTCGTCCTGCCCCACTGTCAAGGAGGAAAATCTCGATGAATTTTCAAGACCAACGCAGAAAATCGAACCTGGGTCCTTCTGGTTAATGAGCCAACGTCTTACTCTCTGAGCCACTGTGGCTCCTGTACTTCAAGCGAACAAGGACTGTAACTCTAAAATGTTACCATCTAGATTCAAATTGTAATGTAGGCTATATATATAAAAAATGTTACATCAGACAGGACCAGAACGATACCATTTGGTTTCATCATTTGTTTGGTCCAACCCTAGCATGTTGGGGTCTTTAGAAAGTACAGGACCTGAATGACCGGGGAAAAAACCCACAAGGTTCGGCACGTGTACAGTTGGGCTGGAAACTCTGCCACTTAACTAAATGACAGACCTTATGATCTGAAGAACACTCGACAAGTGATTTAGTCCAAACTATTAAATTAAAATCTTCTGAATTACCCACCCCTTCTTTTTCATTTTCCATCAGAACTTTCTTCATGGCCACAATTCTTTTTGTTTTTCTATCTCTTGCCTTAAAAACTTCACTAAAACAAAAATATTCAAAATAAATTGTTGTTTAGTGTCATTAAGCAAGCAATTATCACCATTATTTCAACTAATATGACAAGATTTATAAATTAGAAGTTATTGTTGAAACAATATACCGTGAGACGGTATATACATGCCAAGTTTCGATTCTGAGTACTTTAAATTCTGTACCGCATATCGGTAAACACAGTACCGTACCGATTTATTTAACCACCTGTTTTCCTCTTATAATTAACTGTTATGCAGATTTATGTTTGCCTGTAGTTCCTCTGAAAAGGTTGCCTGTCCAACCTCGTGGGTTTTCTCCGGGTCCTCCGGTTTCCTCCCACTGCGAAAGACCCCTACCCGCAAGCGAATTATTGAAATAAAATTAAACCATATGTTCGTCTCGAAATGTCCTAGTTTGTGTCGAGTGGACGTTAAACCCCATTTCTCTCTCTCTCTCCTCTGAAAAGGAGGAAAGATGGTTTCCAGCAATGAAAGCTTTGCTTCGAGTGAACCACAAATTACGGATATGGGAACATTTTAGATTAAAAATACCAGATACAATGTTACAATGTCTCCCTCATTATACAGTGTGCCATTAGGGAAATTTTGCCCGGGCAGCGGCACTACGGCCTACTCTTATGTCCAATTCAAACTGCCAGGGATCTTTTACATGCACACCAATGTAGACATGGGAACTCGGTTTTTCATCCCTTCCGAACGACTAGACAGCTGTCCCTGTCATGCCCTTCATCCTGCACCACTGACAAGGGGAAACCACGTCTCATAGTCAAAATCCTGATGAATTTTCTCTGCCAATGCAAGGATCGAACCCACTTAGCCATTGTGGCTCCCGAGAGAAAGTGAAATGGGGTTTAACATCCACTCGACACAAACTACAGGTCTTTTTTTAGACCGGACGAAACTCACTAGGTTGGACAGACGGCCCTACTCCACTCCAAGTGGGGGATCGAAATCAGGCCACTTGAAGTTGATGATTCAGTGATAGACCTTATTATTATAATCGAACGCACATACAAGTTACGACAATTTGGCCATCTCGCCCCAAATGTGATAAGCTTCTTTAATTGCCCAAATAAACAATCCTACCAAGTTTTACACAAGTCCATATTGATTTTTTTTTTGCCCACTCCCAATATAAACAGCAATGGCAATGGAGAGGAAATTCGAAATGAGAGATGACAGTAGCCTAGGTACATGTACATCATATGTACACACGACTTCATTGGCCATCTGGATGAACATGATGTTGATGATGATGATCAAAACCAAGGAAAGGCCAACCGCCAAGGGTTGGTTCATTTTATTTTATTGTATGCAAACTAACCCAAACGTTCCCTGTCCAATCTTAGTGAGTTTTTCATATTTCTCGCTGGCATTTTCACAATATGGGAATTCTAGTTCTTCCATGAGTTTGGCGTGGCTACTCATTTTAAAGCCGTAAGTTCGATCGTTACCCAACACAGGTGAGCAGAAAGTTTCAGAAATAGTTCATGTGTTCTACGTCATCAAATTGTGTGTATTAGCCTCAGAAACATTGACAATAACTAGAAATTTTTATCGTTATACCAAGCATTTGATTTAAATAGTTTAGTTTTTTCAATATATATAAAATTAAAATCAAAATGTCACACAAATAGATGCTATACTTTATAAATTTGATTTAGTGCTGTAAGCGGCGTAATATGTTTTACTCAAATATCCAGACATACACACGTTTTTCAACAAAGTGGAAACCAAAGAAAACGGCCTGGAGTAATCCGAGCTATTTGTATGACGTAGTACGCACCGGAAACCAATATCCTAGTTTGAGAATTTGTTTTAATTTAATTGTGTGAAAAGGCAACAATTGGGAAGCGAACATGCCAAAAGTTGTATCTAAAAGTGTGGTGTGTACAGACACTAAAGATCAAGAAGAATATCAGGGAGAGAAACCTCTCTATGTCTATTACTGTATCTGTGGTCAAATGTCGCTTATTTTAGGTGAGCTCCAAATCCACAGGTTCCTTTACTATTTTTAATGTAGTTAGAGGGAACGGTATCCTATCTGTCCCTGTTAAACAACAACATGAAAATACCGGTCTTCCCCACCTCTATTCAAAGGCTATTTTGGAATCCCCTCCTTCTGCTTTTCACCATGATTCTTTATTTTTCGCCAAAATCATTTGGCCTAGTTGTAGTACGTTGACCTGGCTGGTACCCGGACCAAGACCAATCGGACCAAAAAAAAGACCACTCGGACCAAAACGGAGACCACTCGGACCAACCTAAAAGACCACTCGGACCAACCCAAAAGACCGCTCGGACCAACTCATTTATGTTGGAAGACCACTCGGACCAATATTTATGTTGCCCCTCGGACCAATTAATTTAATTTGGAAGACCACTCGGACCAACCCAAAGGATCGCTTCTCGATCCAATTATTCACTTTATGTTGGAAGACCACTCGAACCGATATTTTAAATTAAATAAATATTATTTATTAAAAAAAACAATACAAGGAAGCGAATAATTTATAGGTAAATCTATACATAATTTAAAAATGTCATCATTCCTTACATAAGAGCAAATATTCATATTTATTACATCAACAATTTATAAAATAATTTTTTATTTTTAATATGCCCGTGACATATGGTACAGGTAAGTAGCATATTCATATTTATTACATCAACAATTTATTAAAAATTTTTTTTTTTTTTTTTTTTTTAGTTTTTGATATGCCCGTGATATGTCTAGTGACCTATTCGCTGGGACCGTAAATTAACCCACATTTCTTTAATAGTTGGCTTGTGCTGATTGCTTCTTCACTGTAAAGTTTCCAAATCGCAAAAAGTTTTCCCTGAATTGAACAGGTCCGTCTTTTTTGGTGTTTTTTTAATTTCCCTTCTGCCTTGGTCGAACTAAAGAATCGCAAACTATACACGTATCAGACATTTTGACAAATGATAATGAAATATATATTTTACATGTTTATATATAATTTAAGCGCTTGGACATTACTCCAATCACACCAATTAAAAATGAATCAATTTTCTTTCATGTGCTACATCTACTGTACTTAATTACATTGTAACATGGGTGAGTACATTATCAACACATACTAATGTATTAATCACTACTCATTTATCGTTGTTTTGTTAATTAATCTTCTTTGATGTGCTTCATTATGATCAAATACCACGGGTAAGTACATAACACTTATAATTTTCATATTAAAACAAACACAATTTATTAAAACAACAATTTATTAGCGATCCGAGTAGTAGTAGTCATATTAAAACAAACACGATTTATTAAAACAACAATTTATTAGCAGTCCGAGTAGTCATATTAAAACAAACACAATTTATTAAAACAACAATTTATTATTGGTCCGACTAGTCATATTAAAACAAACACAATTTATTAAAACAAAACTTTATTATTGGTCCGAGTGGTCTTTTTGTTTGGTCCGAGTAGTCTTTTTGTATGGTCCGAGTAGTCTTTTTGTTTGGTCCGAGTGGTCTATCAATTGGTCCGAGTGGTCTTGGTCCGAGTGGTCTTTGGTCCGAGTGGTCATGCATTCACCTGGCTACTTTTGACTTCTAACCCTAACCCTAAGTTATGTAGCCGGATCAATGTACTGCGGCAAAATCATTTTTATATTTTAACCGAAGAAAAGGTATAAAAAGTAACCGGAACGTGTCTTGTTTTGTGCCAGCATTGAATACAGATCTTGACAAAAAAAGTTATCCAACACTTGTTAAATTAAAAAGACCAGTAAAATCAAAACGATACCAAGACTCGATACAATCAATTATCGTTGAAAAATATACCACCAACCACTTGGATTGTTACCAAATCAGCAGGGCTACCGACAACCACTATCACAGCGCAATTTGTGATATATGATATATTTTGTCCGTTGCTACTTGCTAATCAAAAATGAAAATCAAACATTTTTGATTCGCAGTATATGTAACTGTGAATCATTAGTATGCCGGTCATTTTGGATATTGACGTGGAGATTTATCCACATTGTGACATTTTCTTCTCGAACTACCCAGACACATATACCGGTACTATATAAAACGGGACATAACTCTATGAATAGAGACTATTAAACCGGAAATAGGGAATCAAGTAGTGCTACTTATGCTGCGAGACATGTCAATTTTGAGTAATTATATCAGTATTCAATTTGAAAAGATAAATCCAGTGTATCCCCGACGTACTGTTAATAAAATATAAAAAAAATAAATGCATGTAAACGTATTGTAAAATGAGAAATCAAAGTAAGAATTCACGTAAAATATTATCTATTGTTTATATTGCATGATTGTGATTGTAGTTAATTAATCAAGTTTATTCGTTAATTACTGCGTGTGTCTGATTGAACAAAAATAGTAGCACACGATAAAAAGCAGACGAAGTTGTTTTCTAACGAAGAAACAACAATTAAAATGAGTGGGGCTTCGGAAGCCACTGCCAAGAATTGGCTTCAGACAAAAGACCTATCCCAAAGTATACCCTCTGGGTTGTCTGGTTTTCTTCTTCTGCTAAAGATATCTACACAAATTTTCAAAATAAAATTGTCCCGTATGTTAGTCCCAAAATGTTTCAATTGCTGTCCCTCTCATATTTCTGGCTTCATCAATTGAGTTAGAATTTAAGTTAGAAAAACATTCAGTGATTAATGATGTGTAAATTTCAAACGTTTTTGTTTCAGATTGTCCGATGGAAAAATTACCGCTAAGGAAACGAGATGGATCGAGAGTGATCGATGGAAATAAACATGCGCATAAATTAACATGTGAACCTGATAATATAATTTATCTACAGAGGTTTGTCTTTCAAGTTAAATATATGAGCAGGTTTTATATGCCATCCATCTGTCCGTCCAGATTTGTATATTATCTAAGAACAACAGATAGTGAGCGAATATTGTTGTGAACCAAAGTTTGTCTGTGCATCCACATTTTTCATTGGATTATAATAAAACTTGATATGTCACTTTATGTCCATGAGATCTTATCTTTGAGTGAAATTCTTTCAATTATTCAGCAAGTTATTGCCCCATGATAGGACAAAATTAAATTGTTAGCGGTCACATTTTTCCCCCCCGATTTTGATGAAACTTAAAATGTACATTTACAAGCTAAAGATAACGGTTCGTTTCGATATTCGTGCTTGTCCTGGCTTAACTTCCTGGATTGTGGTCCCTGATTGTACGAAAAATCGTGTTTTATCTTGTGGTCCCTCTAGAGGTCACAATTTTTGTCTAATTTTAAAAACCAATAAAATACATCACCATTACACCCTGATGATGGTGGAGTTCGAAATTTGGACTGAAACTTGCCCGCTCCTCGTAAGCAAATAGTATAAAAGTATGCAAGCTTTTGGACCCTCTAGTGGTTACAATATTCATCCGATTTTGATGGAACTTAAAATGCACGTTTATATCCCAAAGATCTCTGTTCCTTTCGTCATTTGCACATTTCGGTTCCTAGCTTCCTAAATTATGGCCCCTGATTGTATGACAAATCACTTTTTTAGCTGGCAATTTTTATCCGATTTTAATGAAACTTAAAATATATCCTAAAGATCTTACAGTAGTTCCTTTTGTTGTATGTCAGACCGTAGCATTCTGGATTATAGACCCTGAATGTTAAAAAAATTGCTATTTCAGATTGTTCTCTGACCATCTCTTGCAAAATGTGGGCGTAGAGACTGTTCGTTGGGATTGAGTCTTAAACAAAAATGCCATTGGAATTGGGAGCAGCAGGCGTTCAATGAGTAAGGTGTTGGCGCCCTATCCTGGAGGTCCCATGTTTGACCCCAGTGTTAACCATGAAAGTTCATCAGTATTTATTAGTGGTGCAGATGGGATGGAAAACAGAGGTTCTTTATACACATTGGCATACATATGACAGAACCTTAATAATTGGAATTCAATATAAGAGTAGACAAATAGTGCCACTGTATGGGCTAGATTTCCCTCATAGCGCCACTGTAAGGGCTAGATTTCCCTCATAGCGCCACTGTAAGGGCAAGATTTCCCTCATAGCGCCACTTTAAAGGCTAGATTTCCCTCATAGCGCCACTGTAAGGGTTAGATTTCCCTCATAGTGCCACTGTAAGGGCTAGATTTATCACATAGCGCCAATGTAAGGGCTAGATTTCCCTCAAAGCACCACTGTAAGGGCTAGATTTCCCTCATAGCTCCACTGTATGGCGTAAACATGTCTTCCTGACTTCAGAATATTGTGGATGGGGGAGGAGAAACACACGAGCACCGTCTTCCCAGTGTTCATGAATAAAGTTTAGAGTACATTACTCAGTTTAATTTTGAAATGTTAAAATAATTGATTTCAGACCTGAGGGAATAGAGAAACAATACAGACAGAAATGTAAAAGGTACAGTATGTTTTTATACTCACATATTTAATATGGACATATTGTCTTTGTTTATTCACAAGGTCATGGTCTTTGGCTATACACAAGGTTGTCATCGTTCATCTGTCAACAGTAGGTCACAGGTCTGAATGTGAATTTCATTAGTTCATGTTAATAACTTCTACAGTTATGACTCTTGTTTCACTTTGTTGAACCTTACGAACATTCTATTAACAGCAGTTATCATCCGATCTGTATTAAATTTATATGCATCATTTAGATTTATAAAATCAAGAATCCGATAGAATTCAGCAATTTCTGTTAATAACTTCACTCTGTATTAAATTGATATGCTTCATTTAGATGATCTGTAAATTGTTATACGTGAAAAGTGAACAGAGTTATTCCCCTTGATTACAAAAGTTTAACCTGTAATTTATCAGAGAACCTTTCTCTTTGATTACTAGATTATACAAGGTATGAACGGAGGTGCCTGACAAAGGACCACATATAGTTGTTCAGATTGGGTGATTTGGTGTACCCGTAAAAGAACCCTTGACAGTTGTAGTTCGAAATAAGAGTAGGCCGCTTTCTGGGCAACATTTCCCTAATAGAAGACTATGTCTGTCTTCATTAGCTCGGAGTGAGTAGAAAAAAGTAGGATGTTAAACCCCATTTCATTTCATTTTGATTATACAGTCTTGTTACCCTTAAAGACTCCATTATAATCTTTATGAAATATGAAAAGATTGTCCAGCTTGATTTTCAACGATTTCCAACAATCACTCACAAAGTTATATCCCTTGATCTCTGTAAAAATGTAAATGATATAAATTTATTATGTGTAGATGTGGTTTATGGTTATATTATCATCACCAAGGTAACAGTAATATAATATTTGTTATAAATGAAGCTTTAAAGGTGGAGAGTGAAGGTATTAAAACAGATATTTATACTCAGTTAGCCAAACCTGTGAAGGTAAAATATCTTTTTTTATATATTCCTTACACTAGAATCTAATTTAATAAACTGTATTCTAGGTATGACAAATATTAAATCATGTATTTAGGTATAATGGTATTAAATCATGTTTTTATGTATGAGCCTATGAGAATATTAAATCATGTTTTTATATATAAGGGTATTAAATCATGTATTTAATAATCTTTTTGTTTGTGATTCATCAGGTGACGTTAACTAAACACACGAAAAATATGGGTAAATTTAGTTCCGTAACAGTTTCTACTATTGACGAAGAAGAAGATGAATTGGAAGCTGTAAGTTCAACAAATTATAATTTATTACCTGTCCAAATTTAATGTCAGTACAGCATAAACTGTCATCACCTGTGGGGTGGGGGGGGGGCAATGGTTTGATGACAGTGCTATGAGGGAAATTTTCCTCAGGCAGCGACACTATGGCCTACTCTTATATCGAATTCCAACTGCCAAGGGATCTTTTACGTGCACGCCAATGTATACACAGGACTTCAGTTTTTCGTCACACCTGAATGACTAGACAGCTGTTCTTGTCAGGCCCTCTTGACAAGGGGGAAACCATGTCGGAAAATCCTGATGAATTTTCACGGCCAATGCAGGGATCGATTCAGTCGAAGAAAATCAGAGAATTATTCCCCTCTCCCCCGCCCCCAGATGTTCAAAAAGTAAAGGTTCATGATTTTTCCTAAACAAAGTTTCTTTAAAGGGACAATAACACTCTTGCTGGCTTGACAGCTCCAGAAAATAAATAATAGCCTTATTCTAAGTACTAGATGTGTTACACATCTATGTTGAGATTCTGGTAGGGTAAAAAAAAAGTCCAAGAGGGAAACTCATTTGCATCTTGTATTAGACCACTGTAGCAATTAAAATCCGAAAAAATTAAAATCTTGTAAAGAGCCCTTTTCCGGAAATGAAAAAAATGCGCGCCTCCGGCTCAATTTCACCATTAAAGACAATTTGCCCCTGACTGAATCCACAAAATTTGATAAAAAGCCCATCCAAATGATGAATACGAAGAAAAGGATCATAATTAATTGATATTTAACTTTTATTAAACATTCTCCACTAAACATTCTCCACTGACTTAGATATTATTCCGACATTAAAAGAATCATGTATACTACAATCATGTAACACATTATACAATAATTTCAACCTCTTATCTGTGTCTGGAGCAGTAGGTTACCACGCACTGCAAGAGCTTACTGGCGTACTCCGTGTGCGTTAAATCGCGCTTGTATCCGCCCGTTTTCCACAAGGCATTAAAGTCATGGTGATCGGATTCTGAGGCTTGTTCTGACCAAATGCCTAGCCCTTTGTCGAACACCTTCCGTTCGCCTATGGGCAGTCCAGTTTGCTCTTTTTCGAAAATATTTTTTTGGGCCTCTAGAAATTGGGTAATGTGTGCAAACACCGCATGACGCTTGCTTGTGACCGATATTCCTAGATTCAGGTATGCCTTCCGAAACTCTTCAATGCGGTCTTTGTAATTAGTTTCGGCCTTTCTTCCAAAACAACTCTTTCGCACTTCGTTGAATGACTTCAGCGCCCGAACAACTTTTTGGCCCTTGAGCCCTATCTTCGCATTCTCGATCAGTATTTCCAGCAATGCTGTGTTTTCCAATAGTTTTACACACTGAGGGCCGTTGAATTCGCCTCCGTGCATTGGAGGCCGTCGAATACCCAGCTGGTTTGACCAGTCAAGTGTGCCAATCTAGCATTCAGTCTGTGTAAATATATTGTTGATCTCATCATAGAGGCGATTTGTGATACCAAGAAGCACATGTAACTCCATAACGGGTAAAATATCCAGAACCAAAGTTTCATCCGGTAAATTTCTGGTTAGCGGTGGTTGGATGCAGCTTTTGTAAGCTGCTGCGGACAACGGTTTCGATCCGTGATGCATTGATGCTGCCTCTTGATACTGGGAGGCGTTTTGCCGAATAGCGCCGAGAGTCCTCAGAGTCATGGTTTCGGGGGCTGCAAACTGTCGTTTCGGCGTCTCACACCAGGGGCAGGGGCACGCTGATGAATGTGAGCCTAATCCAAGAAACGCGTTGGCCAGTTTCATATCAAAGGCCGCCATGAAATCTACCCTTTCAAGTCCGAGTAAGTCCATTATGGCAACCCTTATTTAAAGGGAAATGACCACCAAAATACTTGGTCCTGCGTAATTTGTCTTGCTTCATGATTAGAAAATCAAAATAAACCACAGAAACTACAAATTGTCGCTCATGTTTGCCGTATAATCAAAGGAACGCGTATAAGCGCGCAGGAGGCGCGAAAAAAGTGCAATTCTCGTGAAGGGCTCTTTACAAGATTTTAATTTTTTCTTATTTTAATTGCTACAGTGGTCTAATACAAGATGCAAATGAGTTTCCCTCTTGGACTTTTTTTTTACCCTACCATAATCTCAACATAGATGTGGTTAGTGTCCTACCTGTTGTGTAAATTATCCATTACATCCTATTTTACTTGTCCAGATGGTTTGAAAATATTTTTAAATCCAAGTCACATTTGAAAAGGTTTACGTTAGGCTTTTCAAATCATTTAGTTGAAGTTTTCCAATTTTTTAAATTAGGTGTGTTAAGATGAAATTTGTATCATCAATTAATTGGAATATTGTAAAATAGTACAATTTGTTGACCAGAATAAAGATTGGGACATATTATTCAGTTACAACAAGAGTGGTATTGAGCCTTTAAGACATAAGTCAAACCCCCACTCACAAGTTTAAATGTTTTCCTTGCATGACTTGTTGAAAATAATAATAATGGGGGGCCTGACAAGCAACTGTCTATGTTTCACAGTTTGATTCTAATTATGTGTTTGTTTTGTTTTTATCTCAACAGAAAGAAATAGCTGATTCCTACGCTGCTAATGCCAAAGTTATAGAGAAACAGTTATTACGGAAAGGGATGAATAAACGTAAATTATTAGAAGAAGCTGAGGCGTCAAAACGACCAAAAGGAACCTTGATAGACAAATAATAAACATGAATTTAATTTTATTTGTACAGACAATATAATTAAGTAAGACTGTTTAAAATGTTAAAGTGATAGTTTAAGTCGTGTCATATTAAGACTGGATATTCAAATCAAAGTTCTAGTAATATAGAGGTGTGTTGATTTACCAGATTCAAACCCAAGCATGGACTGTAAACGTCTCCGAGGATAAACAGGACTGTGTGTGGTGTTATAAAAAACCCAGTGACAAGATCTTCCTGGATAAACAGGACTCAAGCGTGAAGTGTAAAAATCTTCCAGGATTACCAGGACTCAAGCATGAAGTGTAAAAATCTTCCAGGATTACCAGGACTTTATTGTCAGAATTGATAGAATTAAAACTAAAGATATAACTTGCACAATTTAGTGATTTCATCCACGCAAGCAATGAGATTAGTATTCTATTAGTGGTGGGGGTCACCTGTTACAGCTGGAGGATATTTGAAAATATTAATATCGCGATATTGTTTTAAAAATCTTCAATATATTGTCACTATTGCGATATTTTTGTGCACTAAGCATTAAACTCAGTAATTGTGTATCCATAAAATTGTACCTTGTGTTATTATATGTTAAAAATCAAGGAAGACAAGCAAGTGTTGTTTAATATCGGGTGCTATTCCTCTCAAACAACAATCTCTCTTATTCATAGTTTAAATATGGGCCTTGAATTGTTTTATTAATCAACCTGCATCATACTTAATATATTTTATTTAACCAAAACCACGTTATTTCTTTTTCCACTACTTCGTTGTCTGCCATTTTCAGAACTTTTGTGAACATACCATTTTTACATATTTTTGAAACAGGTTTCGAAGAGTTTTGGTTCTGTTATGCAAGATCTTTTTCGACGTTCCAAAGTAAAAGTTCAGTTCTAAGACCACCTAAAGATACATTTTAAATGTTCCTATTATTAAACATGCATTATGCAAGAGCAAAATCTGCTTATTACAAGTCTTTCTTTAGGCCTGAAATGTTATCTAAATTATCAATTAGACATTAATTAACTTATCCAGACCATAATAAACTCTCGATGTCAAGGCTAGCCTTCGATGTTGGCTGGATTAAATTCCTATATGCCGCTAACGGCCGTTGATAATTAAATCAAGAAAAGCGGATAATCGAGACTTGCTTTTATTGAAAGGGTGATTACTTTCGATCATTTTCAGCTTATTTTCATGATACAAGAATGGCTGTGCGTTCACTTTCAGTGCAAATGAACTCATTTGACCTTTGACCTTTGGGTCTGGTTTTGTGCCCATTTGATGGACACCCTCCGCACTGAGCCTCCAGACTAATATTGCAGTGCAAACGTTGGTAGCTGGTCCGGGCAAAATCGATGCCTTTTACTCATGTCATGTCTTCGCGTACTATTTTATGAACCTATTTACACTAAATAGGAAATATTTATTATCCAGATATACTTCTAAAACTTTTTTTTTCTGAATATTTTAAAAATTTGTTTTAGAATTGAATTTGCAGAAGAAGATAAGTTAATATTGTGAGCTACATGTAATTAACCCAATGTTATTGACGGCCAAGCTGATCGGTTTGATGTACTTTAACACTGTCAACAATTTGTGTCCCTTTTCGCCCATCATGTCGTTGTCACTTCTGTCCGTTCATCCGTTATTAGTAATAAGTAATTCTCGACTAAACAGTTTGATGGATTTCGATGAAATGTAGTAGACATGTTGCGAGGGTGTTCAAATACACGGACATCACAGAGGGATAAATTTAAATATTTTTGACTTACATGTACTCTCTTAAAGCTTTTTGATTTTGATACAAATGTATGAATGAATGTAATTATGCTGTTTAGTTTGGTGTTATTCGAATTTATTCAAATAAAGCTGCTTGACCCCACAGGGTTGGGATCGGGGCACAATTTACCCAAATCTACCATTATTCCAACTTATAAGATTAGAATTTATATCTATATTCACTAATCTATATTCTTGATGCCAAATTGTCATTTTTAATTGAAGACAGTAACGTTTTTGTGTCAAAATGACCTCAAAATACAATTTCCAAGATTGTTTTAACACATTACAATAATTTTTATGGATATTTGAAAATATACCCTCCTTTGTTCTCAAATATCATTTTTAATTGAAAATCGTTGTGTTTTTGTGTCAAAAATGCCCCTCAAAATGTGATTTCTGAGCAAGTTTGGAAGGTTTAACAAAGGGACATAACTCGTGTTTTGCATGGAATCTCTTGCTTGGTAATTGCATATTTAGAGACAATTTTGAAACAAAAACATTATGATTTTAAATTAAAAGTATATAATCAAATACAGATATAAATTATTATCATTATAGGAGTTTAAATAATGATGGATTTAGGTAAATCGTGCTCTCATACAAGAACCCTCGTCAGTTTAAAGACACTGTGACAGTTGAAAATAGAAGAAGAATAGACGGACACTAAAATACTGTATGTTTGTTTCATATAAATAAACAATAATAAACAATACCATTCAGAATGACAGAAACATTGTGTCAGACATTAAACCCCATTCCATTCATGAGAACCTTTATTTAATTTCAACCTTATTCTTTGATGAAGGGAGCCACGGTGGCTAAGTGAGTAAGACGCTGACTCGCTAGCCTGGAGGTCGCGTGTTCGATCCCTACATTGGCCGAGAAAGTTCATCAGGATTTTCTGACGTGGTTTTCCCTTGTAGGTGGTGCAGGACAAGGACAGCTGTCTAGTCCTTCGGAAGGTACAGAAAACCGAGGTCCTGTGTACACATTGGCGTGCACGTAAAAGATCCCTTGGCAGTTGGAATTCGATATAAGAGTAGGCCATATTGCCGCTGCACAGGCAAAATTTACCTCATAGCACACTGTATGGCGTATGCCCGTCTTAGTTAGCCATGTATAAGAGCAGAACAGTAGCACGTTAAACCCCATTTCATTTCATTTCTTTGATGGTTTTCAACCAAACAAGGTCACCCTCAGCTAGCCTTGAGAATGGTTCAGAGCGGGTAGGGGCCCACTGATGATTTGATCCTCCTGTTTCCTCCTGAAAATGAAGGACAGGCTAGGGAGAGAAGGGCTTTGGACTCCTTCCTGGACCTAGGCCGAATGTGGATGGCCGCATGGTTAGCATGTGCGCGCTGTATCATAAGGTCTGTCATTGAGTCATCTGGTGCGGTTTCGATTACCCGGTTGAACATGACAAGGAGTAGGGTCGCCTGTCCAACCTTCTGGGTTTTCTCCAGGTCCTCCAGTTTCCTCCCACTGCTAAAAACCCCAATTGAACCATATATTAGTCCCGAAATGACCTAGTTTGTGTCGAGTGGACGTTAAACCCCATTTCTCTCTCTCTAAGTAACCACATGGTTAAATTTAACAACAAGTTCAATAACCAGCCCATGCGATGGTTACCAAATGACCTAGTTTCTTTTGAGTGGATGCTAAACCCTATTTTTTGAGAATTCTCCACCGATTGATTACCGTGCTACTAACAAACTACCACTCGTGATAAATTTGTTTTAAAATCCCTTAGTATCGGCCTCTACCTTAGGGCCCAGCAACTAACTCCATATATGTGATATGTTTGGAAACAACTTAAATTAGTCAAACTTCTTCTGGAAATGAACAACTCAATATTTGCAGCTGAAATTTTGAGACAAGGTAAAATACATGATTCCTCTGTAATTTGGCGCTTAAATTTCATATATACACAGACTTTTATTTCGGAGACGGGGTCACAGTGGGTAAGACGCTGGCTCGCTAGCCTGGAGGTCCGGTGTTTGATCCCTACATTGGCCCAGAAAGTTCATCCAGCTTTTCTGTCATGGTCCCCCCCTTGTCAGTCATGCAGGACGGAGGGTGTGACAAGGACAGCTGTCTAGTCGTCCGGATGAGATGAACAAAAGAGGTCGCATGTACACATTGGCGTGCACGTAAAAGATCCCTTGGCAATTGGAATTTGATATAAGAGTAGGTCATAGTGCCACTGCCTGGGCAAAATTTCCCTCATAGCACACTGTATGGTGTTAGCCCAGTTTGGAGCATTTTCATTTGTATTTCCGAGATTGTTAAAGTCAGGATGGTACCTTTAAAGCCTTAATGTATTGATTTTCTCTTCATGTAAATAAAGACAATGGGCTGTTAACCGGGTGGTACAAGATACATAAAATAAGCCACCGGATAAGCCAACTCTCTTTCACTTTCACATAAAATAAATAAACAAAACGATAGCGTAACACATTATTTTTTTTTTGATATTAAAGCAGATTCTAAAGTATAATAGCTGTTGCTAAAGTAGCTAAGTCTCTAACTCAATATCATCCAAAATCTTCAACATTGAAAACACAAATTATTTGTCAATTTAAATCAACATTGATGCTGTGATCTTACCGGAAAAAGATGGGCTTCTGATATCCAATATTTAAGACAAAATAAACATTTTACCATTGGTACACGAATCGTGTACCATAATGCGTTTCAGCCCCAGTTCTAGCAAGAGACTCGAGGAACGAGGCTAGACATATTGCACCAAACTGAACGGCGTATGTAGACTGGAATAACCAGGCGCTAGAAATTTGCATTCGATTGAGACTGCTGGCTTATTTCGCGGAACATAACTGATTTGAAATTAGAGTAAAAACAGAAACCATTGAATGTATATCAGTTTATATACATTCATATTACAGTATTATATGAGTTCCGACCCACTTGTGTCAATTTCTAGGTCCCAAATGTTAGCGATTTAGCTCCTTTAATGAAGTGGACAAAATTAGATTTATAATATATAAACTATACAATATAAATAACTGTATTTAAGTGGGGTAGATCTGATTGATGGCCCATTACGACATCTTATTAAAGTATACGTTACTTGGTGTACCCCCCCCCCCCCCGCCAGACGTTTTGCCCCCCCCCCCCCTTGTGAAAAAATTACCGACCATAAAAACAATAGATATACATTTTCCGTCAATTTTACAAAACCCCTAACAACACCCCCTCTCGTTGCTCTGAGCTAGTTACGTCCCCGTGTACCAGATTCTATTGGTCACAATTTCTTTGAATGTTTCCATCTTCCTGAAAATATACACAATATAGTATTTGAGTGAAATGTTTTAAAATTAATCATGTGTTATATCCCAAAGATCGCGCGAATAATGGACGGTAACTTCCGGGAGTATCATCGCCCTTATGATTGTTCTCAAAATCGCGATTTTTAACTTGTTGACCCTCTAGAGGTCAAAATTTTTATCCGATTATAAAAATCTTTTAAAATAACATCGTTACACCCTGATGACGATTGAATTCGAATTTCGTAAAAATCGGACAGTAACTGCCCGTCAAAATGGCCGCTCCTTGAACTCAAGAAGAAGAATAGACGGACACTAAAATACTGTATGTTTGTTTCATATAAATAAACAATAATAAACAATACCATTCAGAATGACAGAAACATTGTGTCAGACATTAAACCCCATTCCATTCATGAGAACCTTTATTTAATTTCAACCTTATTCTTTGATGAAGGGAGCCACGGTGGCTAAGTGAGTAAGACGCTGACTCGCTAGCCTGGAGGTCGCGTGTTCGATCCCTACATTGGCCGAGAAAGTTCATCAGGATTTTCTGACGTGGTTTTCCCTTGTAGGTGGTGCAGGACAAGGACAGCTGTCTAGTCCTTCGGAAGGTACGGAAAACCGAGGTCCTGTGTACACATTGGCGTGCACGTAAAAGATCCCTTGGCAGTTGGAATTCGATATAAGAGTAGGCCATATTGCCGCTGCACAGGCAAAATTTACCTCATAGCACACTGTATGGCGTATGCCCGTCTTAGTTAGCCATGTATAAGAGCAGAACAGTAGCACGTTAAACCCCATTTCATTTCATTTCTTTGATGGTTTTCAACCAAACAAGGTCACCCTCAGCTAGCCTTGAGAATGGTTCAGAGCGGGTAGGGGCCCACTGATGATTTGATCCTCCTGTTTCCTCCTGAAAATGAAGGACAGGCTAGGGAGAGAAGGGCTTTGGACTCCTTCCTGGACCTAGGCCGAATGTGGATGGCCGCATGGTTAGCATGTGCGCGCTGTATCATAAGGTCTGTCATTGAGTCATCTGGTGCGGTTTCGATTACCCGGTTGAACATGACAAGGAGTAGGGTCGCCTGTCCAACCTTCTGGGTTTTCTCCAGGTCCTCCAGTTTCCTCCCACTGCTAAAAACCCCAATTGAACCATATATTAGTCCCGAAATGACCTAGTTTGTGTCGAGTGGACGTTAAACCCCATTTCTCTCTCTCTAAGTAACCACATGGTTAAATTTAACAACAAGTTCAATAACCAGCCCATGCGATGGTTACCAAATGACCTAGTTTCTTTTGAGTGGATGCTAAACCCTATTTTTTGAGAATTCTCCACCGATTGATTACCGTGCTACTAACAAACTACCACTCGTGATAAATTTGTTTTAAAATCCCTTAGTATCGGCCTCTACCTTAGGGCCCAGCAACTAACTCCATATATGTGATATGTTTGGAAACAACTTAAATTAGTCAAACTTCTTCTGGAAATGAACAACTCAATATTTGCAGCTGAAATTTTGAGACAAGGTAAAATACATGATTCCTCTGTAATTTGGCGCTTAAATTTCATATATACACAGACTTTTATTTCGGAGACGGGGTCACAGTGGGTAAGACGCTGGCTCGCTAGCCTGGAGGTCCGGTGTTTGATCCCTACATTGGCCCAGAAAGTTCATCCAGCTTTTCTGTCATGGTCCCCCCCTTGTCAGTCATGCAGGACGGAGGGTGTGACAAGGACAGCTGTCTAGTCGTCCGGATGAGATGAACAAAAGAGGTCGCATGTACACATTGGCGTGCACGTAAAAGATCCCTTGGCAATTGGAATTTGATATAAGAGTAGGTCATAGTGCCACTGCCTGGGCAAAATTTCCCTCATAGCACACTGTATGGTGTTAGCCCAGTTTGGAGCATTTTCATTTGTATTTCCGAGATTGTTAAAGTCAGGATGGTACCTTTAAAGCCTTAATGTATTGATTTTCTCTTCATGTAAATAAAGACAATGGGCTGTTAACCGGGTGGTACAAGATACATAAAATAAGCCACCGGATAAGCCAACTCTCTTTCACTTTCACATAAAATAAATAAACAAAACGATAGCGTAACACATTATTTTTTTTTTGATATTAAAGCAGATTCTAAAGTATAATAGCTGTTGCTAAAGTAGCTAAGTCTCTAACTCAATATCATCCAAAATCTTCAACATTGAAAACACAAATTATTTGTCAATTTAAATCAACATTGATGCTGTGATCTTACCGGAAAAAGATGGGCTTCTGATATCCAATATTTAAGACAAAATAAACATTTTACCATTGGTACACGAATCGTGTACCATAATGCGTTTCAGCCCCAGTTCTAGCAAGAGACTCGAGGAACGAGGCTAGACATATTGCACCAAACTGAACGGCGTATGTAGACTGGAATAACCAGGCGCTAGAAATTTGCATTCGATTGAGACTGCTGGCTTATTTCGCGGAACATAACTGATTTGAAATTAGAGTAAAAACAGAAACCATTGAATGTATATCAGTTTATATACATTCATATTACAGTATTATATGAGTTCCGACCCACTTGTGTCAATTTCTAGGTCCCAAATGTTAGCGATTTAGCTCCTTTAATGAAGTGGACAAAATTAGATTTATAATATATAAACTATACAATATAAATAACTGTATTTAAGTGGGGTAGATCTGATTGATGGCCCATTACGACATCTTATTAAAGTATACGTTACTTGGTGTACCCCCCCCCCCCCGCCAGACGTTTTGCCCCCCCCCCCCTTGTGAAAAAATTACCGACCATAAAAACAATAGATATACATTTTCCGTCAATTTTACAAAACCCCTAACAACACCCCCTCTCGTTGCTCTGAGCTAGTTACGTCCCCGTGTACCAGATTCTATTGGTCACAATTTCTTTGAATGTTTCCATCTTCCTGAAAATATACACAATATAGTATTTGAGTGAAATGTTTTAAAATTAATCATGTGTTATATCCCAAAGATCGCGCGAATAATGGACGGTAACTTCCGGGAGTATCATCGCCCTTATGATTGTTCTCAAAATCGCGATTTTTAACTTGTTGACCCTCTAGAGGTCAAAATTTTTATCCGATTATAAAAATCTTTTAAAATAACATCGTTACACCCTGATGACGATTGAATTCGAATTTCGTAAAAATCGGACAGTAACTGCCCGTCAAAATGGCCGCTCCTTGAACTCAAATAGTGTAAACATCTGGTATATCAAGGTTGTGTGTCCGCTAGAGGTCACAATTTTTGTCCGATTTTGATGAAACTTAACATATATGTTTATGTCTCCAAGATCTAAGTTGCACATATCAGACCATAACTTCCTGGATTATGGCCCTTGGTTGTACGTAAAATCACATATTTAGACTGTGGACACTCTAGAGGTCACAATTTTTGTCCGATTGTGATGAAACTTATTTTTAGATCCCAAAGATTTCAGTCCCTTTCGATATTCGCACATTTCAGACCATAACGTCTTGAATTATTGGCCCCCGATTTTTCTCTATGTGACTTCTAAATGGTCAACAAGCTTAAAACGTGATTTTTCGAACAATCAGGGCCATAAACCAGGAAGTTACGTTCCGATATGCGCTATTATCCAAAGGAACTGAGATCTTTGTGATATAAACATAAATGTAAAGTTTCATCAAAATCGGATCAAAATTGTGACTTCTACAGGATCCACAACCTGTACACTATTTGCGTACGGGGAGCGGCTATTTGTCCGGCAGTTTCACGAAATTCGAACTCAACCGTCATTATGGTGTAACGGTCATATATTCGAACGGATTTTTAAATCGAATAAAAGCTGTGTCCTCTGAGCAACCACAAGCTAAAAACGAGATTTTTCGTACAATCAGGATAATCAAGAAATTTACGACCCAGTATGCGAGAATATCGAAAGGAACCAAGATCATTGGGTTATAAACATACATTTCAAGTTTTATCAAAATCGGATGAAAATTGTGACCTCTAGAGTGTCCAGAGGCTTAAAACATATCTTTCGTACAGTCAGGGCATGAAGTTAAGGTCCGCGATACCTGCCAATATCTGATATCGGAAAGTAATCGGATAAAATTGTGACCTGTAGCTAGAGTGTCCACAAGCAAATTGTGGGCGGGCGGGCGGACAGGGGCGACGACAATATGCGTCCAAATATAAATGTGGGCGTATAAAAATATACAAACGATTAAATACCAGCTATATATAGACAAATTCTACTCACTTGTTTCTATTTTTATAACTGACGTCATCATATATACAGGCGGGTCTGTTTATATCAGGTGAAGGCCATCTTATTTACACCAGGTGAAGGTCATCTTATACACGTAGGTAAATCTATTTACATCAGGTGAAGGTCATCTGATACACAGGTAATCTGTTTACACCAGGAGCAGATCATCTGATACACAGGTTAGTCTATTTAGATCAGGTGAAGGCCATTTGATACACAGGTAAGTCTATTTACATCAGGTGAAGGTCATCTGATACAGGTTGTATGTATACATTAAAGAAAGTTGATCTGATACAGGTACATCTATATACATCAGGTGAAGGTCATCTTATTGTGGTAATTGTAGACTAGAGCTATAATGGTAACTGTAGTCTAGATTGTCAAGTGTTAATATCTGTCTATATCAGTAATGGTAATTGTGGCCTGGACTGTAAACTTGTTACCATCAACAAATCTACGAGTAAAATCATCCCAGTCTATAAACTGAGGCAGGCCATATCCAATACCACTACCAGGTTTAAATGTGTATTCTAGTTCAGCTCCTTCTCTAGATTGACTCTGATCTGTTGGGTGAATCAGTTTTAGTTTATATTTAGTTGAACATGTTTTAACTGTTTTATCAACACCTGGGTATAGAGATAGTAACAAACCTAAAGATGTTGTATCTGTATGATGTCTAACACCTATACGCCATGGTAGATATTGTATAGTATGACTATAACCAGCATAGCATGTATCGGTTGGTACATCAGTTAAATTAAACGTGTGTGTAAAAGTTGAACTAGTAACTTCAACGGTTGTCTCTATAGTAAAATGGCCGTTGTCTAGAAAACCGTTTACATCATTCTGTAATGTATTCCAGTCTATAAATTCTATACAACCGTATGTATTCCAGTCTATAATATCTGATGCACCGTGTCCAGTACCGCCAGGTGTATATAATGTATCAGTAGACTGTTTTTCTATAGATTTAGAATCATCTGTACCATGAACTAATTTAAGTTTATAATCAGCTGAGCAGGACGTCAAATTCTTTTCTTGTTCTGTATTCAGGTCCAGATAAACTCCTAAAGTTGATTTATCATGATGATGTTCAACTCCAGCTCTCCAGTATAAATCCTGTAACATAACCAACTTGTTATTCCAGTAGTTTGTGTCTGTATTGGCTCTCTTCAGATCAAAACATGAAGTAAAACACATTTTACTTATTTCAACTGTTGCTTGTACTATAAAATCATTGTTATTGTCAGTGAAACCAAGGTTTTGGCATTTGATCTTGTACCAGTCAGTAAACTCTACCCATTCCCGCCCCCTGTCACCTGGTGTAAACGTGTGACTTCCCTGCTGTGATATAGACTCGCTGTCATGTATTCTATTTATCAGTTTAAGCGTATATTTAATTGTACAAGATTTAACATTGGTGTCCTGTACGTTCTTTAGACACAGATAAATACCCAGTGTTGATGTATCGGTGTTGTGTTTAACACCAACATGCCAGGGTAGATCCTGTACCATATAATAATCTGGACTCCAGTAGAGTTGATCTTTCTTCATCTGATCCATATTAAAACAGGTTGTAAAGGTTGGACTGTCCATGGTATGTAGTTCACCAAACAGCCGTGTGAGGGAGTCTGGGTTTATCTTCGTCTGAGGGAAATTGAAATACTTAACAACAGGATTACAGAAACGTATTGGACTGTGATCTTCAGCTAGAGTTTCAATATGTGGTAGAATATTTATAACCTGAATGGTTGACACATCATCCAAAACATCAACAGCACATTTAACACTGGTCTGTAGTCGAGTTTTATCTTTGTTTATTCCCGCTTTAAGATCTTCTACTTTCTTGCTTTCTTCTACCCGGAGAACATCAATCTTATCGTTGATTTCATTCCCTAGTTTTCTGACTTCACTACAGATGGACTCAACTTTCTTGAGAACATTATCTTTAGAAGTTTTAGCAAACACGTCGATGTCTTTTGATTTCTCGTCTAAATATTCCAACTGATTGTCTAAAAGTTTGATTTGATTTTCTATTTCTAGTTTGATGGTTTTTAATGATTGTCTCAATTCAGGATCAACAGTTTTTAGTTCAGCTCGTTTATGATCAGCATGATCAACAGCGATGCAGTCAGAGCAGATAGCTACCGAACAATCACGACAATAAAACTTTAATTCCATTTCTTCATGTTTAGGACAAATATTCCTATTACTCCGGTCTTCGATATAGAAGTTACTGGTAAAACCGGCAGCTCCGCCTGGTGGTACAGGTATTTCTGTTCTACACATTGGACAGTTAATCTCCCCATTTCGAGCAGTCTCCGTGATATGGCATTGTAAACATACCTTACAAAAAGTGTGAAAGCAAGGCATGATTTTAGGTTCGACAAAATCACCCAAACATATACCGCATTCGTGTCTGGAAGCCATCTTAAATGTGTTAGATTTTGAAATGTTTTTGTAAGTATTGGAATTAATCAAGCGCTATAAAAAGTTCCGTTCAAAACATTATGATATAAAGTCACTCTTACTTCCACAAGAAGACAGCATGCCTAATTTAACCTTCAAACTCTACATGTCTTCGATGACATCAATCCACACAATAGTTTCATCTCATATTTCAGACCGTGTTGCCTCCACGTGTCAACAGAAGTAAAATGCTTTGTCTTCTATTTCCAGATCAGTCCTATATATTTGCTACATAATGTTTAGGTTATGGCCACAGTTTCTTATTCCGTCTTTACTTGATATAGACATTACATCTATACACTTCTCTTGCATTTACAGATCCTCTGCTGTAAAATTATTATTAACCGTTTATATTTACAGATTTCATGTGACGTAATATTAATATTAACCGTTTATATTTACAGATTTCATGTACTGTACAATTAATGAAACAGTATTATTCTTACCAAATATTTCGTTTCACTCGGCAAGTCAATCGTCCAACATCACACGCCCGTTCTATGTAAGTGTTTCAGTGTTTTATATCCAGCCACCTCAATAGTTGGCGTCGTAACTGGTAATTCTACTTTGTGTCATGAGATATGAATGGTTGACAGACGGAGTATAATAGAGACCTTAATAAAATGATTGGTTGGTGGGTTCATTACGTCATCAAATTTATTCCCCGAGAAAACTAATTAGAATAGATATTGATAGAAACTTAGTAGTAATATGAAAATAAGATATTCATAAAAATATTCCCCAGAAAAGCTAGTTAACGTGATCTCGCTTTTATACATTTTTAGCCTGATTTTATCTCAGGGGTTTTCAGGTTATTGAGGAGATGAAACAGCACTGGTTTAAATAGTTTATTGATTCACAGAAAACAAAAAATACCAAAAACAAAAGAAAAACACTGAAAATATAAATATAAAGATATTACAAACATGCAAACAAGATAAACAGAACATAATCAAAATAGAAATAAATATACAAAAGAAACATAAAATATAATCTGAACTAAATATATTTATAGACATTTAGAAAGACAGAAGAGGAAAACAAGAAAACTAAACATACCCTGGGAAAGGTGTTTTAATTATAAAAGTACCAGTAAGGACTATATTACACAAGCTAAAATAAAAACAAACACGACAATAAATAAAGACCACGGGGAAAAGGGGCGAAAATGGCGAGAAAACTAAAGATATGAAATATATATAAATTAAGGAAATTACTATTACAAGAATTATTAATTAAACTACTGAAAAAAAACCTATGCTAAATAAATATATTTACTGATAGATTGAACTTGATAAAATTACTAAAAATAAGAAAAATAATATACCTGAAGTTGAAGAAAACACAAAGATCTTGTCATTGGTCATGTGAAGATACAAGTGCAGTTTTAAACAAATTACAACACCATATATATTACATAAACTTTATTTACATATATACAACTAAACATTAAAAAATTCCACCCTACTACACATTCAACAAAACATCTTGACCTAAATGTATTTTTCAAATACGTGTATTAACATATCGTTTACTAGTGCCTGCCGAGGGTGTGGGGGTGTGTGTGTGTGTGTAGTGAGGCCTTCATTACTATCCATGAGACACGCTATGTTATGTTAGAGCATCTGAAACCACCCCTCATCCACAAAGTAATATAATATTGTCAAGGATCTAAATACTAACGATGACTGTGGATTTGACATCTTTATTTTAATAATACAGGAACACACATTAATAACAACCAATACAGGAACATAACATTTCATATCGTCTTAGTTCACGTCTGCCTCCATTGTGGTACACCCTCGTTCTGTCTGGAGCTTCCCAGCTCCTCTAGTGTGGACAACCAAAGCCTGTCTCATTTATGCCTAAGCCATTGTATACTAATGTATCAGCTGGACTGATTGGATCTCCAACTCACAACACAGCTATAAACCACTGCTGCTTAATATTATGTAACACCTTTGTTAAATTAAGAATTACTAGTTTTCGGCTAAAACACAGTTTTTGTGACAAAAGTATCTCAACAGGGTGAAAAATAAATTGCCTTGCAACTCTTAAGTATCAATAGCTTCAGAAGCTGTTAAAAATACACCTTTGTGAAGGTTTGTAAGTATGGGTCACTATAGTGTCCCTAACCTTTAAAAAGTGAAATAAATCAACTTCAAATTTAAATGAATAAAAAATATTTTAGATTTTAAAAAAAATGCACATTGAAAAGTAAAATATTACTGAAGATCACAGTTTTATTGTAGATTTTCAGTGTTTTTCATGCAAATATCCACTGTGAATTTGAACATTTGGTGGTCATTAGGAGAGGTCATTATTACAAATGTTGAATATAAGAAATGGACTGTAAATTCTGGAAGTTGTTTCCAAACTGTATATAACATCAAAACATTGAAAACAGGACAAATACTACATCGTGACATCATGATTCTACACGAAAGCTCAGAGCTCATTTCGTTTCGTTTTTTATGGTCAGTAATAAGAATTATTTGTGACCTGTATATACAATATTTGAATAATTATTATGCAACTATACACGTCAGAATTAGGCATCAATTCATTTCTAGAAAGAGGACGGATATTAATCACATGACGTCATTCATATATACTCGGGGAAAACCACCATGACACATGTTATTCTGTACACAGCTACTATGATTCACCATAGATATCATATTATTTGTTTGCGCAAATATTGCGTCAGAGGTTGCGGGGAAGGAGAAACAGACTAGACAACTTTTAAAAAATGTGGGGCACTATAGATGGATCATGGGTTAGGTTTTTTTTCAGACGTTAATTTCTCCCGTTTACACCTTTCAGCGCGACATTTTCTTTATGCACTAGTTATGAAACAACACAACTTAACGCATGCTATTTAGAAACCATTTAGAGACATGAAAGTGCTGAGCAGTCAAAAACCTTCAATATCAGCTTTGGCCTTTGTGCAATGGATTATATACAATCGGCTTATACCTCAAATTATTTATTTTCTAATTTTTCCTGAAAGCTGATTGCACAATTGACAATCATTTGTGGACTGGCACACACAGACCATCAATGGTAGACTGGGCCACAGACCATCAGTGGTGGAAATGAAATGAAATGTGGTTTGATGGCACGTCTGCACCAACCGGGTTATATTGCGCCAAACATAGGATGATTATTTCGAGACAGGCTAAATTATACCACAGAAAAAATTCCATCAATGGTGGACTATGACACAATAGACCATCAGTTGTGGAATGGGCCACAGGCAATCAGTGGTAGACTGGGCCACATACCATCAGTGGTAGACTGGGCCACAGGCCATGAGTGGTGTAGTGGGCCACATGCCATCAGTCATGGAATGGGCCACAGACCAAGCAGTGGTGGAGTGGGCCACATACTATCAGTCGTGAAATGGGCCAGACTTCAATTGTACAACTTAACAAACTTTCTGGTACCTTTTAAATTCTGTAGTAACACTACAATGGTTTCAGTATAGAATTATACACAGAATCCTCACTAGAAACGCCTTTCTACATAAAATATCAAGTTTATAGATTCACCTCAGGCCACCTGTAAGCTATCAGAACACTAGAACGCCTATTGTATAAATGTCAGTGCAGTTATTGTTGTAAGCTATCAGAAACACTAGAACATCTAATGTATGAATGTCCAAAAGTACTAAACATTTGGAAAGAAATTATCTCACGAATTATAAAAATCTGTGGAAAACCATTAATATTTGAAAAAAAACCCCACAATTTTAATATGTAGCTTTGATGAATCCCCGAGTAATGACATAATGCCATATAGTTAACCGGGTAATCATGAATGTGAAATTATAAAATTTACACAGACATCACTGAAAATGAAAGCTATATGCTAAATACAAAATTGAAATAAAAAGATATTGGATACAAAGGAGTGAACAGTCTGACAAATACGGAAGCTTCTTAGAGAAATTGAACACATTACTAATAGAATAAAACTGACTTATAATCTAAATCCATGTACAACAATACGATAGTGGACTGTGTCCACATAATAATATAATATTTATTTATTTGGGGATTTTCTCTAAATATGAATATTATTTTGCTAGAAAATCAAGTTGTAAAAAAAGGGAACAAAAACTAAGGATTGATATATTGAAAGCGGCTGTACTAAATTCCGAAAAAAACCGAAAAGTTTCGAAAAATACCGAAAAAACCTTTTTTGATACTAATGACGGAAAAAATCCGAAAAACCGAAATATCACTAAATACCTGAAAAATCCTAGGCCACACATAATAATTGTTAGGTGGATTATGCCTCTAGGTCAGGCATGAAAATGGTGGACAGTGTAGTTGGGTATTGGGTTACTCTACGCCACATATAAATATAGTGGAACACTCTAGGTTGGTCATGAATTACGCTAAGTCACGCATAAGACTTATGGAGCACTGTAACAAAGTAACAAAGAAAAGGAGAGGAACTGTAACAAAGTAACAAAGAAAAGGAGAGGAACTGTAACAAAGTAACAAAGAAAAGGAGAGGAACTGTAACAAAGTAACAAAGAAAAGGAGAGGAACTGTAACAAAGTAACAAAGAAAAGGAGAGGAACTGTAACAAAGTAACAAAGAAAAGGAGAGGAACTGTAACAAAGTAACAAAGAAAAGAAGAGGAACTGTAACAAAGTAACAAAGAAAAGAAGAGGAACTGTAACAAAGTAACAAAGAAAAGGAGAGGAAAGTTGGAGTAGCTCAAAAAATCCTGCAGAAAAAAAACTGTACAAAGGATCAAGGCTGCATTCAATCTAATACGTACAAACTTTGGTTTCATTCCAAATTTGTACAGATTGAAGGCCTATTTCTGGCCTGGGAAAAGGCAGGCTATTTCTATTCACTAGAATCACTCATTAATTAATAATATTTATTAGTATAATATAGCTGTTTAAAATACCGATGTGACGTCACCCTTTGATGTTGGCCTACCATTATTTCAAATGATCGTACGGGCAACTTTGCTAATCGTACATTATTTATACTAGTGAAATATTGGACTCGCGTGACGTATTTCACTGTAAAAGCAAGTGTGAAGTGTCTGTCCTTTAAGTCGTTTAATGGTCTCGAGCTTAAGACATTGCGTAATATTTTGTAAAAACACTCGGGACTCACGGCCCTCTTGTTGCTACAATATATTACTTAATGTCTTGCTGTCGACCATTAAACAATACATATTGATCTAGATACCAAGGTAAATAGGAGCCTATATCGATCCGAAAGTTTAGTTACATAATATATGGGTTCAAACATGACTTACTCTTTTCCTATTTGTAGTTGTAAGAAATTGCCTAAAATGTACCCTGTGAGGCGGGATTTACAGAAAAATTGAATTCTCGGAAAATGTTCGGTTCTGAGGTCTGCAAACTTATCATGTGGTTTAGTGGTACTTATTAAAATAAGTGTCCATTACACATAGTTTTATTAAAATCCATCACCCAGTGCCTTATTACATTTTGCATGGTTCTTAAATTTTCGTTAGCGTGTCAACATCCTTTTAAACGTTCGACCTGATAACAATAACATTGGTTCCTTTAAACGTGGATATCATTACATCTGTTTACACGGTCTACATCATCCATTTAAAGGAGAATATCGGTGAATCCGACCTCCGTTAAAGGACAATATTGGTGTCAGTCATTATCACATATGTGATAGAACTAATTAAACACGTTCCAAATATAATTTTAACACAGAGATCATTGCTACGATAGCTGAGTAATACAGGTTTCCTGAATCGGAAGTGACGAACGCCAAAGGAAAACACGAGTAATCCCTCTATATAAATGACTGATGTGACGAGTGATAACAGATACACGGCCGAATTTCTGCTCGCTAATAATTCGTTCGAAGACCAAAAGTTGTTATATGGGACTGTAGGGGGATATCTGACAAATCAATAAAGTAATTGAATGTCATTCTCACCCAGCTCAAAACTTAAATAATCATGTTAGCGTGACTAAGGTGTTAATTGGAATTTCTAAAGAAGGATTAGCTGTAGTCTGTTTCACATTGGGAACTGTTTATTTCATTAGGTTAAACCTAATAGTAAAACAAAATCACTTGATAATGTTTTATTCAACATTTATTATAGTTAAACATGTTTATTTTAACACCTTTCATGTAAATGGAAAAACGTAATATAAAAAATAAATAACTAAATAGCACTATGAAATGAGCATCAACATTAAAAATATATTTCATATGGGCAAGTAAACATTTCATACTTTTTACTCTAAATGGACAAGATGAGATACTGCATCTACATAAAGCATGATGTCTCTTTGACCATTTCGGAACTGATCTTTCAATGCTTGAAGTCTCTCTTCTAGTTCACGGTAGGCTTTCTTCCTTGGCCTGGAAATGCCGTTAGCACTGAGCTGTACAATTCTTATTTCAGTCACTTATTAAACACAGTTCACATGACACTTATTAAACGTTTAATCCATATCTAATTAGGTGAACACATTTCAGCTACAGACCATAATCCCCCAGTCCTAAACCCTTAATCCCCTTAATCAATATTTTGAGCTGGATGAGAACACCCCTCGCCTTGCTTGAATAGAAGGTTGTTCTATTAAATTATTGCTGTTCAAAGAGGCCAAGTTGATAATTCATAACTTAAATTATAATGTATTACTCTTGAAAAGGGGTTATTGAATTTCAGTTGAGAAAGTTACAGCCAATCAAAGGGGAGTTATAGGTATAACGTCATTATAGGCTACGGCTCTGATGATGATAATAATAATAATAATAATAATAATAATACGATGAAGAAGAAAACGACGACGAAGAAGAAGAACAACAACAACAAGGAGCAGACTGATAGAAGGCCTACTGATAATACCAGGGCCTACGACTTAGATGATAATAATTATAATAATAATACGAAGAAGACTGATTAAAGGCCTACTGATAATATTATAAGGGCGAGCAGGGGGGGGGGGGTGTTTTGGTACAATAAAATCTATCATCTATTCCAATAGTATTTCTGACAAGTGGAGCAATAATGATTTGTACTAACTGAATAATAAAAAAACCCCGTAATTTGTCATTTCTTTTTAATTGTAGCCTAGACCCTATCGAGCGTTATATTGTTATTCGTAATATCTCTTTTCAGTCCTAAAATATGAAAACATTTGTTAGCTATATAAATTCATCAAATCAAAAGTTCTAGAAAGATTTGGAATATCCTGATTCAGTAACAATTGTATAAATTTTTATTTTAATTCGGTCATTTTTAAAATAGTTAGTTACTAGTAATACTACTTAGGATTCACCGTGGTCTAGATTCCGATTTGACTTTTGATGGGGGTATAAAACCGTGACTCTAACAGACACTTCATCTTGTCATGTATTTATATCGAACACAGCAAGTCAATTTATTATGTCACGCAATTAATTATTATCTTTAATCCAGTCAAAACCTGGAACTATTTTGCGATATGGTTCCATTACGAGCGGCGACATGGTTATGCGCTGCGTTTACCCGAATAATTCTCTTTCAGAATCTCATTATTCTGTTACAGAGTTAATAATTATATAATTAAAAAAAAACCGTTTAGGATTATCTACAGAAGAAAAGGTGTAATGGGTCGAATGTCTTGTCAACACAATATTAGACATTCTGAGATTAATTTGTTTATATCGTTAGATAAATTTATCGTCTCAAGGAATAATGATGAGGCTGAAAGTTTTGAAATTGAATCAATCGGGTTGACTGACAAAAAACAAACAAAAAAACGCGCAATTCGCCTGTTCTCAGGCGGAGCTAGCTGTAGACAGGCAGCCGAAGTTTGGGATGTGTCTAGTACCTTTATGCAAATTTAGCAGGGCACAAAGACCTTCCCTTTATTTTATTGCACATTCAGACGTTGACATTGAACTGGATTGAATATCATTTGAACCCAAAGGCGGGACAAATAAACCAGTTTAAAACCGTGCCTGTACCCGTCTTCAAATCGGTGGCTCCAGCTTGCATTAGGCATGCACAGTAGGCTATATTCCTGGCAAAATGGCGACATGTGCCCATGTGTAAATTAACTCTAAACTTTAACCGACGATGTAACATTAGTTAAACATGTTTTGCTTATAGTATGCGTGAATGCAACACTATTCGGTCTTAAAATCCCCTACAATTTTGAACTAGTTTGAATATAAGGTTCTGAATGGACTACCAGAAGGAAATAAACAGCCGACTAATGGCAATTCATTTTAGAATTTTCTCAAGCTAAAAATAAATTGGGGGATGTATAAACTGACCAGAAAAAGATCAGGCAATTCCAGTTCGGGGCAATTTACAATGTACAAGGACATGGATGCATCTCAAGACAGTTTTAGTAAACTGTAGGCCTAAACATGCAGAAGGCCTTCAGCCTAATTCTGAATGGGACTTTTGTAGTGAAGTGAAGGTTGACCAATGAGATATTTTAACTATATTAGTCTACATGGCAGTAGCTAGATATATTTGTCCCCCGCCTTTCAAAGAAACCAGGGGACTATTAAAATGGGTTCAGACACTATTTCGGACACAATAACTTTCTTCTAATTGAACTAGAATGTTCAAACTTGGTGTAGGTGTTTATGAGGTCAATGCCTTGATGGAGTTCGAAGATGAGCAAAACTTCTTAGGGTAAGCAGAGATATTCAATTTGATTGGTTGATTGGAACACGATATCTCTCGTTCTAAATAAGTGAGAGTGGTGAAATTTGGTGTATAGTTTCATTACATAAATACCTTGACTAGGTCGACAATTAGCATTTTCTGCCCAGTGTAAGCAGAGCAATCAGCAATTTCCCATTTGGAGTTTGACAGAGTTTCAAATTTCAGGTAAATTGTATTTTATCTACTATCTTATAATGTAAAACTGTGAGACATGTATTACCATCACAAAATAGTGTGTGCTTAAATTTAAAACACAAACCCATGGTGTCATCTCTTTGATGCTGTATATTTAAACTTTCCAATATTGTCGGTTTTATTGCACACAATTCTGCTTTCAGATTTTAGATAGCAATTTCTGTTTGGTTTGAACTAACATAAGACCATATGTTAGAATGATTACTTGAAAATATTTTGTTGTCTCCAATCAGACATGCCAACAATTTGTTCTCAAATGGATAATAGGTATATATCTTAGCTTTGCAAAGTTTTAACAGTACCTTGTCAAAGGAAAATTTCCGGCTGCATGAAAGGTCATGTGGTCTTAATTCACTTCTACCTGTGTTGTCATTTTCATACGCCCATATTGAAATGTGGTTGTATATTGTCGTCGCCCTCGTCCGTCCGGTGTCCACAATTGCTCGTGGACGCTCTAGAGGCTAAAATTAATATCCGATTGACTTTAGATTTATACACAGTGTTTAAGGTCATGAGACAAAGAAGCCTATTGATTTTCAGCAATTTCCGATAATTACTGCCAGAGTTATGGCCCTTGATCACTTCAAAAAATCTTGTGGACGCTCTAGAGGTCAAAGTTAATATCCGAATGACTTTAGATTTATACACAGTGTTTAAGGTGATGAGATGAAGAAGCCTATAGATTTTCACCGATTTCCAATAATTACTGCCAGAGTTATGGCCCTTGATCAAAAAATCTAGAGGTCAAAGTTAATATCCAATTGACTTTAAATTTATACACCGTGTTTAAGGTGATTGGATGAAGAAGCCTATTGATTTTCAGCGATTTCCAATTATTACTGCCAGAGTTATGGCCCATGATCACTTCAAAAAATCTTATGGACACTCTAGAGGTCAAAGTTAATATCCGATTGACTTCAGATTGATACACAGTTTAAGATCTTGAGACGAACAAGTATTGATTTTCAATGAATTTTTATGACTTGTATTAAAGTCACCTAATGAAACTGACGAAGAAACAAATGACAAAATGAAATGAAGTTCACATTCATCGATTTATTCCAAATGATCGTTAGACTAAGTAAGGCACAGACTGACCATTATAAGGGTAAAATGATACCCGGGGTCAAACAGCAAAGTTACCACAGCATCACAACCAAGTCAGTAACGGGTAAATCCTCCTCTGTTTGCCAAACAAGCATTGATGCGACGTGGCATACTCCTAATGAGACGTCTAAGGTCATTTTGGTCCATATTGTCCCATTCCTGTTGCAACGCAGCAGCAAGTTCTTGGACATTGGCAGGACGTTGTTGACGTTGACGTAACCTCTGTCCAAGCATGTCCCAGACATGCTCGATGGGGGAGAGGTCGGGACTCAGTGCTGGCCAAGGTAATGTGGTGATGTTCTGTTGTTGGAGGTAACCTGTAACGATCCTGGCCCTGTGACATCTTGCGTTGTCATCCTGGAAGATGAAACGGCGGCCATGACGTCATGCGAACGGCACAACATGGACTGCCAAGATGTTGTCCCGGTAGTACTGGCCTGTAACACGCCCTGCAACAACATGTAAAGCCGTTCTTCCAGCAACAGTGATGCCTCCCCACACCATAACAGAACCACCCCCAAATCGATCATGTCTGATGACTCATCTGAAAACATCACATTGCTCCAGCGTCGATTATCCCAGTGTTGACGATCCCTACACCAACGACGTCTTGCCTGAATGTGATGATCTCTCAAACAAGGGATCACGCGAGGACGTCGGGCGCGAAGGTGACCCCTATGCAGTCGATTCCGAATCGTCTGGCCACTCACTCTCACACCAGTGTCTGTTTGAAGACGAGCGCTGATCTGATTTGCTGTGATGACATGATTTCTCAAGGCCAAGGTACGGATAAATCGATCCTGGGCTTGAGTTGTCGCCCTTGGTCGACCTGAGCGTGGTCTGTCCTGTACAGATTGTGTATCACGGTATCTGGACCATAGCCTGCTTATGACAGACTGAGAAACATTCATCGTCCGCGCCACAACCGCCTGTGTTGTGCCGATCTGTAGCATGCCAAGGGCACGTAACCTTTCATTTTGGGTAAGCCGACGCATATCAAAATTTGTTTTCTGGTCACTAAAACAATTAAACTGATGTTTCCACCCTGGAATTCAATGCCACAATGACTGTAACATTCAAAGTCAGAGTCGTGCAAATCTTGGGTTGGACCCCCATGATGATCCCAAGCATCACATGCATTCCATGCGGTAGCTATTGGTGCGTTTGGGCGTCACATGTAACTGGAAATGTTTCTTCTGTTAGGTTCTATAGTGACTTTTTTCGTAGTCATTTGCATATTTTAGTATTATGCCCCCAAAATCAAATATCCCCTACTTTTTTTGAATAGTATATTATAAATGTTTCATTACCGAAAAAAGTAAAAATATGCGACAATTCTTGTTGACTGCCCGGACGATATAGCTGCTGTGGGCGTATGTTTCGTTGCCTGGCAACCTATCTTTAACTATTATAGTGAGAACTGCCAGCTCTTTATCTAATCTCCCATAATGTATGTTTAATAGTGTAAAACAAAGAATATTGGAGACAGGTGATTAGGGAAATATGATATAGATATAAATGGGTCGGGGGAGAAATTAAAGTGGATTAAGATTCATTAAAATATAGCTGACTGAACTAAGTAACACTGTGTGGATTAGTACGACGTATTAAACATTTACTATTGGGCTGTAATTATCAGTTGTAAGAATAATGCATATTTATAAACGAATTTCATGCTATTACCGAGTTCTTGGTGTGAAATTTTCCACGGAAATATTTATTTATGGCTAGGGATATATATCTTTCCTATCTAAATTACCTCCTGCTTATATATATATATATATATCCCTAGCCATAAATAAATATTTCCGTGTAAATTTCCACATGAAGAACTCGGTGATGACAGAGAATATAAGTAATATTGTTATAATACATTATAGAAGGGTCAAGATAACCCGCTGTATAGAGATGTATGATGCAGCCTAGTCTTATATGGAATTCCAATGGCCAAGTGTTCTTTTACGTGCACAACAATGTGTATACAGGACCTCGGTTTTTCGTATCATCCAAACGACTATACGCTATCCCTTGCCAAGCCATCAATCCTGCACTTCTAACGTCAACTCCAGGTTAGCGGGCTAACACCGTACTCACTGAGTCACTGCGACTCGTGTAATTTCAAAGCAGACAAATATATTCGCAGCCATTATCTTGCAAATAGATTAAATAATTTCTTGAAAGTTCTAACCCAGGATTAACGTGTTCGCTTTAGTTCATATAATCTGTCATTGTGTCGACGATTCCTAGCTTGTAGGTGGCAAGGATTAGGGTCGCCTGTCCCATATCGTGGGGTTTTCCCCGGTTCCTCTGGTTTGCTAAAGAATAATTGAAATAAAACTAAATGATGTTTTAGTCATGAAGTGACCAAGTTTGTGTCGAATGAAGATTAAATTCTCTCTGTGGTGTATTATGTATTTTTTTTTTACGTGAACACTCTACAGAGTATCTTATGGAAGCCTATAACTACCATTCATAATTTCTACTTTTCGCCTCTTCAGAACACGAAAGTCGAAAAGTAGAAGTTACGACAAAATGTGAGGCGACAAGACGGTATACAAGCCAAAATCAACTCGAAAATAGGAAATTAAGAAATAACACACCGCGATAATAGCGCCCCCTGTTTTTTCTTAATTTCTACTTTTCGACTTGCATTTTGGCTTGTATACCGTCTTGTCGACTTTCGACTTAGTCATATTTTTGTATTTATTGATGTCAGTAAGAAGGCGCCAACACGCTATACAAGCCAAAATGTAACTCGAAAAGTAGAAATTAGGAAATTAACACACTGCGCTATTAGCGTTCTATGATCTGTTGTACTGTCGACTTTGTATTTATTGATGTCAGTAAGAAGGTGCCAACACGCTATACAAGCCAAAATGTAACTCAAAAAGTAGAAATTAGGAAATTAACACACACGCTATTAGCGACCTATGATCTGTCGTACTGTCGACTTTTCGACTTTTCGCCTAGGAAGTTGTTGTAGTCTCTGCCTTGCAGGTCACATTTGAATACGCGCAATTCCCGTTGTCTGTGTGATAGAGTCTAGTAATGATGGCGATTATTTTATTATCTCGATCAAGCTTAGTTTTATAATATTATTACTGACGGCTGCATAAAATTTTCCATAACATAGGGATCGAGATATTAATAAAATAATCGCCATCATTAACGGGAATTGCGCGTATTCAAATGTGACCTGCAAGGCAGAAACTACAACAACTTCCTAGGCGAAAAGTAGAAAAGGATAACAAAATAAAATGGGGAGTTTTACGTCCTACTTTTCTGCACCAACTGGGGATAACGATATATACGTTGGGAGGATAACGAAATGAAATGGGGTTCTACGTACTACTTTTCTGCACTGCAACATGTATTGTGCTATGAGGGAAATTTTGTCCGGATATCGTCACTACGGCCTGTTCAACACTCAACTTTTACTTGATAGGGGTGGCTAAGACGCTAGCTCGCCAGCCTGGACGTTGGGTGTTCGATCTCTGCTTTGGCCGAGAAAGTTCATCCAGATTTTCTGGCGTGGTTCCCCCTTGTCAGTGATGCAGATTACTGCATTCTTTGAGACGTTGTAAATGTTTGAAGAATAGCGTTGTCTCGATTTTCCTTGCTACTGTTTGTTACGATATAAAAAAAAAGTCTCAAATATCCATTTTTAAATTATTATTAAATGGCAATCCTGTTTCAATCTGTTCATAATCACAACCATTCGATGGTCTAGAAGGTTGATTATGGGCTTGTCATGTGAATATATGTCTAATTAATAATTTTAATAATATTTGAGTCCAACAACATTAGACAAATTTAGCTCTTACATAATGCATCTTTAAAAGAAACCTTAAACATCGTATCTACTCCTACAGCAAGCTATCACAATAAACATCTCCCCTGACTACCTGATAATGAATCTTTTAAATGTTGCATTGAGAATGTCCATTATTACCTGAAGAAAATATATATATGTCATATTGTTGAAATATTTTAAGGAATGAGTTCTATAAATTAAAAGAAAGAAAGATATGTTACCAGGTAATGAAACGTACGCCCACAGCAGCTAAGTCGCCCGAGCAGTCACTAAGGGTTGTCACATTTGCTTCTTTTGTCAGTAATGAAAACATTTACAACCAATTTGGCTTCTAGTTCTGCCCTATGTTAACGTTTAGTATACAATACATTTAATATCAAGGACTATAACTCTGGCAGTAATTATTAAAAATCTTTGAAAATCAATAGGGCTCTTCGTATCATGACCGTAAACACTGTGTATAAAAGTCAATCAGACATTAAGTTTAGCCCGTAAAGCTTCCAAAAGATTTTTTCAATGTGATCAAGGGCAATAATCTGGCAGTAATTATTTGAAATCGGTGAAAATTAATAGGCTTCCTTGTCTCATATGACCTTAAACACTGTGTATAAATGTAAAAAAGAGAAAAACTAGGTCATTTAAGGACTAACACATGGCTCAATTTTATTTCAATAAATGTTGCGTGTATGGGTATTTAGCAGTCGCGGGAAACCAGAGGACCCCCGTTAAAACCCACGAGGTTAGACATGCCACCCTACTCCTTGTCACGTATAACCGGGGAAACAAAACCACACCAGTTGACTCAATGACAGATCTTATGATACAGTGCGCATGTGCTAACCATTCGGCCATCCAACCCCCCATAAATCTAAAGTCAATTAGTCATTAACTTTAGCCTCTAAAGTGTCCACAAGATTTTTCAAAGTGATCAAGGACCGTCATAATTATCGGAAATCATTGAAAATCAATTGACTTGACTTGTCTTATGACCTGAAACGAAATGAAATGAAATGGGGTTTAACGTCCTACTGGTCTCACTTCGTATAAATTTAATGTCAGAGATGAGAGTGGCTATGAAGACCTGGTTATCCCGAGTGTCAGTGACGGAACTCTTCCGACTGATTGGAATCACGTGGCAGGCGTTTTTATTTATACTATTCCGAAACCCTGGCACTGGTTTATTTACATCATATTGGGAAGGTCAAGGATACAGCGCGATGTTCATTTGCTACAGTAGGCCTAAACATTTGGAATGATATACATCTACTCGTTTGTCAGTTATTGTTGAGAGAAAGAGTGATCTATTCTAAACTCTGACCTACATCCTCTGTAAAATGAAATGAAATGATAATGTTTCTTTGACACGAGAATCAAGCAAAGGACTGTTTAGGTATCGACTGCAACTCTTTTATGAATATGAGTAGGCCTACACTTTTAATTTTAGGGGTCGATTCAAATTATTCTTTGACAATGCAAAAGAAAAACAATAATGATGTTACCAGGTTCATGTAATATGAACAAGAAGGTCAAGAAGTGCTATCAGATGTTCTAAAAAGAATAAGTACACCCTGCATAGGCTACTATATGACTTGCTAGTGCTAGGTGTTCAGTTCTCTAATTTAAATTAAAGTAGCTAAGTCTCTAACTCAATATCATCCAAAATCTTCGACATTGAAAACACGATTATTTGTCGGTTTAAATCAACATTGATGTTGTGATCTTACCGGGAAAAGATGGCCGTCTGATATCCAATATTTAAGACAAAATAAACATTTTACAATTGGTACACGAATCGTGTACCATGATGCGTTTCAGCGCTATTTGTAATAAGGGTCTCGAAAAACAAGGCTAGGCATATTCCACAAGTCATGTCAAACGGTGACGCTACATTCTTATCTGGAGAGCAAGCCCAATAAATAATATTGGCGAAGACTTGAATAACCAGACGCTAGAGATTGAAATTCGATGGAGAATATAATCAATTTATATACATTCATATTACATTATTATATGCGTTGCGACCCATTTGTGTCAATTTCTAGGTCCTAAATATTAGCGACTTAGATCCTTTAAATTAGCCTTAATAAAAAGGCCTAGCCTAAAGTCGCATCCTTTTTATATTTCAGTTTTTTTCGAGGTTGTTCAACCATAGAAATGGGCTATGTCTCTGGTTGAACTTTTGCATGGAACAGTGCCTAGTTGTTCGGATGGGAAGAAAAATGCGGTCCTGCACATCCTAGACAGTTAGAATTCCAAAAAGAGTAAGTGTAGTAGGCTACGTTAGTGTCACTGTCCATACAAAATTTGCCTCATCATAAATTAAAATATTGATGTATGTCATCTTCATTAGCCCAGAAAGAGCAGATTTACTATAGTTATAGGGTACACAAGTTGGCTTCAAATCTAGTATTATAGTGCTTAATGACAGTCTGTATGAATATTTTTCAGATTTTATTCATGGGTGGGTATTTTATTTTTATTTTATTTTATTTTATTTTATTTTATTTTTTTTTTGGGGGGGGGGGGCGGTAAGTAATTAAAGCTTGCACTTGAAAAGGCCTAGATTCTAGATCATCTGGTCTGTCATCCAGTCTAACATGGCGTGGGTCGACTGACCAAATTGATCGGGTTTCCTTTCACTCCTATTGCGCAAGTGAATTTAACAATGTTAGTCCCGAAATGATTTAGGCTTAGTACTAAATAGTAGTAGAATAGGCTACTTAAAGTAGTTTAAATATTTAGTAATAGTTTTTGTCGAGTAGTTGAGACGAGTGGACTATCCCTATCTCTCTCTCAACCCTTTGGAAGGGTTCTAATTCCCTGTTTAGGTCTGCCCTTTTAATATAAAATAAAGTAAGATACCTCGTATTTTGGATTTTCCAAGCATTAATAATGGTGCCCTTAACTCACAATGTGATTTAACATCTTATAGACCCAATGCAGTATGCTATGTTGGGGGGGGGGGAGGGGGGTTCCCAGACTTCTGCGGTACTGGGTACGGTGTGCTCTTATTTCGAATCAAAAATGTGACCGATTCCTTAATGTGTACGCGTGACCTCGTTTTTGTCCCATCTGAACGATTGTAGCTTTTCCTTGCTATATAGGCACTCCACCCTGTCCCACTGACAAGGGGAAACCTTGCCTCAAAACCCTGCACCACTATCATATATCAAGGGAAAACCACGGGGGATTTATAAATCCACACCGGGAGCGAACTCCAGGCCCTTTCCAGCCTAAGTAATAATAAGCAATAGGCCTACTGGTAATTGCGTTCCATAGAATTAGAATTGTGACCTGTAGGCCTATATTCCTGTTCATAATCATATACTAAATGCTATTGAAACCTATTTATTAATTACTGCACTCCATAGCCTTTTACGCTATAGGCCTAGACTAATCTCCACCCAGGTTCAGCGCTACTGGTTCGATCCTGCGGTGGCATAGGGCCTACCGTGGCGAGGGTGGGCGGGCGCTATGCTATATTTTAGGTCAGCGTTTTTTGAAAGATTTTCTCTAACTTAAAAGAAATGTTCGGGTCGTCATAAGAAGGAACCCTTTATCAATTCGATCTTTTATTCCGATTTATATTGGAAATTTACTAACTTTAAACTAGCCTAGGCTATAAAAAAAAGTATAGGCCTATACGGCAGCCCTTCCCTTATTAGTTGCTACTAGTATACTTGTCTAGGCCAGGGCCATAGCAACCAAGCTCTAGATACCCCCTCCCCCCGCACGCAATAATTTTAAAATACTTGCTCCTTGGTTGTAAGGCCAGCCCCCAGAACAATTCATCTAATTCTACTCCTTCCTCTAGGCTTACCTGTTCATCAACGGCAACAACTGACGACGCCATTTTTATACAATTACCCAATCGCAGGCTTCTGTGCAAACTCCTAAACCCGTGTTTTGATTGGTCTTTTTGCCAGTGCGTCTACCGACCTCTTCAAGAGTAATAAATTATAATTTAAGTTATGAATTATTAACTTGGCCCCTTTGAACAGCAATAATTTAATAGAACAACCTTCTATTCAAGCAAGGCGAATCGGGTGAGAAAAATAGAAATAGTCCGTACATTCCCTTGTTCACGGACTTTTTCTGTTTTTCCCACACTCTCCCTATCGAGCTACATCGTGCCTCCGGCGAACAATTAATTCCAATTTTATGGTCCTTTATATTTAATGTTTTGTGTACTAAACGTTTGTATAGGACAGATCTAGAAGCCAACAAATCGGACAATTACATAATGGGTCGTTATTCGTAAATAGATATTAAGTGTGTTTTAAATCTTTTCCTTGCCGACAAAAGAAAAATATGAGACACCCCATAATGTTGACTCCCGGACGACTTAGCTGTTGTGGGTGTATGTTTTGTTGCCTGACAACTTATCTTCAAAGTCCACAACAGGCCAATGGATAATGTAATATGTATTTGGTGGGAAGGGGGTATGCTGCATTGACTGGTTTACATTTTACATTCACGATTCGTCAGCGACAGAATAAACTAACCATATACGAATGCGAAAAAAATAGCATGTGCCATGGACGCAGATCCCGGTGGGGACACCGGGACGCGTCCCCACCAATATTTTTAATGGTGGGGACATGATATACTGTGTCCCCACCACTTATTTCCGATGTTTTGCTTACTGTTTATTTTTTTAAATTGAAATCATTCCAGAGCTTTTATTGACATTTCAGAAAGTGTAGAGTTGGTCCGATGCACTTGAGGCCAGGGTCCTTGAAGTTGTACAGCTGCACCCGGTGACCGATTTTTATTTAACAGGGAATAAGTGATAATTCATATTATAACAGTAAATAATTAAAATATTCCATAGGGATTATAATAATATTTATATCGTGTAGGTGTGCATATCTGATACGCTGGGAATTAAAGGGTTAAGGAATAACTGAGATTTTGTTTTTATCTGGTATACTGGATGATAAATTTACCTAACTAAAGGATATAGTTTGTATATCAGGGGAACCTTTCATTGCTCGATTTGCTACCATACTAAATAAACGTATTTTTAAAGACTGGTTTCTATCTCTCTCTGTGGAATATAGGCAATTAAATCTAAAATTTTTGGAGTACAGTAAGCTGAGCCAAGAATCGTGTACTTATTATTACAAGTAAGTGAAATTTTTTTTGCTGTTTTGAACATGGTTTAGAAATTTAGGAAATTTATCGGAAAAGACATTTTTTAAAACCTGTCATGGGCCGTCCAGAAACAAGACAAAGGGAAAAGAAACGGACAGAGTGGATATGTGTACTGTTCTTTAGCTTTAAATATATTAAACGCTTTATTGAATGTTTTTTTCGATTAAAAAATTGCTCTCTGAACTATTTTGTTATTGGTAAAAACTCCTCAGAATCGCTGAGAATGCATATTTAGACACCATTTTGTAACAAAAATTCAAAAAATTGTAAAAGCCCCCCCCCCCCGTAGTACTAGCAGCTCGCGCCAGCGGCGTTCGGTTATATAGTCGGTCCTTTGGTTTCACAAACGAACCTGCCCACCTTGCTTCCAGCCTACGGGCCCGACTCTGTATGAACACTTATAAATTTCTAAAGAAAATATTCTTTAAATTATTATTAGGATCGAACACTACCGGGAATGAAGGCGGAGCTGAAATCTCAGTAGTGTAAATATTTCTAGTTGTAGTGTACACGAGAGAATAAATCGTGAACGGTGGCGTGAAGATTTGTCTTTAGATTAGATTTCGTATCATTTGCTGCCTCAGGGATTAGAATTGTTTGCCAGAAAATGATGTTGAAAATACCCACAGAGTGCGTTTTAGAGCGTCTAGTTTTCAAAAAATTTCGGGGGAGGACCCCCCAACCCTCCTCTTTACCAATAGTCACCCGCGCATGGACTGTCCCCACCACTAATTTTTGGCGATCTGCGCCCCTGGCATGTGCGATGATGTTGGAATGGTATTTTATTTAGAAAAGACATCCAAAAAGAATGATTAAAATTATCTAAAATATGGCCAAACATAAATTTATCCCAGTTCGCTAGATTTTATGTAAATATGTATTTATTGTTTTAACTGCTTGTATTTATTGTCTTAAATTAACACGGTGTTTCTTGTTATTTCTAATACAGTGCACACATGAAAATGTTAGTATATATGTTAAGGTGTTTTCATTTATATCAACACCCACTTTTCCTCAAATCATCACTTATGCACGTGTTAAAACAACACATTACAGGTTGATCAGTAACTTGAACACCCGCGTCAGAAATGAAATGAAATGAAATGGGGTTTAACGTCCTACTGTTCTGCTCCTATACTGGGCTAATGAAGACGGGCATACGACATACAGTGTGCTATGAGGGAAATTTTGCCCGGACAGCGGCACTATCGCCTACTCTTATATCGAATTCCATCTGCCAAGGGATCTTTTAAGTGCATTCCAATGTATACACGGGACCTCGGTTTTTCGTCTCATCCGAAGGACTAGACAGCTGTCCCTGTCAGGCCCTCCGTCCTGCATCACTGACAAGGGGGAACCATGCCGGAAAATCTAGATGAACTTTCTCGGCCAATGCAGGGATCGAACACCCGACCTCCAGGCTAGCGAGCCAGCGTCTTACCCATTTAGCCACGTGATCCCCCACCCGCGTCAGAACAAAGGGTCCAGTGTGTAAGTGTTTATATATCCCAAGCAATACGGAGTCATGCATCAATCTACATGAATAAGATATATAGCAGATTATTAAATTACACTAAAATCATGTAGGCTTATCAGATGATATTCATCCTGTTGACGTGACAATATGCGTGGCGGCACAGGAAAACCCGTCGGATGTCGCGCTGGCTCAATCTATACCAAAATACAATGGCAAACAATATAGAGGTCAATTTTCCGTTCTTGACATATTTACATTTATTAAACATTTATCTATGAAACTACAAAGTTGTGAAACAGAAAAATGATTTTAAAATGATCTTAATAAGAAAGGGACAAAACCGTTGTAATAGATAGATTTGTGTACGAAGTTTCATCAACTTGTGACAAATTTGCATTTCGCCACATGTTTAACATTCCTAAATTTGTATTAACCGCTTTTACTCTCGTCTCATTATACTTTCTTTGATATCGTGTTTCGATTCCCCGGTTGTACGTGACAAGGAGTAGGGTCGCCTGTCCAACCTCGTGGGTTTTCTCCGGGTCCTCCGGTTTCCTCCCACTGCTAAAGACCCCTACGCGCAAGCGAATTATTGAAATAATATTAAACCATATGTTAGTCCCGGAATGACCTAGTTTGTGTCGAGTGGACGTTAAACTCCATAGCTCTCTCTCTCTCTCTCCGGCGTCAGAGATTGTCAACATTTTAATTAATTTCATTTCCTCCCCCCCCCCCCAATATATATTTCACGGCTACGCCTCTGATAAGCAGGTGTGGTGTGTGTTAGTCTTAGTCTCTCTCTCTCTCTCTCTCTCTCTCTCTCTCTCTCTGATAGCGTTGCATAGAAAGGCACGATGTCATATACTATTCAAAAAAAGTAGGGGATATTTGATTTTTAAGTGTTATTAAAGTCACCTAATGAAACTGACGAAGAAACAAATGACAAAATGAAATGAAGTTCACATTCATCGATTTATTCCAAATGATCGTTAGACTAAGTAAGGCACAGACTGACCATTCATTATAAGGGTAAAATGATACCCGGGGTCAAACAGCAAAGTTACCACAGCATCACAACCAAGTCAGTAACGGGTAAATCCTCCTCTGTTTGCCAAACAAGCATTGATCCGACGTGGCATACTCCTAATGAGACGTCTAAGGTCATTTTGGTCCAGATTGTCCCATTCCTGTTGCAACGCAGCAGCAAGTTCTTGGACATTGGCAGGACGTTGTTGACGTTGACGTAACCTCTGTCCAAGCATGTCCCAGACATGCTCGATGGGGGAGAGGTCGGGACTCAGTGCTGGCCAAGGTAATGTGGTGATGTTCTGTTGTTGGAGGTAACCTGTAACGATCCTGGCCCTGTGACATCTTGCGTTGTCATCCTGGAAGATGAAACGGCGGCCATGACGTCGTGCGAACGGCACAACATGGACTGCCAAGATGTTGTCCCGGTAGTACTGGCCTGTAACACGCCCTGCAACAACATGTAAAGCCGTTCTTCCAGCAACAGTGATGCCTCCCCACACCATAACAGAACCACCCCCAAATCGATCATGTCTGATGACGTTAACGTCTTGGAAGCGCTCGTTTCGACGACGCCACACCCTCCTACGTCTGTCCAAAAAATCAACAGTGAACCTTGACTCATCTGAAAACATCACATTGCTCCAGCGTCGATTATCCCAGTGTTGACGATCCCTACACCAACGACGTCTTGCCTGAATGTGATGATCTCTCAAACAAGGGATCACGCGAGGACGTCGGGCGCGAAGGTGACCCCTATGCAGTCGATTCCGAATCGTCTGGCCACTCACTCTCACACCAGTGTCTGTTTGAAGACGAGCGCTGATCTGATTTGCTGTGATGACACGATTTCTCAAGGCCAAGGTACGGATAAATCGATCCTGGGCTTGAGTTGTCGCCCTTGGTCGACCTGAGCGTGGTCTGTCCTGTACAGTTTGTGTATCACGGTATCTGGACCATAGCCTGCTTATGACAGACTGAGAAATATTCATCGTCCGCGCCACAACCGCCTGTGTTGTGCCGATCTGTAGCATGCCAAGGGCACGTAATCTTTCATTTTGGGTAAGCCGACGCATATCAAAATTTGTTTTCTGGTCACTAAAACAATTAAACTGATGTTTCCACCCTGGAATTCAATGCCACAATGACTGTAACATTCAAAGTCAGAGTCGTGCAAATCTTGGGTTGGACCCCATGATGATCCCAAGCATCACCTGCATTCCATGCGGTAGCTATTGGTGCGTTTGGGCGTCACATGTAACTGGAAATGTTTCTTTTGTTAGGTTCTATAGTGACTTTTTTCGTAGTCATTTGCATATTTTAGTATTATGCCCCCAAAATCAAATATCCCCTACTTTTTTTGAATAGTATATGTTATAGGCAGTAATATTTATTTGTAGTTGAAACATTTAATTTTACTTGCCTTACACTGCCTTAGTCATATTTTGTGTGTGCCTGAAATAATTTAGTAGTTTTGTGGAGAGTGAGTCGATTTTAATGTCAAGCATAGTCTACACAGTGTGTGTGTGTGTCACAATGACCCATTCATGTACCTTTCCAATGCTACTGAAAACTGCAAAGTTCAGTCATGTTTATTTCGATCTACATTTTTGATATTGTACAAAACCAAAGTACTCATTGTAAATAATGTATGTATATATTTGTTACCATAGTTTTTTTTAAGAAATAACTCTCATTAATATTTTATCGAGCTTGTCAACCTGTTTATATATCCAATAGAGATAATTATTATTCTCTGCCTCTGACGTATTATACGTTGTTTAAAATATGTTCACTTTGAATCGTACCATGTGTCGTCATTCCCGCCCTCTTACGTCATCCTCATCGTGTCCATCGTCCTTGTCTTTGCCATTGTCATATCAGTTGTCCAATTTCTTAAATCAAGATTCCAAATTAAGATTGTCGTCTGTTAAATACCACCACTAACCATTGTTAGTCTGCTCCTTTTAATCTCTGGTGATGTTCATCCCAACCCTGGTCCGAACAAACTCAATATAATTCACTTAAACGTTAGAAACCTGCAAAACAAATTAGACTTACTGTCCACCGAATTTCCCGACGTTGATATCCTTACCTTATCTGAAACGTGGATAAATGACTCTATTGAAACTAAGAAATTACGATTAAGTAATATTCATGAACCCATTCTTGTTAACAAGTCTGGTGGACAAGGTGGCGGAGTAGGCATCTACGTTCGCGAAAATCTATATTATAAACATCGTAGGGATCTTGATGTAAACCGCCTTGAATCAGTTTGGAGAGAAATCCAAGCCCTAAACAAAACTTTTCTAGTTGGCAACTTCTACAGAAAATCATCATCTATAAAGGTAGAATATTGGAATGAACTTGAAAATAGCGTCTCACAAGCTAAGGACGACAACAAACCACTCCTTATTCTAGGCAATTTTAACTGTAACTACTATTCCCCACATACTCGGAAACTAAACGACATATCTGATCGCTTTAACTTGGTTCAGCTGGTAACAGAACCTACGCGAATTACAGAATACTCTTGTACAAACAGAAAACATGACCTTTTCATAGAAAAAAGACCCCTCTTCGTTTCATGTGAAATTTAACAATACCGACATAATAGATACAGCTGACCACAAACACCTTGGGCTAATATTCAATTCCTCAGGACAGTGGACCGTTCATATTAACTCCATAATTACTAAAGTAGGTAAACTTGTGGATGTTCTTAGAAGTTTCAAATGTAAATTGTCAAGGAAATCATTAGAGACTATATACAAATCCTTTATTCTCCCTATATTTGATTACGCTGATATGATTTATGATAATTGTAATAAAACTGAGAGTGAAAAATCCACCTTGATGCCCTTAGAACTATAACGGGTTTGGTTAAAGGTACATCCCACAATATTCTATACACTGAATCAGGACTCACTTCTCTGAAACAACGAAGATATAGGCATAGGTTAACCATATTTTACAAACTAGTAAACAAACTGGCCACCCCAAAACTTATGTCTTCTTGTCCCACCTAAAATAACTGACATTAATCCATATTTTCTGCGCGACACCAACTCTCTACGATCTGTCCATTGTGATACAGAAACCTATGAATCTTTCTTTGTCCCACTGAAAGTGCACGATTGGAATGAACTACCTGCCAATGTTAAAGATTCCTCTTCAGTTGAAACATTTAAACAGCATCTTTCCAAACATGATAAACAAGTCCCCTTATACTTCTACTTTGGCAATCGCTCAGTAAATGTCGTCCATACAAAACTTAGACATGGTAAAAGCGCACTAAATTATCATAAATTTCTAATGCATATCTCCGAAAGTCCTTCATGTAAGCGTGCCTACTACATGGAAAATACAGAACACTTTTTTCTTTTTTTGCCCACTGTACAAGGAAGAACGAATCCGTACCATCGATAAATTCCCCTACCATTTCCACAATATTTCAGCAATTCTTGACGGAAACCCGAACGTAAACGATTGTGAGAACCAGGCCTGTTTTGAAATTGTTCATTCGTATATTAGTGCTAGAAAACGATTCAAACTGATAAAGTAGTGATGTAATCGATTAAAAACCCTACACTATCCCCCACCGCCCCCTGCCCCGCCCCGATGGCATCGAGAGTTAATTATGGTCTTTTCGTGTTAATAAATGTCTAATTAATAGTTTATATAACATTTCAGGCGTAAAGAAAGACCTGCAACGTGCCGATTTAACTCTTGCATAATGTAGGCCTATGTTTAAGTGACTAGTATTATGTTCTAGAGGTTGTTTTTCTTTATGTCCTACCTGTGTTAATCTTGTTCGATTGGAACAAGTAGCGTACAGTAGAACGTTAAACCACATTTCATTTATAGTCTTGTTTTATTGTATAACAGATTTTATTACCTATCTTTGTTCAACAACTATACGGGGGTTAATTTGTTATGTTAATTTAATGTCATTGTATATGTTTTTCAACTGCCATGTAGTTCCCCCCATTTTGTTTTGTTACTATGATTTTGACTAGTTGTTTCATGTACATTGGTTCGAGCCTCGTTATCAATTGCGATCTGGGTCGGACTAAACGTCCGCTACTTATTGCTTGATAGATATCTAAAACGGTATAAAAGTATCCGTGTATCAGAAATGATCAGTACTCTTTCTGTACATTTCTGATACACGGATACTTTTAAGCATGTAATGCAATTAAACAGGACAGTTTTATCAAAGGTTGCCAGTGGCAACGAGTAGAAGTGGGATGTAATCGTATATACTAGGCTGAAACAGAGGATTACCGAGATGTATTGAAACCATTATACCATACTTGAAGCCATACAAGTAACGGATACAATGTCAAATCGGTATATCCGACAACTTATAGTATTGTACAGTCATGAAACAAAGTTTGACATACATACAACAGTACACCCAACATATAATTTATAGTGTCAAATTAAGTGTCACAGCGACATAAAAGAAATATAATTCATGAAGCTGGATGTAAAAATAAAAAGTAATTGACATAGTATTTAGACGTGGATTTCAGAAGCCGAAGGCCATTAAGTTTAAGATAAGCTCGGGACCTTTAACCCCCAGAATAACATAATTTATGGAAGCAATCCACGCCACATAGCTACCCCTCTCCTTTCATTTTCTCAAATAATGAAATGAAATGGGGTTTAACGTCCTACTGCTATGCTTCAACTGGGCTAATGAAGACGGGCATACGCCATACAGTGTGCTACGAGGGAAATTTTTGCCCGGGCAGCGGCACTATGGTACACTCTTATATTGAATTCCATCTGCCAAGGGATCTTTTACGTGTATGCCAATGTATACACGCGACCTCCCATCCGAACGACTAGACAGCTGTACTTGTCAGGCCCTCCGTCCTGCACCACTGACAACGGCAAACCACGTCGGAAAATCCCGATGAACTGCTAAAATAATATTTTCTTGGTAGAATAATAATAATAATGGATATTTATAATACGCAAGATAAGTTAAATACTGATTTGTATGAGGATGAAACGTGTATTACGACGAAATCTATATAACCATATTCTCTACACACATATATAATTTTAAACCCAATTTGGATGATATGACTGAATGAGCAAACCACGGTATTTTAAACCCTTAATTTAAATGAGTAATAAAATAAAGACACTAATCAATTTTGTTATAGTTTTGCATGAATTGAACAGAGTTTATATGGTAAACAATTGTCGGCAAGTGTTGGGTATCTGTAAATAGTACGAAGAGATTCGTAGGAAATGTAATTCATTTTCAATTTTTTGTAAAGAACATTGCTGGCATATGCTTTGGTCGGGTGAAAATTCTTATATCTGGGGCTTTCAATTTCGAGTGAGTGGGAACTGAGTCTCAGTGAAGACATTGTAATAATGAAATTCTTGTCTTGAACATGTAGCAAATAATCAGCAGGAGTGTTAATTTGGGTTTTAAATAATCCATATGTTCTTAATTTCGCACCTTTACTTTCATTTGAGCAGCATGATTCAGTAAAATTTAAATTAAATTGTGATTTAACATTACTTCTAGTGAGATTATATGGGTTAATATTAAAGTAATTTAGTAAACATGTTATAGAGGCTGTCCAAGACAATTTACCGTTTTAATGTCATCCTTGAATGCTGCAGCAAGGACAGGGTTAGTTTCTTTCATTTCATAGTTATTTATTAGTCTTTATTTTAAAAAAAGGTATCATGCTATGATATACATGTAATTGTAAGGGGAAAAGTCCAAGTTCTGCAAAGCAACCAATATTGAAAGTTTTAGGAGGTTGGCATAAAATTGACTGACCTACTTTAACCCAGATCTATAGGGAGGTAGCTAGAGGAATACATTTTGTTTTGTTTCTTTGTTTTTTATAATATACCAGACTCTTCTAGCCTTTTTGCCAAGGTCAGATATGGCAGCCTTAATCATCTTCATGATTATTGTACAAAATGGCAATTACAAGTAAATCCGAATAAATCTTAAGATAATGCTCTTTATAAATAAACCTAACAATAACAAAACTAATAGAAAATACTTATGTTTTATTTTTGGCAATACAAAACATGATATTGTAAACTCTTATATTTATCTCGGAGTCAATATAACGGACAATTCATCGTTTAAGAGAATTTTGAAGACCTTGCGATAAAGTTGAGAATAAAACCAGGTCATCTGCAAATAGCAAATGTGAGATTTTCAAGTCATTAAAATATGGGGCCTCTGGGTCATCAAGATATGATTGGAAATCATTCATTTAGATGTTGAAAAGTGTAGGACTCAAGACACACCCTTGCTTCACTCCCATATCTGAATCTATCTCTTTTGAAAGACTTTTATTAGTTTTAACTATATCAGAGATATAACAATACATTGATTTAATTAAGTTAAATATATTTCCATTGATATTGTTTTACAGTAATTTTAATAACAGTTCTTTCCTCCAAATCGTATCAAATGCTTTTTTGAAATCTATGAAACCTATATACACATGTGGACGTATCCTGCCTGGCAGCTGCTGGTTTGAAATCTATGAAACCTTTTTTTGTTACTTTTGTATTTATTAATAATGGTCTTAAGGATAAATATATTGTCAACAGTGCGATGATCTTTGGGCAGGATCACTGATATTATTCAATTCCAAATAATCAGTACTTCTATTATTTAAATTGAAAGAAAACTTTTTGACAGACAGCTGGTACGAGCTATACCTCGGTAGTTATTTGGGCCATCTTTTGGACCTTTTTTTATGAATAGGCACTATATACGACTCATTCCATTGTGATGGCAATAAAAATATTTTGCATAGTGGTCAATAAGAATTTCAGACGAAGCTTTTAACATCTCATTTAATATTCGATCAGGACCATTCGATTCCTTGTTTTTAGTCTTTTAAAGGCATGTCTTATCTCTGTTGATTTCAAGATTTACATTTGTTGAAAGTTTAATTTCTTGATAAAGCTTTCTCTTTCGATCTGAGCTGAGTTTTTCGTGTTTTTTGCTCTGTTTTGAAGTAAATAAGAGAAATGTTGATGCCGATTGTCAACGGGTATTTCAGAATTAGTTTTAGAATTTTCGTTTTTTTCTTCCAAAAGGCGTTGACTAAGTTCCAATAAATTTTTGGGTCATTTCGCTTGACCTCATTTAGTTTTTTTGTATTATTATGTTTTTTAGATTCCAGGCTTTTATATTTAGTAACACGTTTATACAGTTTTTTCCTGCTGCAATAAATTTCTCTTAGATAGTTATTGTGTGGGTTATTATTAAAGTTATGCTGAGCTGCTGAGCTCCTCAGTTTGCTACATTCCTTGTCAAAACCAGTCTTCTATAGTCCTTGTCAAACCATTTAGGTCTTTTTAGAATTTTGGTTTTAAATTGGACTAATTTGACATATGCTCTGAAGGCATTAATTAGAATAATACTTATGTCACAATTAGCATTGTCAATATCATGGTTGGTTAAATCGAAATAGGTCAATTTTCCAGATAAATTTATACGGTTTTTGCTTAGATTCAGAATTGTATTTACTAAATAGCATATAAGAAATTAGTCAATGACCAGACAAATAATTTGATGCAGATACTCTTAAACAATCCATTTTATCAACAAGTGAAATGCTTGTTAGAATATAGTCTAATTGATACAGGTATAATTGGCTAAATAGTCACCAAGGGTTCAGCCATTAATAATACAAATATCAATCCTGTTTACATAAATTGATGAGTTCTTTACCCCAGGCATTTATTACAAGGTCCTTAAATTATCCCTAGTTTTTAACCTATTTTTATATGTTATATTAGTATTATTGAATTGGGGGAAGGGTTTGTTACCAATACTATTACGTGAAGATTACTTGCCCCCCCCCCCCCCCTCCTAGAATTACATCGTCTATATTTTTACATTTCGAATATAATTTTCAAGCTCATCAAAGGGTTGAATTTCTTTTTCTGCCAACTTGTAGAGTTTTAGTGGGCGGGGGGTATAAACTGTAGCAATATAAAGATATTACAGATATAAAAAAGATGATTTGAACCAAATTTTATCGCCATCGAAAGAGTCAAGAATCTGTATACCGTTTTTACATTTATCTCGTATGAAAATGCCAGAGTCAACGTGTCTCTCAAATCTTGATGAGTTGTCTCCCTTCCGACTGAATATATATAAAACACATTTTTGAGAGATTCTAAATTTTCATCAGTTCAAGTCTCGATTATACATATTACATCCATTTGGCATCAGTATTAAAAGATATCGGACCCCGAATTTTCAAAGTTCAGTTTTGATACAAGAACATTGACATTCCAAATTCCTATTCGTAATGACATTGCGTTAAAGTATATTTATACAAATTAACCCCCGTATAGTTGTTGAACAAAGATAGGTAATAAAATCTGTTATACAATAAAACAAGACTATAAATGAAATGTGGTTTAACGTTCTACTGTACGCTACTTGTTCCAATCGAACAAGATTAACACAGGTAGGACATAAAGAAAAACAACCTCTAGAACATAATACTAGTCACTTAAACATAGGCCTACATTATGCAAGAGTTAAATCGGCACGTTGCAGGTCTTTCTTTACGCCTGAAATGTTATATAAACTATTAATTAGACATTTATTAACACGAAAAGACCATAATTAACTCTCGATGCCATCGGATATCTCCTATATTACGTAGATTAGAGCGGTTCAGCCATATTTGATTTAATCTAAAAATAGCGAAACGAGGCTAAGCTAATATTGCAATTAATGCACACATCTAAGCTAATATCAGCTGTTGTTGTTGGTTTCACCGTACACCTAGTAAAACATGTTTGCCGTGCTGATCACACATGTACTTGAATAAACTTATATGACTACACTGTATACCCTTTGTTCAGTCAAGATAACATCAACTAACAATAGACCAATGGCAATAGTGAATAATAGGATTAATAGGATTATTCTTTAACAAGGCAGGACTGTGTACAGATGTCATGTATTTTAAGGCTTTATTCTGACACATGATAGTTTTCTAGGGACCAGTAGCTGATCTGGAAACTGGGGTGGGGGTAGGGGGTAGGTTCCAAATCTAGCACCCCATCCACAATCACACCCCACAATGAATTGTCAACAAAATACTGACAATAACACTGAGCGACCCGGTAGAACATAGATCGTATTGCCTATATAGTTGTTCGCCGATCGTTATCTCGTCGGAAAGCAGTTTTATTCAAGTTGACATAAAATAAATGTGATATAATATGATGATTGTTATTGATTTTGTTATTAAATTTATGTGAACGTGGCAGTGGCTATAACACTGAGCAACCTAAGAAAATTTTGAAAAATTAAATCAATATTTGTCTTATTTTATAGTCAACTATTTTGAAGTACATGTAATCCCAAATTTAAAACAATTTTGTATTTTTTGAGGGGTATGTGTGTGTGTGTTGGTGGGGGGGGGGGATGTATAGGAATAATTTTAGCAAGTTTAAGGGCACTGGGGAACATGTTTTGAGAAATACAAAGATTAATGATATATGTCAAACTGCTACAAATTGTATACGCAGGCAGATAATTTTAAAGTTTTGGGTCCAATGCCATCATACCCAATGGCTTTGTTACTATTTACACTCAATAAATGTTTAATACCTCCGTGTTAGTAATACAATTAATAAAAAAGTTGTTATTTGGAGGAATCTTATCATTTACGTAATCTGATATCTTTCGTTTGCACTATTGAGAAAGTGGTGTATAGGGGGGCTTAATGTCATCAGTTAAATTAGTGAAGTAATCATTCATCACATTAGCAATAACATTTAGATCATTAACTGTTGTTTTTCCATATTTAATAATAAATAAATATAAATAATAATAAATTTTATTCGTACACTAAGTACAATAAATATGAAAAAATAAATACAAGTTCTCAATTAATACAGAGTTGATTATTATTTCATTTAAGTTTACATATTCAGATGGTGACCAATCTCTTAAATCTATGTATTCTCGTATAGCATTTCCTATTCTCTTACCATTTTCCTTCCAGGAACTTTTATCGTGACATTCTATTTTATTAATACTATTGGGATAAGAGCAATTTTTGGGTTTATTTTGTATGTCACGAAAATATCTCCACATGTTTTTAGATTGCTCTTCATTATTCGATAGAGTCCTTGATAAAGTTTCTTTTGGCTTTAGTAATGAGATTCTTGGTTTTATTTATCCATATTCTATAGTCGTCACACCTCTTGGAGGCTTTAAAGAAGTCCCGGAACTTTCGGGCAATTTTTATTTCCTCATTAAACCACTTCGGTTGATAGTATCTTTTCACTCTTTTTCGGAGCATGGCAGTCTATAACACCTATAAAAAGGTTATACCAAGTATCAAGGGCAGAATTTGGGTCATCAATTGAATCGACTAGTTCAAATGGAATTTTAGCGAGATCATTTATAAAATTAGAATCATCAAAGTTTTTGTAATTTCTGTATAGAATTTCCACGTGGTTGTGTTTTGTGATATTGCTCTTGCAGTTTCCAATGACAAAAGTAATCGGAAAATGATCACTAATACCATATTGAGGAACTTTAATTTGGACAATATTATCCGGTGTATTTGTGTATATATGGTCAATGGCAGTAGAAGAATTTTTAGAACAGCTTGTAGGGGTAGTAATTAATTGATGTAATCCCCGCATATTGATTATGTTTTCCCATTGTTTTGGAACAGTAGTTAAATAATTTATATTAAAATCTCCTATTACATAAATAGATTGACCAGTATTTATGGAATTTGAACTAGTTTCAAAATCATCAAACTAAACTGCACACGAAAAAGGTGGTCTATATACAAGACATAATAAACATGATTTTCCATATTCTGGATGGAGTTGAATCCAAATGGATTCGATATTTTGATGTTCATAATCAATTTCTCTTGAATATTTTAGATCTGAATTTAAATATATTATAAGGCCGCCACCGCGTTTGCTCAATCGATCTTTTCTGATCAGATCAAAACCAAAGATATTAATAAATTTATCATCAATTTCAGAATGTAAAAATGTTTCAGAGAAGCCCATGACATTAAAATTTTCATTCTCTTACAAAATTAAATACCTTACTTCATCAATTTTACAGAGAAACCTATTTATATTTAAATGACCTATTTTAAAACCTTTATATTTGGTTGAAAATAATGTGGAAACAGAGGGATCATCGATGGATTTTAATGAATCGAGGGCTACATCAGGGTCAATAAACTGACTGCTGAGGTCGCATTCATGCATTGTTGGATCGTTAATTGTATGAACTTCAAAAATCAGACTATTATTATCAGTACTAACAGGAAAATCAGACTATTATTATCAGTACTAACAGGATTATCAGACTATTATTATCAGTACTAACAGGATTATCAGACTATTATTATCAGTACTAACAGGATTATCAAAGGAAGTTTCAGTATCATTAGTAGTGCTACTACTGGAAAGAGTTACATTAGTGAAACAGTGGAAGTTATCAATCAGTGGTTCAATAGAATATTCAAAAATATTAGTGCTGTTAGTCATATATATTGCATAAAATTATTATAATCAATTAAATCAGAATCATACGTAGATTTGCCTTTATCCTAGTACCTATCTGTACAATATTGCCGATGAAATGCTTTACAATAATTCGCTTTATGGCCCTCAATATTACACCGGTAACCTGTAACCTTGGTACCAATTTTACACGTGTCTTTTGTATGGCCCGAAATACCACAGAAGAAACAGGGTTTAATGGAACTATTGTTAATTTCGCGTCTTTCCGTGATAATAACTACATATTTTTCATAAAGCTGCAGTGACGGAGCTGATACCCCACTCCCTCCCATGCTCATCACCACCACTAAATATTTCCCATTATATATATATACCCTCTTCCATGTGGGGAGTATATCTAAGTTATTTATACGAATCAATAATTGTATATATCGAGATTACAGAGTTTTGCTAGAGACAGGTCTGACAGCTCAGGTCTAATACAAGGTTATTTATTTCATATGTAGGAACTGATCATTGCCTAATTTAACCTGGCGTAAGTGGCGCGATCGTGCCGGACTTCTACATTCGCCCCGCCCCGCCCCGCCCCGCTGTTTTTATTAGAGGTAACCAGTGTATGTTAATAACAGGCCAATTGCCTACACATGAACAAAAACCCCGTTTACATTACAATTTTTAAGCGTACCAGGCACGGTACCAGGTACGGCACGCTTTGCTTTTTTGTAGTGTAAACGGGTCAAACGTAAGCGTGCCGCGCCTGGTACGGTGTCAATCTGGCCCACTGAAGTGAGGTGGTCTCGGAACGGTACCAGGACCGGCTCGCTTTAATTTTTGGTAGTGTAAACGCTAACCGGTCGGAGCACGGATCACTACGCATGCGCCAAATGAACCTTGACCTTTTTCCCCGCAAACTTTGACAGCTCTGTCGTCAGTTCTGTCAAAATGGCTGCTCAAACCAAATCAACCATCATAATTGTTTTCATGTGGGTAATTTGTATATAAGGAACTGAAATTAACTTTTCCGTGAAGAGTTCCACATTTAGCGTGCATTGGCACGGTTCTGAGACTGGTTATTTTAGAGTAATGTAAACGGGTCAATTTCTTGAAATTTATCGCGGCCTGGTACCGTGCCCAGAACGGCACGCTTATCGCGGCCAAGAGTAAACGGGGCTTTAAACAATTCATATGGGCGGCTTATCTGACGGTCCCATTTCACTCGCAAACAGATACACTGTCAAAAGTGAAAATGAACGTTTTTGATTTTTGTCTTAATAATAAGTAATTGCTCCACCAATCCTCAGACATTCAGTAATTCGTCTTGGCATGCTCTTAATCAGCCGTCCAATCACAATTTGGGGCAATCTGATCCACTCCTCCATCCCAAACTTAGACTGCCTGTCTACAGCTAGCTCCGCCTGAGAAAAGGCCCTAAGCTAATTTAACGTAACGCACTAAAGCAAATATACGCTAAACAGTAAATCTTATGCAAGAACCGATAGGAAAGCAAACATGGATAGGATAAACCAGCAAGCGGCAGTTTTCATAAACCCTTCCTTAAAGTGTCAAATTTGAAAATGAACCCCTCAGACGTGTATGGCGCTATTGCGTGTCGCACATGCAGCTCAGTGGTTCTTTTGGGCAGATAAGTTCTTCATCTGTGAACATACTCTCAAAGCATGTCAAGTGTCCATGAATATATTTTTTTTTTTTTTTTTTTTTTTTTTTTTAAAAGAAACTTTATTACCCAGATGTAATATGGTAATGCCAGGGATGGGGCCCTGACTTATTACCTTACGTGTTTTTTCCTATACAATTTTAATTATCAATAATGCAAATATACAATTATATAATATACAAGATAATAGCAACATTAATAATAAAAGAAGTAGAGTAGTCATTCTCTGTTAATATGTTAAAAAGTTAATATTCGTCTGATAATAGAGAATCAATTACTGACCATTTTTCTAATTTTTTTGAGGTATAATGAGCTATAGCAGATTGGTACCCAAAATAAGATAGCAGTGAGGATAGGTTCAAAGTTTGGTTTTTCTATGCCGAAACATATATATGAAATTTAGATAGAAGTATTATTAAATTGAGGGCGTCTTTATATTTGTGAGTGTGTAATCCAAAATGAATAGTTTTAGGTTCAAAAGTAACTTCAATATTAAGATTATTTTTAATTAATAGTTTTAGACTTTCCCATAGTTCTTGAACTATTTTACAGGGTGTGATCGTGAAAAAATAAATTAAGTCTTCCGTTGAATGTTGACAAAACAAACATAGGTCTGTATCTTTTATTTTAGTTTTTTTAGGTAAGAGTTGAGAGGTAAAATTCGATGCAATATTCTGTACTGAAACCACTGTAAATTTGTATCATTTGTTAGTAAAAAGACGTTGCTAAATGTTGTTTGCCAACTTTTTGGTTCCAAATCTAAAAGTTCCTGCCATTTTATTGTTGAAGTAGGAATAACATTTGTATTTAGTAAAAGTTTATAGAAATAGTTGCAACCTTTTAGGTTTGTTTGTAATTTTTGAACAATTGTTGGAACATACTGTCTTTCTAATTTTATACCTAAAGTGCCTGTTTCATTTTTATTTAAAAATTCTTTTAAGCAAGAATATAGGCTCTGAAATTTTAAAAAACAAATTTGAGGTAATTTAATTTTTTTTTTCCAATTCAATTTTTGATAGTATTTCACCATTGTCATCGAACAGATCGCCTAAAACTGTAATTCCGTTATTGTACCATGATTTGAAATATATAGGTTTGTTATCAATTTTAATATTCGAGTTATACCAAAGAGGATATTTGGGTAAGTCAGTGTTAATTATATTTAGAGATATATGTGACCAGGAAGTAAAAATGTCTTTCCAAAATGGATTAGTTGTGTTTATTTTAGAATTTAAAAACTGGTCACCGAAATCTATTAACTGTTTAGTAAAGTTATTACCGTAGCAAGCATGGACAATATCAAGCCACGGAGTATTTAAAATTAACTAAGATTCGTCTTATCCATGTGCATTTTAGAGCCATAATAAATAAATTTAGATTCGTCATTTTTAAACCTCCGTACTGATATGGCGTCACAAGTACATCTCTTTTAACCCTGTCGACATTAGAACCCCATATAAATTTAAAGAAGTCAGTGTTTATTGCCTTAATGATATTAATAGAAGGATTTGGTAGTGAGATAAATATATGTATTTGGTAGTAGTAAAGTTTTTATAACAGTAATTCGACCTATCGGACTCAAAATTCGCCGGTTTCATTGTGTTATTGAGCTTTTAATTTTAATGAGCTGTTTGTCAAGATTCAACGTGATGATATTGTTAAGTTCAATAGAAAAGTCTATGCCTAATAGAGAGAAGGAAGTAGAACCCCAATATAATTTCCATTTATCATGATGATAGACTTGATTACTGTATGTTTTAGAACCTATCCTCCACACAATCTTAGTTTTGAAGCTATTTATTTTTAAACCAGATATGCTTGCAAACTGGTCTAGGGTACCTTATGCTGAGCGAAATGATTGTTTCGATCCATCTAGGAAAAGAGTGGTATCATCGGCATACTGCGAAATGACGTGTTCTGGTTTTCCTATAACTATTCCTCCAATGAGCTTATTATTTTTAACTAAAATGGACAAAATTTCAGCACACAATATGAAAATGTAAGGGGCAATGGGATCACCTTGTCGACAACCGCGCTTAACATTGAAGGATTCAGACAGATGTCCACATTGTATAACAGAGGATAGGATATTATTGTTAAAAATCTTAATCCAATTTTTAATTGTATCGCCAAAATTAAAGAAGTCTAGGACTTTATAAACAAAAGACCAAGCAACTGAATCGAAAGCTTTTTCAAAGTCAATAAGAATTAGTAGTCCCGGTATGTCATTATTTTCGGTGTAATGAAGTAAATCAAACAAAAGCCTAGTATTTTCCCCAATGTATCTCCCTCTTATGAAACCAGTCTGAGAATTGGATATTAAAATATTTAAAACAGATTTTATTCTATTTGCTATGACACCAGATAATAGTTTATAAAATACATTTAGTAAGGTTATGGGTCGCCAGTTGGTAAGAATATGTCTTGGCTTATCACCTTTAGGGATGTAAGTTATTACTCCAAATCGCTGATCAATAGGCAGTATTCCTGTCATAAATGTCATTTGCAGCTCTGAGGATAATGGTTTTTAACTGACCCCAAAAATGCTTGTAAAAGTCAGCCGGGAATCCGCTAGACCCAGGTGATTTGTTTAATTTCATTTTGTTCAAAACTATAAGTAATTCCTCTTCAGAGATTAGTCCTTCTAAACTGTTAGATTGTGTATCGTCCAAAATAGTATAATTAAAATTTTTCAGCAGTTCGTTAAGGTCATAATTGTCTAGCTCTAATTCGCGATCATTATTAAGTGAGGCATAAAAGTGCCTGACTTGTTTTAGAATTTCTTTCTGGTCTGTAATAATATTCTCATTTCACATTTCTACCCTTTGAATTGTTTTATTCATAAAATTGTTTAGTTCTAAATTGCAGAAATATTTCCCCATCCTCAATCCATTGAGCTTTAGATCGAATTACAACACCTTTCATATAGTCATTCCGAATATTTTCAAGATCATTTTTATGTTCAGTTAGTTTTATTAGTTCTTCTGATTTTAGTTTGTTTTGGTCTGAAAGGGATTCTAATTTACAGATTTTATCAATCAAAATTTTTTCTCTACTTTTTGTTTCACCTTTTGTGTGTATAGAATACGACATAGAATTTGATCGTAATTCCATAATCCGAGATACTATATTGTAAGTCGTGTTCGTCAATATTAGGTATCATGTCTCTGTTATAAATAATAATGGCGTATTGCTGTTTAACCTGGTTAATTGTATTTTTAATAATATTTGAATAGTTTTCATCTTTTAAAAGAGTATTATTAAATTTCCACAACCCTCTGCCTTTATCAAATTTACTTACTGAAAGTTCTAAAACTACAGTTGAATGATCCGATCGATACCCCGCGTTAATCTTAATATTTTCTCTGAAGTTAAGAAAAAGTCTAATCTGGCTTGTTTCTTTGGACTCTTTTTTCGCCAAGTGTATCTTCTTAAGTCAGGGTATAAAATTCTATAGTAGTCAAGTAAATTAAATTCCGTCATAACGCTTAAAATACAGGACTTTGCTTTAGGATTGTTAATATGTAAGTAATTGACAGTATCTATTTCCGGTTTTAAAACAAGATTAAAGTCGCCACAAATTATATTAAAGTTATTTCCGAATTCTAGTACTATTCAAAAAAAGTAGGGGATATTTGATTTTTAAGTGTTATTAAAGTCACCTAATGAAACTGACGAAGAAACAAATGACAAAATGAAATGAAGTTCACATTCATCGATTTATTCCAAATGATCGTTAGACTAAGTAAGGCACAGACTGACCATTATAAGGGTAAAATGATACCCGGGGTCAAACAGCAAAGTTACCACAGCATCACAACCAAGTCAGTAACGGGTAAATCCTCCTCTGTTTGCCAAACAAGCATTGATCCGACGTGGCATACTCCTAATGAGACGTCTAAGGTCATTTTGGTCCAGATTGTCCCATTCCTGTTGCAACGCAGCAGCAAGTTCTTGGACATTGGCAGGACGTTGTTGACGTTGACGTAACCTCTGTCCAAGCATGTCCCAGACATGCTCGATGGGGGAGAGGTCGGGACTCAGTGCTGGCCAAGGTAATGTGGTGATGTTCTGTTGTTGGAGGTAACCTGTAACGATCCTGGCCCTGTGACATCTTGCGTTGTCATCCTGGAAGATGAAACGGCGGCCATGACGTCGTGCGAACGGCACAACATGGACTGCCAAGATGTTGTCCCGGTAGTACTGGCCTGTAACACGCCCTGCAACAACATGTAAAGCCGTTCTTCCAGCAACAGTGATGCCTCCCCACACCATAACAGAACCACCCCCAAATCGATCATGTCTGATGACGTTAACGTCTTGGAAGCGCTCGTTTCGACGACGCCACACCCTCCTACGTCTGTCCAAAAAATCAACAGTGAACCTTGACTCATCTGAAAACATCACATTGCTCCAGCGTCGATTATCCCAGTGTTGACGATCCCTACACCAACGACGTCTTGCCTGAATGTGATGATCTCTCAAACAAGGGATCACGCGAGGACGTCGGGCGCGAAGGTGACCCCTATGCAGTCGATTCCGAATCGTCTGGCCACTCACTCTCACACCAGTGTCTGTTTGAAGACGAGCGCTGATCTGATTTGCTGTGATGACACGATTTCTCAAGGCCAAGGTACGGATAAATCGATCCTGGGCTTGAGTTGTCGCCCTTGGTCGACCTGAGCGTGGTCTGTCCTGTACAGATTGTGTATCACGGTATCTGGACCATAGCCTGCTTATGACAGACTGAGAAACATTCATCGTCCGCGCCACAACCGCCTGTGTTGTGCCGATCTGTAGCATGCCAAGGGCACGTAACCTTTCATTTTGGGTAAGCCGACGCATATCAAAATTTGTTTTCTGGTCACTAAAACAATTAAACAGATGTTTCCACCCTGGAATTCAATGCCACAATGACTGTAACATTCAAAGTCAGAGTCGTGCAAATCTTGGGTTGGACCCCCATGATGATCCCAAGCATCACCTGCATTCCATGCGGTAGCTATTGGTGCGTTTGGGCGTCACATGTAACTGGAAATGTTTCTTCTGTTAGGTTCTATAGTGACTTTTTTCGTAGTCATTTGCATATTTTAGTATTATGCCCCCAATATCAAATATCCCCTACTTTTTTTGAATAGTATATAATACTTCTTACCAAGTCATAGAAATCAGGGCGGTCTTGATTAGGGCCGTAAATATTTAAAAGGCTCAGTCGGATTCCGTCAATATTAAGGTCAATTGCCAATAAGTTACCATTTTCATCTTTTTTGGATCGATGTATTGTAAATTCAAAATTATTTCTGAAAAGTACCGCAACACCCCTCGAATTAGTGGAATAAGAATTAAATAGACACTTATAACCTCAAAGTAATTCAATTTGAGTTTCATCTTGTGTGCTGAAATGAGTGTCTTATAAGCAGATTATATTATAATTGTGTTGTTTATAAAAATTAAAAACATCGTTTCTTTTACTTTTTGAACCTTGACCTTGACTATTAATTGTTTTTATTTTTATATGATTACTCATTAAAATATTTCTTAAATTTTAATTTAATAGAAATATGTAATATAAGAGAATGACTTGTTAATAACAAACAATAACCTTGATAGAACCATGTTTTCTTAGGTACCAAAAATATTTTGTTAAGTAAATGTAGAGGGAAAAAATAATTAAAAATGTATGTTAAAAATATAAGAAATTCTATATTTAGTTTTACCATTTTTTGTAGAAAGACTTTTTCTACAACATTTAAAGAATTGGTTTTTGAGTGAGTGAGCATACATTTTATCAGAAAGTGTACATGCTAGTGTATTGTGCCAATTAAAAGACTTGAGTGTCATTTACTTTAAAGACCAGCACAACACTCAAAACTAAACACGGTAACTTAGGATGAATTAGGTTGAAATTGTGCTTAATACACCTTAATACTTTTAGAGGTTTGAATTTATAAGTTTAGTCAATTTTAGTGACACATTCACTTGATGCAAAATATTTTCAAAGTAATAGTTAATCGACTTTGACAAAATAGTCGAGTTGAAACAGTAACCAATATGCAGTACATATATACAAATAATATAAATATTTGATTAATGGAAGTATACTAAGACGCCGAGTTGAACAATGACTAAACATTGTGGGAACAAGCAAACAAAAATTTAACAGGAGGGGAGGGGGTAGTTTAAAAGTATTTGAATTTATAAATTTAGTCATTTTCAAAACAAAAAAACAAAAAAACGAGCTTGATTCAGAGAACTGTGCTAAAGACAAAGATAATGAGAAATAATTTGACTAGGCGGGGGGGGGGGGTGTTAGATTATAATTATCGGAGTTATAAAATTATTCAATTTTAATAACTTCTTTGCTTGATCCAAAAATGTTTTAAGAAGTATAAATTAATCAACTAAGATTAAATAGCCGAATTGAACAGTGACTATATGTACAATATATGAATATACAAATAATATAAATATTTGATTAATATAGAATTATACTAAGAAGCCGAGTTGAATATTGATTAGAATAATTACACACAGGCACTTGATATCTGTACTGTTATCTAAGAATCTCTCTGCACAATAGTTAATATTTGAATTGATTTGGTTTGGTCTCTGTCGGCGTTTGCTGTAACCTTTTAATTATATCTTCTGTACTTTCAAATAGATTTATTTTTGCCCCGTGTCGGCCTTGTAGTTTAGCATAAACACTTCCGTTGTAGTACCAGGCTGATTCAACTGTTGGTATTCTTTTTACTCGATTAATTAGTTGGCTATTATGGCGAGTGATGTCATCAAAAACCTTAATGTTCCTGTCAAAGAACTTTGATCGGTTGATCATTATACTTTTTTTAATATCATTGTTTCTAAATTTAACTAAAACTGGTTTGGGTTTGGGTTTGTCCTGGAACTTACTTGGTAGATGATGAACAGAATTAGTGTAGAGCATTATCCCCAAAGGCCTACAGATTTTAATCCTTTGATCTTGTTGTTGTCATGCATGGTTTCTGAATTGTTGTTATTGCTTGTCTATATATAATTGCTCTACACATTTGTTACTGTACTTGCTTGAAAACGTTGAGAGAATACTCTTTGAAACGTCGCCCAAATAAATCAGTAATTGTTCTTCCATAAGTATGTGTTATAGTTTATTGACCTGAATACAGGTGTAGAGCAGGTAATCAGTTGTTTGAGTTAGCTTTAGTTGTGGTCACTGAAGTGTTGTAGAGCTCAGTATTTACCTGTCATGGATGAATAATCACTACTGATAATCTTCAGAAAAATTAATTTGTCCAAATTCAGCAAAGTTTGTATTTTAGATTAGAATTTTTTTTTCTATATCATTTCTCTAGCTTCTTAACTTTATCTGTACAAATTTTTACAGCTCACACTCATTTACAAATTGTATAAATGTTAAAACATTGTAGACAGTCTTCCAGGTGTGACTTGCCAGGTAGCCATGCTAAATACCTTAAATCCATGACTATTTATCATATCACAACCTGCATAGGTATTTGCATTTCAATATCCACGTGTATTTTTTCTAGTAATTTTCGAAAAGTACAAAGATATATAAGTTAATTTTGTTTTTGTTATTGTGGGGTATTATATATTATCTTCGAAGTCTATAATTTTTGAGTCTTTAAATTGCATAATAAAATCCTTTCATTGCATAGTTATATATCCTATTTTAAAGAAAATACTTATTTTATAGATCTATATTCTTTTTTCTTCTTTACAATTTACAATGCTGTATTCCCAGTCTTAATTTCAGAGAAAATAGCACAAATGTATTTATTTTTTAAATCTAAGATTACATATAATTATATTTTATAGGCCTATATTTCATATTCTTCTTTACAATTCAAAATTGTGTATTTTCATTGTTTAATTAATAAAAAACAGTCCGTATTTATTCTTTAAAAATATAGACCTTATAAACCAATTGTTTTTACTTTTCTGTAATTTCACAGTTAATTTTAGGGGAAAAAAATCAACATGTGTTGTGCACTTAGTTTTTTCTTTGGTCTTTTGGTCAGCATAGTCTGGAATTTTTTAATCTTTATTTGTACAAATTATAGACTATTCGACCCATGTGTATATGTGTCCAACTTTATTTTATTACCTTTTCTTCGCTGATATTTAAAATGAGATAATATTTTAGTGGATTCTGTATATTGTTATGTATGACAAAAACCCTCCATCGCATAGGCCTCATCCTATTTTCTTATTTAAAGAACCCTGCTTATTGCATAGGCCTGCCTATATCCAATTTACAATTCTGTATCTTCCATGATAATTTAAGAGAGAGAGAGAGAGAGAGAGAGAGAGAGAGAGATGGGATTTAACGTCCATTCGACACAAACTACGTCATTTCGGAACTAAAACATGGTTCAATTTTATTTCAGTAATTCGCTTGTGCGTAGCGGTCTTTAGTAGTGGGAGGACACTGGAGGACCCGGAGAAAACCCACGAGGTTGGACAGGCGACGCTACTCCCTGTCACTTACAACCGGGGATTCGAAACCACGCCAGTTGACTCATTGACAGACCTTATGATACAGCTCGCACGTTTAATTTAAGAATAAATAATGCAAATTTATTCTTTTAAAAATCCCAAGATGTATATTTGGTATTGTGGACTCGGCAGTCAGCAATTTTAGAGTCTTTAGGGTATCCATTTTCTTTTTATTACTTTCTATTTACTTTCTGTATATAAATATAAATACATATATATACAGAAAAACAATGACATGAAGATATATATATAAGTATACAAATATGCTTGTTATGGGGGCTAATTTAAGTAGTCCTTTACCATAACTTTATGTCTGGACATAATCTATAAAGCCAATCTGTTTTCATTTGCTGTTCTTTTCACTCTTGAATTTAATTCTCATTTCTTCCTCTACGATGTGAAAAGTTTAATGAAAATCATTTAACAAGTGACTGGCATGCGACGTTATTAATAATATTATAAATAACATTACGGCACAACGCCATACTATTAATAATATTATAAATAACATTACGGCACAACGCCATACTATTAATAATATTATAAATAACATTACGGCACAACGCCATTCTATTTGTAATGAATAATATAATTTTGATTAAATTATGTCTTAACAATGTATACAATTTTCCATTTGTTATTTAATTTTAATAAACTATTTTATTTTTTTACCTTTACTATTTGTAACCTACCATTATAGTCCTATTTTCCACATGCATATTAACCCAATATTACCTATGTCGTTATTACCTAAATACACTCACAGAAAATATTATTTAAGGATCAATTTACCTACCCATAATAATAAAAATCTTCAGTTTTTGGCCAAAATATTTTATTAGTATTTTTTTGTGACGGAGAAACAATATATTTTGAATTCTGAAATAACCATAAAATGTTAAAAATATAATTTTTGTGTGAAAACAAAAACCAAACTATAATGACAAAGAAAATGTAAGATGAAGCTATTGTTTTTTTATTATAGTTTTGATTTTTGATTTTAAAAGATTGGCTAAGTGGGTAAGACGCTAGCTCGCTAGCCTGGAGGTCGGGTGTTCGATCCCTGCATTGGCCAAGAAAGTTCATCCAGATTTTCCAGCGTGGTTCTCCCTTGTCAGTGATGCAGGACGGAGGGGCTGACAAGGAAAGCTGTCTAGTCGTTCGGATGGGACGAAAAACCGAGGTCCCGTGTACACATTGGCGTGCACGTAAAAGATCCCTTGGCAGTTGGAATTCGATATAAGAGTAGGCCGTAGTGCCGCAGTCCGGGCAAAATTTCCCTCATAGCACACTGTATGGTGTATGCCCGTCTTCTTTAGCCCAGCATAGGAGCAGAACAGTAGGACGTTAAACCCCATTTCATTTCATTTCATTTTCTGGTGTATTCTACCAGAATATGTTTACTATATTTATTTTTAATCTTTATAAATGCCCAAACTGTATCATAAAATACATAAAATCTATTTCTGTTTTTCGGATGCTTTAAAGTCACATTTCTAATAGGACTAGCCATCTCTAACTGTGTAATCTGAGACAACTTTTGGTGTAGATTATGAATTTAGCATCACATTCATTGTCCAATGCATATAATACTGTTCGCGCCACCAGGTGGCAAAGTGACTATTGCACAACCTCCAAACTATTCACTTTTATTTTCAGTATTTCCACAGCCTCTGGCAAAGTCACTATTGCATACACAACCTCCAAAATTGGCATAGTTAATGTCAGTTTGTCTTATATCCATTTACAAAAGATTTCGAGTCGATGGGATATATACTTTTCTAAATATTCAGTCTTGAAATTCAATGCACACTGAAAACGTACAAAATATACCCATTTTCACCATGTGGGACAGAGGTTAAAATTCTGAAAAAAGTTTGATAATAAAACTTCAATTACTATACTATAACACACATTGAATTCCATCTTGTGTATTTGATGGCTTATATTTTTAATTGGCACTTGAAATATGTGCGGTGATGAAGTTTTAATGGCTGTTATCAAAATTGTTTCTTTTCATATTGATTTTAAAATAACTTCCAAATGGGTTTTGATGATCAGATTAAAATTATTTCTGAAAGACTTAAACCCCTCATATTTGTCATTTTAGATCAACTCTTAACATAGAAAAAGAAAAAAAAGGCTCTTTTGGGATCCAGGGAGTATCGTTTCGATTTAGGTTTACTTTTAAAAACAGGTGAAAACTTGTTTTGTCTGCTTAGTTTCACTATCACTAAACGCCTCAAAACTACAGGTCGCAATACCTAACGCATCGTCTGTGAAACTATTGTTTTGGGGACGTGCCCGACCCCCAGGGACAGAGAGCCACGCTCAATTTTTGTATGTGTTAGTTTGTCGCCTATAAGCCACACTTTTTAATGGTTTGTTTTGGAAGTGTGTATACGGTATTCCTTATACCCTAAGAATGATCGCTATTGCCTTTTGTGCATGACCAACCCCCAGGGGCAGAACGACGCCTATTTTTTCTTTGTGTGTCTGTATGTTTTGATTATCTTGAAAACCTTTCATACTTATTCCTTATACCTTTAGGAAGACTGCTATTATTTTTGGTGCATGCCCGACCCCCAGGGCACAGCAATGCCCATTTTGTTATGTTTATCGCTTAGGGGCTGCAATTCTGAATGGATCATCCTGGAACGTGACAGGAGTCGGGCATACACCAAAAGTTCAGAATTGCAGCCTGTGGACGATAACACAAAAACAATTATTGTGTTAGCGTGCCCCTGGGGGTGGGGATGCACCAAAAATAATAACAGTCACCCATTGGGTATAAGGAATATATATGAATAGTTTTCAAGACAATCCAGTAAGAATTGCGGCCTATTGGCAAAATACATAGACACACAAAGAATAAATGGGTGTGGCTGTGACCTGGGTTGGGCATGCACCAAAACAATAGAAAACATTGCCGGTAGTTTTCAGGTGTTCAGTTATATTGTAACAGGATTACTGTACTTTCAACTTTCTAAGCAGACAAAACAAGTTTTCCCCTGTTTTTTGAAAGCAAAATTAAATTGAAACGATACTTCCTGTATCCAAAATGAGTCTACATGTATATTCTTATTCTACATTATAAGTTGCTCTAAAATGACAAATATGAGGGGCCTAAGTCTTTCAGAAGTAATTTTAATCTGATTGTCAAAGCCCAATATTCCAATTTGTAAAGCGGAATAATCATTTTGTTTCTCATTTTGGAAACCAAATAAAAATTAGAACAATACAATGTAGATCCAAAAGGATTGCACATTCGTAATTTACGCAAACATTTACTCTAAATAGACACGTTTGAGGGGTATAGGTCATTTGTTCCACATTTTGCCACCCAGTGGCACGATCAGTATGCATTGGGCAATGGCTGTGATGCTAAATTCATAATCTGCATCAAATGCTATCTTAGATCACAAAGTTAGAGAAATCTACTCCTATTAGACATGTGCGTTTAAAGCGTCCGAAAACCTGAAAATAATTACTGCATATGATCCGTTTCAGTACCCTAATTTCAAATGGCCATATCTCGGCGAATTTTCGACCTAGAGAGGGAGAATTTTGGATTTGTTAGCTTAAGAGCATGCACTATAACGTATATTTTTTTGATATTTTTTTGGGTGGGGGTCATGTTCCAAACTTTCCGAAATTTGGTCCACTTGACATGGAATATGTACAGTAATTATATTACCGATTTATCTCGGCAATGGAGCATTACAAGTTCAAATTTGAATACTGTACAGATTAATTTTGTTTGGTCTTTTTGTCATATATGTAGTTTTATAGCCATTTTCAACATACATCTAGACCTATATTCTATTTTCTTTTTTCCCTTCTGTATTTTCGACTATTAATTATATTAGGAAAAAAAATGTTCAATTATAGATAAGCTACTTTTCTTCAGTCTGTAAGTTCAGAGTATTTATATATAAACATAATACACACGCACGCACAAATAACCCATTTTCTTTTATATTTTATGTGGTCTTACATGATATGATTTTCATAGCCTGTCTTTCTAGTGGATAAACATATATATAAGTTACATATTGTTTAATAATTTAATAACCTTTCATTGCATCATAGGCCTATATCCTAGTATCTTAACAAAACTGACACAGTTATATGGGACAACAATCACTGGTTTATTATACACAAGTAAACTTGAGGGTCTATATATATGTACTTGAATATATTTCCCTTCTGGTTTACTAAGCTGACGTATACACTTAGTATCTTCTGTAAGAAATGCTCAGGCCTATATCAATTTTCTTCTTTACAGTTTACAATGCTGTATTTCCAGTCTTAATTTCAGAGAAAATAGCATAAATGTATTTTTTTTTTAAATATAGGATTACATTATATAAAATATTTTAAAGTCCCATAATATTTTTCTTTACAATTTAAATTTCTGTATTTTCATTGTTAGTTTTGGGTGAACAGGGATATTGAGAATGGACTTTTTCTATAATTTAGCTCGTTGTTATTGAAGTAATCAGTAACTAATTATATTGTTGTCATTTTTGTCATAATATTAAATATATGAAACATATTTTAAATACTGTTACCATTCACGTGATGGTCCGGATGAGTGGAGAATAATGGTCTGAAATTGTCCAGAATCTGGTCCGAAAGAGTCACTCAAGAATCGGCAAATAATCTGGCCCGAATGAGCCATGGACAGAATCAGTCGATTACCTACACCAATACTTTTGTACTTAGGTTATTAGCATACCACTTGAAATAAGGATTTTACATAAGGATGGTTTGATGGGCAATTCTTGATTTTAAGGATTTCTTGAAATGTTTTATTCATCTGGGCCCTGGGGTAGTGAATTGATTCTTTATATTCAGTTTTAGTTTTTTCTCTGGTTTATATAAATAATATGTCCTAACTTTGTAATTAATACACACGCTTATGTTTTGATTCCTAACTGTACAGGGCCCTGTTTCACAAAAATAGATTTTAACTAAAATCAAACTGAAATTTCAAATTTTATGCGTTTCACGAAGATCGATTGTAACTTAGAATGTAATTTTAATAGATTTTAGTTAAAATTGCTTGCGCTCGCGCAGTGCACAATTCCGGTGACGGCACTTAGTGTGTAAGCTTTCTAACTTCTGAACTGAAAACTGTTGCCAGGTTGAACTAACCGTTACAATACCAATGAGGAGAGTTTCATACGTTGTAACAATGTCTACACATGGTCAGACAGTCATAGATATAAATCAGTTTATTGGGTGTTATTCGTTTTAACTCAAACGATTAATCTAGACTAAAGTATTGTCGATTTTTAAAAGTATTTAATAACTTTTAAATACACGAAATAACCAATGTTTCGATGCCCAGATTTGAAATGTTAGTCCCATGGACCCTTTCAATAATAATTTGAAAATGCCAAAGTACCACACTCCTTATTGAATAATGCCTATCTATCCACAGGTATTTGACCTTCTAATCGTATATATATGCATACACCATACCGAACTAGACAATATATAATAAAAAAAAAGAAATAACCTAGTTTGTGTCTAGTGGACGTTACCCCCCCCCCCCTCTCTTTCTCTCATTTTAAACAATTGTAGGCCTACAACAAAAAACAAAGGGAGAGAGGGAGAGAGAGAGAGTGAAAGAGGGAGAGAGAGGGAGGGAGAGAGAGAGAGAGGGAGTGAGAGAGAGGGAGAGGGGGCTGACGTCCACTCGACACAAACTAGGTCATTTCGGGACTAACATATGGTTCAGTTTTATTTCAATAATTCGCTTGCGCTTAGGGGTCTTTAGTAGTGGGAGGAAACCGGGGGACCCAGAGAAAACCCACGAGATGGACAGGCAACTCCTTGTCACGTACAACCGGGGAATCGAAACCACGCCAGTTGACTCAATGACAGACCTTTATGATACCTACGCACGCTGTAACCATTCGGCCATCCAACCCCCACATGTTAAGAGGAATCACCAACAGGATTTTTACAGTGGATAACAAACAAATTATACATTCGATCCAGATTAAACATACATACAATAGCTAAATCTTAGTATTGCAGGTCTTTCTTTAGGCCTGAAATGTTATATAAACTATTAATTAGACCATAATAAAATCTCTATGTCATCTTATACGTCCGATTTTCATTGGATTTGAATCCGATCTGCAGAGGGTTTAAAAACGCAAAAGTGGATAATCCAGACTTTGTTAATTATCGCGACAGCGCTAACAATGACAATCGAGGCTACAGTGATTTTAAAATAAGGTTTTATCGGCTTAGATTGAAGCAATTTGACTAAAATTTTCATCCTATTCTCTTTACATTATCTAGCTTTTAACTAGTATAACGAGAACTTCAAGCTCTTTAACTAATCTTCCATGATGTATCTTTAAGCAAGGTGTAAAATAAGAAAAAAACATAGCAGAATTGTGCAAATCAAGATAAGGCAACGGTTTAAATTATCACTTGAAGAAAAAAACCTATAAAATATTCTCAATATTACATGAAAACTCCTAAAACTCGAATTACTATTAACAAAAGGCCTACATGGATTATCAACTAGAAATGTAGCGATCCAGAATCCGTTATAAAACCCAACCCGAACCGCTTTACCGATTTATTCAAATTTAATATAAAAAAGCAAAATTTGAATTGAATAAAAAAAAATATGGTAGTCGCAGACTTTAGTTCTAATATAAATTGAAACCGTCAATTTCATCTCATGTTGAAAGGGAAGTAACTCCGTTAAAATTAATAAACTAAACTACCTAATTCCCTAATCTTATGAATAATGTTGAGATAAAACCGATTTTGTCAATATTAACGAATTAAGTTTTTGTAGAAAAATAAATATACATGTATAATGATATGTCAACTTTCAGAAATCGTATCACAATATATTTTTTAATGTAATTAACGCAATTTATCGATGTCTTGTGCCTATACATTGAATATGAACCGGTTAGTTTCAAACGCAAAACGCAATACTTCTGATTCTCGATCATAAAACCTCTTTTGATTTAAAGATAAAAGACACGAGAGAGTTCTTTATTGAGTTTAATCAATATTCGATATCAGGTTACAGAATCCCTTTTAAATATTTTGTAAATTTGTAATGATCAGACTTGTAATTATCTTCCCCATTGAATCAGTTTTAAGGCCTACAACATTCGATTCGATTCTTGCCCAATAAACGGTCAATAACCATTGCCTTGGAAAGAGGAGAATAGAAAAGGGTTGAAAATAGCTACATAAAACGGTCCGCCCTATTTCGTTTGAAATTGTTTACCAAGATTTTTTCTATAGTGTTGGCTGAGACTAGATGAAGATGACACCTCTTTGATTCTAAACTTATTAAGATATGTAGTTATAAAATATAATTTCCATCAGATAAGATCAGTGGTATTAATCAGCTAAATGTACGTTAGCTTAGCTTTTCATTTAAAGATACTTTCCCAGTAAAGTATTTATTGGGTGTTTATTTCCAATAAAAGTGTGGCAATTTACAGATACTTTAAGTGGTATTAAACAGGCATTATCCAAGAGCCAAGTTTGCCTATTGCAGGTCTTTCTTTAGGGCTGAAATGTTATCTAAATTATTAATTAGACATTAATTAACAAAACAAGACCATAATCAACTCTCGATGTCATCGCTAGTCTGTGATATTTACTGGATTAAGATCCGATTTGCTGCTCAACTTTTATTCATGAAATGATATTAGAGACTATGTTTATTTTTTATCGTACCGACTTTAGTAATGATGATCGTGGCTAGACCGAAAATTCTTCCATAATGCCCCTTTAAACTGTAATATAGAACTTGAAACCTTGATCTTCCCCTTTAATCTGTAATATAGAACTTGAAACCTTCATCTTCCCCTTTAATCTGTAATATAGAACTTGAAACCTTCATCTTTTTTCCATATAATCATATCATTCGTACATGGAATATCTGTCAGCACAAAGCAAAACCAGAAACTGTGGGTCTACTATCGTCTACCCACCTATAGCACTTAGACAATGAACAATAGAACTAGGCCACACAATTTACATACTCTCCCCGAATCCACGATGAATTACACTTCATTCCTTCATATGCTAATAGATATAAAACCCTCGACCTTATTTTTGTCTTGACAGCTAACATGTCCAATGTCACAGATCGTTTTGACGTCTTATTAAATCCTTTATCAAATAACACAGCTGTCAATTCTGTCATCTCTTAATGTCAATACTGTGTTATTTACATTTCCATGTGATATTATGAGACCTAATAATACAATTTTGCTCTGTAATTAATTGTTATGGTTGGAAAGTTGGAGGGGTGGGGTGTAGAACGATAAGATCATGTTTTTTGTTAGGTTTTTTTTTTGTTTTTTGGGGTTTGTTTGAGAGGCATTTGAGAATGTTTTTGTATGTCCTAAATCAGCCACCGTACATAACTCTGTAGTCTTCAAATAATAATATTTATTTGTGGTTTAATATTTCATTAGGACACTAACTACCATTACCTATTGCAAATGAAATGAAATAAAATTGTGTTTAATATTCTACTGTTCTGCTCTGAACTTGGCTAATGAAGACGGGCATACGCCATACACTGTGCTATGATGGAAATTTGCCCGGTCAGCAGCACTACGGCCTGCTCTTATATCGAATTCCAACAGTCAAGGGATATTTTACGTGCACGCCAATGTGTACACGGGACCTCGGTTTTTTGTCCCATCCGAACGGATAGACAGCTTTCCTTGTCAGGCCCTCCGTCCTGCATCACTGACAAGTGGGAACTATGCCGGAAAATCTGGATGAACTTTCTCGCCCAATGCATGTATTGAACATGCAATCTCCAGGCTAGCGAGCCAGCGTCTTACCCACTTAGTCACCGTGACCCCATATTGTAAGGGACCATGGCCACAGATCACCAATAATTTCCCCCTTGACTTTTATGTTAATTCTCGTCTCTTAGATCGGCTCTAACTTTTTCCCAAATTTTCGTTGGATAAAACGTTTTCTACCACCACTTGCCCAGTATGAGATTCATCATGACAAACTTGATATACACAAGCAATTGATATGCAATTTTCCGCCCTACATTTCAACCTAACCAACCTTGTATCCATCCGCCTCAAAATCATGAATATTTACCAAAACCTGGCAGAAGGTGTATATTGAAACCTTTTTCTTCGATTCTACACCAAAAAGTCAACAAGGGGGATAAAGAGAAAGGGGATAAGGACTAAAAATAGCTTTGGCCCTTGGTGGGCTGTGTTCTATAGTAATGGTGTTACCCATCTTACATTTTGAACATATCACTGGAATATTCAGCCATTTATCTTTTTTCTGCGACATTCAACAAAAATATTTACAAAACCATAAATTATATCAACCATCTGAATTTCCGAATGAAGGAACTTCTGTATAAGCCTAATCTACTTGGTAGACGGGTCGATGAACACTAGTCGTGTCCAAAGTGCGATAAACATTATTCGCAATATGATAACAGCAAAATGTCAGTTAAATCAATTTAGTCAATGTTTTGTCAATTTATTATTCTGAAGTAATCATTGAAAACCGCAAGTAGCCTAATCACATGAATGAGAAGCCTAATCACGTGAATGGGAAATTTTCATTTGCCTGTAAAAACTGAAATTTTCTTCCATAGGAGAATAAATGCTGAAAGGTCGTATTATTGATTATGTACGATCTGACATTCAGAATAAAAACCACAGTAAAAAAATAACACGACATTATATTTGGTTAAATGGATTCACATAATTTGTTTATCGCCTATAAAATATTGAGAGGCTGTAATTACGGGAGACGTGTGAATGTGGTAGAATGTACCATAGACACTGCGGTATGGAATCATTAAAATAAATTGTTTGGTGCCCGATAATTGTTTTGCCTATTAAATCGTATTGATTGTTTGGACTAAATATATGTTAGTGTTCCGTTATCGACCGACAGCCCAATGTTCTAATAGACAGTTTTTAGCGGCCATAATGGAAGTTGACAGTACACACTAATGGCTTTTTCAAAAGCTTATTATTTATTATTTTTAAACATACATTATGCAAAAGATAAATCTGCCTAATGCAGATCGTTCTTTAGACCTGAAATGTTATCTAAATTATTAATTAGACATTAATTAACTTATCCAGACTATAACCAACTCTCGATGTCATCGTTAGCCTGCGGTAATTGCTGGATTAGGATCCGATCTGCTGGTCAATTTTCATTCATGATTAAATCAAGAAATGGATAATCGAGACTGTGTATTTTATCGTACCGACTTTAGTAATGATGATCGGGGCTAGGCTGGAAATTCAATCACTAAACTCTCAGTTGAGAGTGGATCAATTTGACTGAAATTTCCAGCAAATTCCCTTTACATCATCTAGTTTGTAACTACTGTATTATAGTGAGAACTGCCAGCTCTTTATCTTATCTTCCATAATGCATCTTTAAGATTTGTAGCTTGCTTTTTAGTTCCAGTCTTCTGGGAGGTTTTGGTTATTTTGGGGGGAGTTTACCGATTTCTGAAAGTTAGGTATTGACATATTTGGCTAACGCCAAAAAACACGAAGCTTTTTCCGAGGATTTCCGATCCTTCAGCCGATTGACTTATTAATTTGATGTCCGCCTCACGCCTCCCAAATAATAATAATTAATTTTGAACATTGATCTATTTTTCTTTAATTAAATCATGCCATTTTTAGATATCCTCGTGGTTTCTGTAATATAGAACTTGAAACCTTGATCGTTTTTTCAATTTAATCATATCATTCTTACATGGAATATCTGTCAGTATCCATTCAACAGCAAAATAGACTTGGGTTATTTCTGATATAATCTGATTACTATACAGATCTATATTTCGTTTCATTTTTATACTTTCGATGGCCTACACTACATGAAGATCTGACCGGTTGTAGTGGAAGGTTCGTCAGACCCTATGACGTCAGGCATTGATTAATCAATCGGTGTTGACGTTTAAAGTGGTTTACCCACAGTTCCGTGCACAGCACTCCAAGAACACAATGTAACAGACCGTTGTATTGGCTCATACCTCACATCAAACAGAAAGCCTGTTATATAACAACTCTTCCAGATCCTAATGTTGTGAAGATAAGTAAAATGAAATTTTGAACTATAAAAAACGAAACGAAATAGGATCTGAAATGAAGTAAAACTTAATGTTCGGCACCAGTATTCGAATATTCAATCCCGGAAATCATGCCTTTCAATATTCGAATATTCAATCCCGGAAATCATGCCTTTCAATATTCGAATATTCAATTCTGGAAATCATGCCTTTCAATATTCGAATATTCAATCCCGGAAATCATGCCTTTCAATATTCGAATATTCAATTCTGGAAATCATGCCTTTCAATATTCGAATATTCAATCCCGGAAATCATGCCTTTCAATATTCGAATATTCAATTCTGGAAATCATGCCTTTCAATATTCGAATATTCAATCCCGGAAATCATGCCTTTCAATATTCGAATACTGCACTGGTATTTAATATTCGAATATTGGTCTGATTTTCAAATATTTGTTACAAAATAAACGTGATCTATCGCAGCTAGTTTCTTAGAGGAATAACTATTTTGTAGTTGCGACTCTTCATTAGGGAGATATAGCTGCTCTGAAATGGCATTATAATCACAGATATGGGCTCCAGCAGTTGGTCCACAGGCCCTTGCAAGTTTCTGCACATATTGGTCCAGGTTGGAACACGTCAGGCAATCATCAGCACTGGCTTCGTAGTGTTATATTGTTCACTTTTGTAAATACAACTTATTCAACCAAAACGATATTTTTATGTATATACGTACATGTAGTCAGATGTTCGACTTGTCTATACCGATATGGTGTTAATCCTATATAATCCTATAAACAATAGAGTTAATTAGAATTGTTTAATTAATAGGATTAACCACTTTGAGGTATGGAGTATACATGTAGTAGGTAGCAACCCGGGCAGGTTGTTTATGAGTTGGTAACAAGTTTCTATAGTTTTAACATGGCAACGTGGGATATATAAATCCAAGAAACTTGTCTACTAGCCATAAACTTATTAGAGCCTTACCAGTTGTTCCTTCTCTTTAGGTATGTGTATATTATACTGTATATGATGTTTTATATTTAGTATTTCATTACAGGTTGCAGTATAGCTTTTTGATAACTCCCGTAAATAGTTTTTATTTCATAGTTCAAACGTAAATAGTTTCTATATTTCATATTTCAAACGTATAATTATTATTTCGGTTATTATTTCATTTTCATTTATATTTGATGTTTTATACTTCTTACGTTTGTAAATTGTTTTGCTTATATTTAATGATATAAACTTATTAGAGCCTTACCAGTTGTTCCTACTCTTTAGTTCCAGCCCCGTATAGTATAGAGACTGATTATTAGACAGAGATCGTCCCTATATTAGTAGTGTTAACTGGAAAGTGAAGGAGCATTTATTTCTATAAGTTGCTACGGATACCAGCCAACTAGGGATACAAGCTGCCAGCAGTGTCGGGGGGGGGGGGGTTGGATGGCCGAATGGTTAGCACGCGCGCGCTGTATCACAAGGCCAGTCATTGAGTCAACTGGCGTGGTTTCGAATCCCCGGTTGTACGTGACAAGGAGTAGTGTTGCCTGTCCAACCTCATGGGTTTTCTCCGGGTCCTCCGTTTTCCTCCCACTGCTAAAGACCCCTATGCGCAAGCCATTATTGAAATAAAATTAAAAACCATATGTTAGTCCCGAAATGACCTAGTCTGTGCCAGCAGTGTCATCTTGGTAGGGGGGAGGGTGGGTGGGGGGGGGGGGTGGGGGATGGGCATGGAAATGCTTATTTGTGACATAAAAGGGAATAAACCCACATATAACCAGAGACCTGTGGTAATATCTTATTCGATGTCTGTAAATAAATGTATGGCAAATTTGGTATATGGAAAATAGAGACATACAACCATAGTAGAAAATACTTGATTCCCTGAAAACAGCCATGGAGAGCACGCTCAGGGACAGCAGCATGTTGCCATGTTATCTACTCGAGTGACGGTGGAAGTGCTTTGTATATGATGATCGAATGGCTAGTGGCTTTGAGAACAGCGAAACACTTAAACGTATGCAGATTATCTTGCGGGTGGCATGGTTTCCATTCCAAGCTTGTACGTGGCAAGGAGAAGAGTCGCCTGTCTATCCTCGTGGGGCTTTCTCCCCCCCCCCCCGCCCCCGCCCCCGCCCCCCGCGCAACCGGATTATTGAAGAAGTACTGTTGTAGCGTACGTTAGCCCCCTAAATCCCCCCCCCCTCTCTCTCTCTCTCCTTATTACAATAACTAAACCCGTACTAACTATAGTTTGCTCAAGCGAAAACTTGAAAGGATCCAATGTACATAACACCGTGACGGTTATATATGTCAATCTGATAAGCTTTATACCACGGTGTAGGTTATTTGTATATACCACAGTATAGGTTATTTCATTATTGATGCATATTACAAATATCATCTATTTGTTAAGGTTAGCTCAATTTTTGTCAAGGTCGCTGAGATGTAAATAAGGTTAGGGAACCTGATTGTTTGTGTGCTTAAATTGTACGTTAGGGTAAGGGTAAGCATTGGGACTAGATCCAGGGTTAGGGTTAGGGTTGGGATTAGCGTTAGCCCTGTTTACATCTCGTGATTCTTGACGAAAAATTGAGCTGGCCTTATCATTTAGCACTAACCATATATCCTGACAATGTATATCACACTATACGGTGAAGGTTATATTTGTATAATAAATGGCCAGTGCAATCACAATAATTACTAACTGAATCATTAATACACAAAAAACACATACTTATGGAAAAACAGCTACTTATTTATTTGGGCGACGTTTCGAAGAGTATTCTCTCAACGTATTAGCTTGATAACGTTGAGAGAATACTCTTCGAAACGTCGCCCAAATAAATAAGTAGCTGTTTTTCCATAAGTATGTGTTTTTTGTGTATTGCTCTACCTAGTTACTAAATGCCTCTTAAAGATTGAATCATTAATGTTTTCGGTGCAATCATAGAAAAAGAACGAAAAAACCAAAAAATACTTGTATAGGATGGTCTTAAACATTTGACCATGACTGTATATTGAGAAAGGTGTATGTAATGCCCCCGTCAGAGCGGGTTGGCGTCCTTACTGCGCTGCTGGGACCGTACGGTGACCGTACGGCGACCAGAAAATGCACAAGGTCGCCGGCAAACGTGACCACAACGCGAGAAAATGTCCCAAAAAATTACAAACTTGAAAAAAGTCGCTTTCTCACAGCTTTCCAGGTATGATCGTAGAACCTTGGCGTTATTTTTGAACATGCTCAAAACAAACGATTTCTAGCGTTTCCACCATGCTTTTACCACGCTTATGGAGATCTTGACGCGCTCCGAGACCTTTTTCCGTCGCCGTAGCAGCACAATAAGGTCGCCACCCCTGACTGACGGGGGTATTAGAACAGTTAATCCAATGGGGAATATGCTAGCAATCCGTGAGTATAGAACACGTTGAGAATAATAAATGTGCTGTCAATCTGAGAGTATATATAACACGTTGAGAATAATGTATGTACTGTCAATCCGTGAGTATATAACACATTGAGAATGTATGTACTGTCAATCCGTGAGTATATAACACATTGAGAATGATGAATGTACTGTCAATCTGAGTGAGTATATAACACGTTGAGAATAATGAATGTACTGTCAATCTGAGAGTTTATATCACATGGTAAGCGTTAAGGGGACAGTCTGTGAGATCACTTCGGTGGAAGCGGACGTTAAATAAAGCTATTTCACACACATTTCAAATCGACCCGAATTTGAGCAAAATATTACACCAGGGCTCTGCATATTAAAAGTCCCGTCATCTTTTGCTATAATATGATGAAGTCTCAATTCCCAACTGGACGGGAATATTCGGAAAATGACAAAGTTTGTACCAAATGATGCTATAATGATGTGTTATATGTTAGACGCAGAGAATGGTTCCTGTTAGTGATTCCACTATTAGTGCTGTATTCGGATATCCTATTTGTAAATTCAGTTCAATTGAACTGATATCACTAAATTGAATTTATTCCTTTGTCAGAATCTATGGGCGTGTGAAATTTGAAATCGTATATACAGCCATGTAGTTAATCAATGAACAATTTAACCAAATTCCACGTGACCCACGGAGATAATTCTTTTTTTTTATTATTTAATCTATAACATCCACAGCAACTGATCGTGGATTTTATTGAATTTATTTCACTGCCAATAAATCATGGTGCAGTGGTTTAAACAATATCCAACAAGAAGTGGAATCTAGTTTGTTAATAATTGATGGAATCGTCCAACTCGCCCAAACTAACATATCGACAAACCCAACCTGTAGTAGAATGTTGAGGACAGCGAAGCTAGTATATAACGTAGTATAGCGTAGACTCGACTCTATTTATGTGTACTCTATTCGGTGTGTCGCATGGTTTGGCTTTCACGTTTTACATGTTGTAGTGATAGGATATCATTACTTCAATACGTACGATCATCCTAGATTAGTTAATTTCACCGGGTCTCTTTACTGTAATGGCTGATATTAAGGAACTCACAGTGAAAGTCTAGTAGGAAATAGTCAAGGTCGACGTTAGTTCTTATATGCAGGTGAGTTGAATTTTGAATTTACGTCACGACAAAGCACTGATTAAATAAACCACAAGAACTCAGATCATAGATCAAATTATGTAGGAAGGTTCAACTCTCCCCAGAGTAGGACTTACATTTTTACCTGCTAATTTTGGTAAAATTATGTAGCAAGTTTTAACCCTTCCCAGAATAGGATTTAATCTTATAGAGGAGAGATCCTCGGTTACATTTTTACCTGCTAATTTTGGTAAAATTCAAACAAAACTTCCTGTCGCGTTCTATAGCCAGAAACAAGATCGGGCCCCACCGAGAAGGGCCAGGGGATAACTCATTTCATTTGTTTCGTTGTACGTATTCTTTTATCTGTATTCGTACACTGAGATTTATAGATTTATGTTGTGACAAAATTTGATTTGAAATCCCCATGCTTGTGTCAAACTAATCTATAATTTCAAGCTCGTCTCTTGATTAACTAACCTGAAATGGACTGGTTTACTACATATCGTGATTGGGCTTAACCAAATAATATGTCTAGGGATTATTGAATTAAAAACCGTATAACATTTTCCGCTATGGCAATTCGAAATGTATTTTCTTGGAGAGAGAGAGAGACGAGAGAGGGGGGGGGGGGGGGGTAACGTCCACTCGACACAAACTAGGTCATTTCGGGACTAACGTATGGTTCAATTTAATTTCAATAATTCGCTTGCGCGTAGCAGTGGGAGGAAACCGAATGATCCACAGAAAACCCACGAGGTTGGACAGGCGATCCTACAATCGGGGAATCGAAACCACGCCAGTTGACTCAATGACAGACCTTATGATACAATGCGCACGCGCTAACCATTCGACCATCCCACCCCGTATTTTCTCGGCGTAAACTAGATATCATGTGTTCATTGCTAACTCAATATATGAAGGTGAATACCGGATTTTGCGCACAAAAAGAACGCGAGAGAATTAAATGTTGGATGATATAAAAAGGGTTCCGCTTTGCAAATATGTGCCAGTTTATTATTATGTACACGCTGAAATGACTCCATATCCACCGACCTTTGAAATTACTTGAATCGACAACAGACAAGTTGACGAGAACTTGACACAACTTACACACGTATTGTAATCTTTTGTTTAAACGAAAGGGCTTGAGACATTGAAAGATCCTGAATTACTCGGAACTGCAATAGACTTGACGAACACACGCGCTCATTGAATTTTTTGTTTAAAGATACATTATGGGAGATTCGATAACGCGTCGGCAGTTCTCACTATAATAGTTAAAAACTAGATAATGTAAAGGCAATTTGCTTAAAATTTCATTTAAATTGATCCACTATGAACCAAGAACTAAGCGATTAGAATTTCCGCCTAGCCTCGATCATCATTACTAAAGTCAGTACGATAAACATCATAGTCTCGATTATCCATTTAATCCTTAAATCGTGAAGGAAAGTTATGCAGTAAATCGGCTCATAATCCACTAAAGATCACGGGCTAGCGGTGCCTTCTAGAGTTGATTATGGTCTGGATAAGTTAATTAATGTCTAAGTAAGAATTTAGATAACATTTCAGGCCTAAAGAAAGACCTGTAATAGACGGATTTAGCTCTTGTTGAATAATGTATGTTTAAATTAAACCAGTGGGCTTGTGTCTCCATTGTTCGGTTGGCCTTTGCAAATGAAATGGGGGTCAACCTTCTACGTTTCTGCATCAGTTGCTCCTTGGACCCAAGGTTTTTTTTCCAGTAGCATCGGCAATTGAAATCCTTACTATAGTTCCATTCTGTGGAAATGTGTTTCTAGTTATGCCATGTTATTGCCTATGTCTTGCAGCACAGTCCCCCCCCCTCCATACTGTCTTGTGGTTAGCGCTTGCGTGCTGTATCACAAGATCTGTCATTGAGTCAACTGGCGTGGTTTCGACTCTCCAGTTGTACGTGACAAGAAGTAGGGTCGCCTGTCCAATCTCAAGGGTTTTCGCTTGGTCCTCCAGTTTCCTCCCACTGCTAAAGACCCCTACGCGCAAGCGAATTGATGAAATAAAATGGAACCATATGTAAGTCCCGAAATGACCTACTCTCTCTCTCTCTCTCTCTCTTCTCTCTCTCTCTCTCTCTCTCTTTCTCTCTCATAACACCATATGACGGCAACAATTCTACATAATGATCCTTAATTAAAGACGTTACAAGATATCATCTTGTAGTCCATCATATTTATAAAGATATCGTACATGACTAGACATCTATTGATGTATCGTCATTATTCTTCAGTTGTTGAGATGTAGACACATACAGTCAATTCTTAACTTTACTTACTTAGGCATCTGACACATAGACGAAGCAATCGCAATTTATCGGGAGAAAAACCTCAATACTTTGACGAGTTTAAAATGTCGGGTGTTCGATCCCTGCATTGGCCGAGAAAGTTCATCCAGATTTTCCGGCGTGGTTTCCCCTTGTCAGTGATGCAGGGCAGAGGGCCTGACAAGGACAGCTGTCTAGTCGTTCGGATGGGACGAAAAACCGAGGTCCCGTGTAAAAGATCCATTGGCAGTTGGAATTCGATATAAGAGTAGGCCGTAGCGCCGCTGTCTGGGCAAAATTTCCCTCATAGCACACTGTATGGCGTATGCCCGTCTTCATTAGCCCAGGTTAGGAGCAGAACAGTAGGACGTTAAACCCCATTTCATTTCATTTCGTTAACTCAACCTTGGACGACTACGACAGTGTAGACAAAACAGTAGGACGGTCTACTACTTTGGCTGGAGCAAGACGGAAGACATCAGTAGTGGAACCATTTCTACAAGTACAAGTTTAAAATGTTAAAGGCTCAATACCACTCTTGTTGTAACTGAATAATATGTCACAATCTTTATTCTGGTCAACAAATTGTACTATTTTACAATATTCCAATTAATTGATGATACAAATTTCATCTTAACACACCTAATTTAAAAAATTGGAAAAATTCAACTAAATGATTTGAAAAGCCTGACGTAAGGCTTTTCAAATATGACTTAGATTTAAAAATATTTTTGAACCCTCTGGACAAGTAAAATAGGATTTAATGGATAATTTACACAACAGGTAAGACACTAACACATCTAGTACTTAGAATAAGGCTATTTTTTATTTTTTGGAGCTGTCAAGCCAGCAAGAGTGTTATTGTCCCTTTAACCCAACCTTGGGCGACTACGACAGACTGGACAAAACAATCGTAATTTATCATACATATATCAACTCCCGTTAGTTTTTGACACATAGACTAAACAGGCGCAGGTTAAAGGGCCTATGGCTCTATTTCTTTTAACCATAAATGGGTCCGAAAGCGCATATTAATGTAATGTGAATGTATATAAAGTGATTATTTATATTTAATTTTTTTTTTTAATATTGTAATTTCTAATCAATTATGTTCAGTGAAATACGTGAACAGTTCAAACTGAACAACAGTCGTTTACGGGTTTTTATTATTATTATTATTTTATCATTTGTGAATCAACCATTACTATTTACTGTCACCTTGTACTTTAGGATATGTTTTTCTTTGTTCATTGATTTTGTGCCCGAAACCCCACATTTTCACTGCAACATAACAACATCAATAAGGATTGAAATAGGTCAATATTGAATTCTAATTTGTGTTTTTAATTTTGAAAATGTTGAGTTAGAGACTTGCCTCCTTTAAAACCTTAATACCTTTAGCATACATGTTAATATAGACGAACCAATCAAAATATTTTAACCCCTTTTAGCAGCTGACGAGCCGCTGTAGCTCAGTGAGCAAGACGTTGGCTAGCTAACCCTGAGGTCCCATGGTCTGTCCTGTGGCTGGCCGAGCAAGCTCAACGGGATTCCAGCGTGACCACCCCCTCCCCCCCCCCCCATTCAGTGGTGCAAGAAAGATGACCTCGCAAGGGACAATGCGTACTCGTTCGTATCGAACGAAAACCGGAGGTCCCGTGTACACATTAGCGTGCACGTAAAAGATTCACGCAAAATTCCCTTCATAGCACACTGTATGGCGCATGCCCGTCTTCATTAGCCCAGTCGGGGCAGAATAGTAGGACGTTGGCCCCCATTTTATTTCAGCAGCGCAAGTTAAAATCCACCCAATTCAATCTAATCCACCTTTTTAGTTGATGGCAAATGAACAAAAATAGTCATAGTTTATCTCTCAGATGTTGTTGCAGTCGACCGTCCTGGCTAAAAAAACACTTTCAGACAAGTTAAACAGTTTGTAGACTACCCGGTAACCTTGAGAAAACTTATTTATTTTTTTATTTTATTTATTATCAAAGATTAATATAAAGCCCTTTTCATAAAATGCTCAACAATGCTTTACAATAAGGAGCCCACGGTGGCTAGGTGAGTAAGACGCTGGGTCGTTAGTCTGGAGGTCGCGGGTTCGCTCCCCTTGTTGACTGAGAAAGTTCATCGGATTTTTTCGGCGTGGTTTCACCGTGTCAGTGGTGCAGGGTTTGGGTCTGACAAGGACAAATGTCTAGTCGTTCTGATGGGACAAAAAAAACGAGGTCCCGTAAAAATACTGGCGTGCAGATGGAATTCGATATAATAGTAGGCTGTAGTGCCGCTGTCCGGGCAAAATTTCCCTAAAAACACACTGCATAGAGTATGTCCGTCTTCATTAGCCCAGTCGGAGCAGAGCAGTATGACGTTAAACCCCATTGCATTAATAAATAATTATTAGTACAAAATACATTAATATATAATTTAAGTTTGAACTATACATCCACCATCAGATATAACATTAAAATAAATATAAGCATAGATATAGGTATTTAAAAATAATACAGTTATTCAAAACATCTATATGTATAGTTAGTCTTTATAACTGTCGCCTCTAGAGTCTGGTCACACCCTCGCGCAGAAGGATTATTACTTTCCTGTCTGGAAATACAATAATGAATATCGAGTTGTGGACGAAATAATCATTCCTGGAATAAGGTAACACTTACTTATTGCGCAGTTAGTTCTAGACTATTCCTAATCTCATTATAACATCTATTGGAGTGTAATAATACTTTGTCTCTAACTGAATATCATCCAAAGTCTTCAACACTAAAAACACGAATTATTTGTCAAATTAAATCAACATTGATGTGATATTACCGGGAAAGGATGGGCTTCTGATATCCAATATGACAAAATAAGCATTACATCATTGCTACACGAATCGTGTACCATAATGCGTTTCAGCGCCATTTGTAACAAGAAACGTGAAAAACGAGGCTAGACATATTCCACAAGTCATGTCAAATAGTGACGTCATATTCTTATCTGGAGAGCATGCGCAATAATACTATCGGCGTAGACTGGAATAACCAGACGGTAGAGACTGCCATTCGGTTAAGACTTCTGGCGTATTTCACCGAACATAACTGATTTGAAATTAGAGTAAAAACAGAAACGATTGCACGTAGATCAGTTTATAGAGAGAGAGAGAGAGAAATGGGGTTTAACGTCCACTCGACACAAACTAGGTCATTTCGGGACTAATATATGGTTTAATTTTATTTCAATAATTCGCTTGCGCGTAGGGGTCTTTAGCAGTGGGAGGAAACCGGAGGATTCGGAGAAAACCCACGAGGTTGGACAGGCGACCCTACTCCTTGTCACGTACAAACGGGGATTCGAAACCACGCCAGTTGACTCAATGACAGGCTTTATGATACAGCACGCACGTGCTAACTATTCGGCCATTTATTTCAATAATTCGCTTGCGCGTAGGGTTCTTTAGCAGTTGGAGGAAACCGGAGGACCCGGAGAAAACCCACGAGGTTGGACAGGCGACCCCACTCCTTGTCACGTACAACCGGGGATTCGAAACCACGCCAGTTGACTCAATGACAGGTCGTATGATACAGCACGCACGTGCTAACCATTCGGCCATCCAACCCCCCAGTCAGTTTATATACATTCATATTACATTATTGTATGTATTGCGGACCATTTGTGTCCATTTCTAGGTCCCAAATATTAGCGATTCAGCTTCTTTAAAGGGACAATAACACTCTTGCTGGCTTGACAGCTCCGGAAAATAAAAAATAGCCTTATTCTAAGTACTAGATGTGTTAGTGTCTTACCTGTTGTGTAAATTATCAATTAAATCCTATTTTACCTGTTCAGAGGGTTCAAAAATATTTTAAATATTGTAAAAAAGTACAATTTGTTGACTAGAATAAAGATTGGGACATATTATTCAGTTACAACAAGAGTGGTATTGAGCCTTTAAGACATATACTAGAACGTGATGACAAAATTAGGGTGAGATTCCAAATACCAGAACACTAAAACTGAATAATTGTAGGGGTTTTCAGCAGTGGAAGGAAACCGGAGGACCCGGAGAAAACTCACGAGGTTGGACAGATTCCAAATACCAGAATACTAAAACTGAATAATTGTAGGGTTTTTAGCAGTGGAAGGAAACCGGAGGACCCGGAGAAAACTCACGAGGTTGGACAGATTCCAAATACCAGAATACTAAAACTGAATAATTGTTGCTTATCATTATAAGTTTTTAAATGATGCACTAACATGGCACTTCTGTGAATTACAGACACCATTTTGCGGACTAGAAATCGCATTATAACTCATAAGTGAATCATAGAACTGATCAAGAAATCAAAGTTGACATTTTATTATCGATTAGGCTTTCAACACAGAATTCTTAATTCCATATACGTACTTATAATGGCTGCTTTTAAGTCGATGATAATCCTTTCAATGTTACTGACTCAACTTATGCTCTAAAACCTCAGAGAGCGGCTAGCGGGGATTCCCGAGATGCAGTAATATCGGGCTTCCCTGTGTTTTCTTTGTGATCGTAAACAAAACTACAGGTTAGTTGTTCCTACAATATTATTAAACTGTTTGGCTTTGATATCCCTCGTTCTCAATAAATCATAGGTGCTCGGAATATCTGGGTGTGAATTTCGGTCAGCACCCACTTTTATACCCCCCCCCCCCCGCTAATTTCTATACGTCATAGACTGACCTTGACGTTAATTTCCTTCCCAAATATGGAATAGGGAGAACATTACCTTGTTTGATCTACCAAACACATGTCACAAACAAGATAGCATTTGATGGATATTTTGATAATGGTAAGGATTTTACCAAAATATCACGGTATTGTTATATATAAATAGATCACTCAATTCATAAAGTACGTGTGATTGGGAACCTAATAATAGTTAAACATACAATATGTATGTTCAGTTTCTAGAAATCATGGACATTATAGCAATCTTAGTTTCCCCATATAACTTTGTTCGCTGTGGAATTTATAATTGTTTTGGTGTTTAACAACTTTTTGTGCTTACCTTTGTCCGTGCTGTATATATAAATTGTTATTTTTTAAAAATAATTTCTGTCTCATCATTGATCATTGTGTGTATGAATCTGGTTTCTCGTGTTTGTCACATTCCAGGGGTAATAAATTTATTCCTCCAATGAGATCAACGAAACTAGTATTAATTGAATCGTCGATCAACCAGTAGAAGATTTATTGCTATACCGCAAGTCGAAATGATATAGTGCTGCTACTGGCATGGATGCTATACATTTGAAATGTCAATAACATCTCTTGGTTGAAGGGTGTTGTTTATTTCATCTGTGGTGGTTTGACTTTGTACCAGTGATGGACTGCAATAAGCCTACAAGTATGGCAGCGTTGGGGGCCCTTGCAAATTAAATTTTCTTACGTACTTCGATGGCCCTTTTCGTTTTTTTTTTTTGATGAATTGGTAAGATTACCTTGCGATAAATGTGTCCATAAGCCAGAAACATACTCAGGGAAACGCCATTATGTACAGTCAGTTTTGCAAAGGAAATTCTCTCCACACGGGGTTGGTTGTTTTGGGAGTGGGGTGGAGTAGACACCCACTTTAAGTGAGGGTCCCTAAAGATGCCGTCCATCGGCACCCCAGTTCGTCCCTGTTCTGTACCTGGATTGGTTCTTTAATGCTTTGCAAGTACTTGGCAGTTGGAATTCGATATAAGATTAGGCCATAGTGCCGCTGCCCGGGCAAAACTCCATTTCGGATTGGTCGTACAGTACTTATCCCAGCTAACATAATATATATTTAAAAAGGCAACTATGTAAATAATAAGCAAAACAACTCTGATAAAAACACTCGAGCAGTTTGTTTCATAAAAATAATGAAATGAGAGAGAGAGAGAGAGAGAGAGAGAGAGAGAGAGTTTAATGTCCACTCGACACAGACTAGGTCATTTCGGGACTAACATATGGTTTTAATTTTATTTCAAAAATTCGCTAGCGCGTAGGGGTCTTTAGCAGTGGGAGGAAACCGGAGGACTCGGAGAAAACCCACGAGGTTGGACAGGCGACTAATGAAATGGGTAAAGCAATGTAATAAAACGGGAAACCAAATGGATAGGTATAGAAGGAATTGAATCCAATCGGATACCGAGTCAATAGGCGAACATCGGTCCACGGATGTTTGTGGTATGTCGATCTAATTAGTACTGTGTTAGATTTCGTTTCACCTGTCACGTGTGTGTGTTCTATTGTCCATTTCTTCTATTAATCTTGTGTGCGCTTTGCTAATGTAATGTTTGTCGTATCTATGTTATGTTATTCACTTCTCCTGAGCTGTACATTAGTCAATGCACTCACGAATAAGACGCTGATATCCTGGGTTTTAACCCCCCAGCATCCCGACAGCCATTAACGACAAGCCCAGGCCCAGGGTGGTGCAGATCCCTGGGTTGGATGGCCGAATGGTTAGCCCATGCGCGTTGTATCATATGACTATGTCTGCAATTTTAGAAGAGAATAGAATATTGTTTGAACAGCGATATTTTCACCTGTTCTTCTTCCAATTCCAAATACAAAGGGTGGGGGTGGGATGGATGGCCGAATGGTTAGCGCGTGTGCGTTGTATCATAAGGTCTGTTTTTGAGTCAACTGGCGTGACAATGAGTAGGGTTTCCTGTCCATCTTCGTGGGTTTTCTGCGGGTCCTCCGGTTTTCTCTCACTTTTAAAGACCCCTAAGCGCAAGCGAATTATTTAAATAAAATTGAACCATATGTATGTTAGTCCCAAAATAATGACCTAGTTTTGTCGAGTGGACGTTAATACGCCTCTCTCTCTCTCTCTCTCTCTCTCTCTCATTTCATGGTGATGGACTAACACGCCCGATTCGATCAATAGCTTACAAGGCTTGCCCGATTTATAGTTATTACAGAAATGGCTTAACTTAGTTGAGTAGACGCTACTCTCTCTCTCTCTCTCTCTCTCTCTCTCTCGAAGCTCCCTTTCCCATATACATACAGAAGAAACTTTGATTTGTCACTATTTCGGCATTTATACTTCTTCTGGTGAATGTGTTTTGATATACAAGCAATAGCATCTGTAATTTAATTGACCATGATAAACTTTTCCATTGTTCTCTTCTACCAATATCTTTTTTTGTTAAATTTATAAATGGAATTGCCCATTAGCCTACAATCCCGTTTCTACTTCAACTAAAAAGAACAGTTTTGTCTGTTGTCAACTTTGTAGCTCTGTTATTTGAATAGTCTGGAATTTTAACCTGGATATTTTTTGCTCCAGGAACATAACTAGAAGAGCCCTTTAATTACCGCTCAGGGTTGATATGCTTCTGCTTAAAACGAAAATTATAAACTGATTGCTTTATATCGTATATAAAAGACATTAAAGATGGATTATGGAAGATTAGATAAAGAGCTGATAGTTCTCATTATGATAGTTAAAAACTAGATAATGTAGAAGGAATTTGCTGAAAATTTAAGTCAAATTGATCCACTCTGAGCCGAGCATGTAGCGATTGAATTTTGGGTCTAGCCTTGATCATCATTACTAAAGTCGGTACAACAAAAAAATAGTCTCGATTATCCATTTTTTATCTAATCAGAAGCAGCAGACCGGGTTCTAATCCAGTAAATATCACAGGCTAGCGATGTCATCGAGAGTTGATTATGGTCTGGATGAGTTAATTAATGTCTAAAAAAGAATTTAGATAACATTTCAGGCCTTAAGAAACACCTGCAATAGGCAGATTTAGCTCTTGCATAATGTATGTTTAAGTGAATGACTTCATGGAAATGTCTAATATGGGGCTACGTTTCACTCAAATTCTACTTAGTTTGCTTGGAGCAACAAATGTTTAGAATTACGAGAACCGGGGTCTTCGTTATTTCATACGATTGCTGACATTTACGTGATTGCTAAAAGACTGATAGATGAAATAAAAGGTTGGCAAGTTGGCGTGTACGACTATTTTCCACTTGAGTTGGTTTGTTATTTACGTTCATTGAGGAAATAAATCGATAGAAAGAGTACTGAAGAGCTACCAGTTATTATAGAGAGAGAGAAAGAACCACGTCATTACTCGTCAACTTCAGCACGTGACACCGTGGCCTCCAGCTAACGTCATATAAAACCTTATATTATTAAGTTTATTAATATCTTTTTATGCCCCGTTCTCTAAAACAGTTCTTGGGATGTAATTTTGTTGTTAGCAGACCTAGTAGTCATTATCTATACAGACGGTCAGTGCTAAATGATAAGGCCAGCTCAATTTGTCGTCATAGGTCACGAGATGTAAACAGGGCTAGCGTTAACTCCAACCCTAACCCTAACCCTGGACTTAAACTCAATGCTTACCCTAACCCTAACCCACAATCTCGCCAACAATCACGTGCCCTAACCTTATTTACATCTCAACGACCTTGACAAAAATTGAGCTGGCCTTAAGTAATAGACAGTCCGCCGAGGTATAGTTGTCTTGACCTGTCGACCGATCTTGTGGTTGTATTGACTTTCTCACTGCAGTTAGATTAAAACTGCATCTTTAGTTTGTTCCGATATACCGTTGTTGTTGTTGTTGTTGTTGTTGTTGTACTTTGTGATTAACGTCCCCTTCCACCGATGGAGGGGGGTGATGGCCGAATGGTTAGTACGTGCGCGCTGTATCATACGGTCTGTCATTGAGTCAACTGGCGGGGTTTCGATTCCCCGGTTGTACGTGACAAGGAGTAGGGTCGCCTGTCCAACCTCGTGGGTTTCCTTCCACTGCTAAAGATCCCTACGCGCAAGCGAATTATTGAAATAAAATTGAACCATATGTTAGTCCCAAAATGACGAGTGGAGGTTCTCTCTTTCTGTCCGCTTCCACCTAGGGTGATATCGCAGACAAGTTGTCTTATTTTCATTTTTATTATCTTAGCGCACTCTAATAGTCTAGAGTGTCACGCTTTGACCTCTAGCTGGCCGGTCACCTCTGGCTTGCGCTTGTGGTTTCCATCCCTGGTGTAAGCGTATGTGACTTGGAGATAGGGTCGCCTTCTCAACCTCGTGGGTTTACTCCTGGTCCTCCTCCCACAGAAAAGATCCCTTTACCAGTTAGCTGCTCTCTTTCAACTCTAATTTAAGAGACTGTGATTGACTAAAAGAATTATTGCCAAAGAAAAGGCATCTAAAAGGCATCTTTTCATTGGCTAAATGAGGAATGAAGTCAAGTGAACTTCTTGAAGATGTTTACTACAGTGTAATTGTATATACAAAGCAGTAAAATGGAATCTAATTTAAAATAGACTGCTCTCTCGTCCGTTTGCTTGTCAGGTTTGTATGAAATGTGACCCTCCTGCTTAATAGCGGACTGACCAGGTTGTCAGCTTGCCCAATGGACTGCTTGATCTTAATATAGTGGATTAATAGTGGACTGTTTGAAATATACTTTTGTACTTTTGAAATGAAATGAAATGGAGTTTAACGCCCTACTGTTCTGCTCCGAACTGGGCTAATGAAGACATACTCCATACAGTGTGCTATGAGGGAAATTTTGCCCGGACTACGGCCTACTCTTATATCGAATTCCAACTGCCAAGGGATCTTTAACGTGCACGCCAATGTGTACACGGGACCTCGGTTTTTCGTACCATCCGAACGACTAAACAGCTGTCCTTGCCAGGCCCTCCGAGCTGCATCACTACCACGCCGGAAAATCTGGATGAACTTTCTCGGCCAATGCAGGGATCGAACACCCGACCTCAAGGCTAGCGAGCCAGCGTCTTACCCACTTACCCACCATGACCCCCCTTGTACTGGTAATGTGTATAATATGAAAATATCCGCCAATTACTTAGAAATTTGAAAAACATAATTTTAAAAAAATCAACAATTCAATAATAAGACTGTATTTACAATTGGTATCTACTGTATTCTACTGTGTACTGTTAGCTATATTTACACTATATTTAAACTGTAATTACTAAAGAAAACAAAATCGAGAAAATTCTAATTACATCTTTTTGTTTCCAGTTACATGGGTTTTTTTTTTAAAAAATTAATTTATTCATTTTAAAAATTAAATGATAGAATTGCATTGGTTGTTGGGCCCCCTTCGTCTCCTGGCAACCCATATTTTCAGACCCAGTCCGCCACTGCCCCTGCTTATACGTTTCAGACTAATATTGCTGGAATACATTTAGAGAAAACAATTATATTCTGATCCGTATGTCATTCCAGTTTTAAATTTTTGGGGGGATCACGGTGTGGCTAAGTGGATAAGACGCTGGCCCGCTAGCCTGGTGGTTGGGTGTTCGATCCCTGCATTGGCTGAAAAAGTTCATCCAGATTTTCTGGCGTGGTTCTACCTTGTCAGTGATGCAGGGCAGAGGGCCTGACAAGGACAGCTGTCTAGTCGTTCGGATGGGACGAAAAACCGAGGTCCCTTGTACACATTGACATGCACGTAAAAGATCCCTTGACAGTTGGAATTCGATATAAGAGTAGGCTGTAGTGCCGCAGTCAGGTCAAAATTTCCCTCATAGTACACTGTATGGCGTATACCCGTCTTCATTAGCCCAGTTCGGAGCAGAACAGTAGGACGTTAAACCCCATTTAATTTCATTTTTTAAATTTATATTGTCTCTACCCCTACTACATGAAGTTTTAACCACGTCTTTTAACCACGTCTTTTAACCACGTTTTAACCACGTCTTTTAACCACGTCTTTATCAATTCACTGCTCTTTTTGAAGTTTAGGTCAGACACTATGATTCGTTTAAACCATTCTGGATCAAGACATAACGTCTCTTCAATTCCAAGACAAAAGGTCAAGTTAGGTCAATTGGGCCCAGATGTCTTAACGAAGTTGTTAGATCTTATTGTAATTTTAATTAGACGGAGATAACGAGCATGACTGCTGTCATGTTAGGCGTCCACGTCATCAAAGTCTGTGTGGATATAATGAATACGGAATGCAATGTGGGAAATCAAATACAACTTTGATTTGCAAATTGAGTGAAAAACTCGGCATAAATAGCTGGGATTAAATAATGCTAAATTCTGTCTAGAATCGGTAAATAAATCTGATATATAAATATAAACGAGCCTCTGTCTACGGTCGGGTTTACGGCACATCCAATCTAATCGCCGACTCAATGCTATCTTCATTCAAATAAAATTCCTTTGAGTTTCGACATAAGTGTCCTATTGATTTTAAAGCTCTGGGGAGTTCGACTTCCAGCCGGCAATTTTAGCCACATTATTGACTGATAACTCGGTCTTTTATTTCTACAATAAACCTGATGTGAGCAGAATAAGTTTTATTATGTGCGATCTCTTTCCGATAAAATGTCCCCAAAGCAAAAAGTCAACCTGACTAAAAGTGAATTGTTGTCGGAAAGGAAAGAAATGGAGTTTAACGCCTCGCCATCACAATTCGTCGGTACTTTTGAGTTTGTAGAACTTACATCTTGTTTCCTATTGTCATTTATGCAGTTCCATGGAGGAGAATACTGCCCAGACAGTGGCAACTATCTAATCTTACGCTTAAAGTATCTTAGTTTCTAACTCAATATCATCCAAAGTCTTACACGTTGAAAATACGAATTATTTGTCAATTCAAATCAACATTGATGTTGTGATCTTACCAGGAAAAGGCAGGCTTCTGATATCCAATATTTAAGACAAAATAAACATTATACCATTGGTACACGAATCGTGTACCATAGTGCGTTTTAGCGTCATTTGCAACAAGTGACCAGAAAGAACGAGGCTAGACATATTCAACTGGAGAGCCTGCTTAATAGACTGGAATAACCAGACGCTAGAAATTGCTATAGAGTTGAGACACATGCTGTATTTCGCTGGACATAACTGATTTGAAATTAGAGTCAAAAAGGAAACAATTGAATGTAAATCAGTTTATATACAATCAGATTACATTATTATATGCGTTGCAACCCATTTGGGTCAATTTCTAGGTCCTAAATATTAGCGATTTAGCTCCTTTAAAGCCAAGATTCAAACCCTGAAGATTCTAATTGAGAGGCCATTTCACTTAACACCGAGCTACCGCTACTGGATATTTTATTGGGATGGTTTTTACCTAGTCAAGATATGAAATCACATTTAATGTGATTTTAAAGGAGCTAAATCACTAATATTTGGGACCTAGAAATTGACACAAATGGGTCGCAACGCATATAATAATGTAATATGGATGTATGTAAACTGATTTACATTCAATCGTTTCTGTTTTTACTCTAATATCAAATCAGTTATGTTCGACGAAATACGCCAGAAGTCTCAATCGAATGGCAATCTCTAGAGTCTGGTTATTCCAGTCTAAATAGTATTTATTGCGCATGCTCTCCAGATAAGAATATGCCGTCCCCATTTGACATGACTTGTGGAATATGTCTAGCCTCGTTCTTCGAGTCCCTTGTTACAAATGGGACTGAAACGCATTATGGTACACGATTCGTGTACTAATGGTAAAATGTTTATTTTGTCTTAAATATTGGATATCAGAAGTCAGTCGTTTACCGGTAAGACTTTGGATGATATTGAGTTGGAGTCATAGCTACTTTAGCATCTTAGTTTTCTAGACCAATCGGACTAATGAAGACGTACCTACGTCATGCAAACGTGCTATGATTGACAAGTGCGTGGTGACAGATGATTTAGCATGAGAAACAATAAGATCCCGGCGGGCCCCAAAAAACAATATTTATATGTGTGTGCGGGGAAGAGGGTGGGGTGGCAGTCCCCTCCAATGCCACCGGGTAATATTGACTGTGTGGAACATGATAGAGTTGATTTGTAGTATATCTGATCCATGGTATATGTTGATTTGTAGTATATCTGACCCATGGTATATGTTTGACACTGGTGGGCATTATGATTATGATTAAAAATGTTGAAACCCGCATTGAAACCTCAAAAACTCTAAAGCTCGTCGTTGCGTCCCTCTCACTTATCCCTTTGGGGATCGACATTTTGCCGCTGGGACAGCATACACATATTTACATTTCCAACTGTCAAGGGATATTTAACAGACTACTATTAATATATACAGGACCTCGGTTTTTCGTCCCATGCGATAGGCTAGGCGGTATTCCTTACCAAGCCTTCCGCCCGGCAACACCGGCAAGGGGAAACTTTTACCAGGACAGTTAAGTTTCCGCCTACTTTTCGTGGAATTCCAGCTGTCCCATGCTAAACGTATCCAATGTAGGAGAATACTACTGGTGTAAACTGGAATAACCAGATGCCAAAGACTGCCATTCAATTCGGACTCTTCGCATAACTGATTAGAAATTACAGTAAAACAGAAACTATGGAATGTAAATCAGTTTATATACATTCATATTACATTATTATATGCGTTGCGACCCATTTGTGTCCATTTCTAGGTGCCAAAGAATAGCGATTTAGCGCCTTTAAAGTTACAATTTCATATTTTCTAAGAAAGTCAAAACACAATTATTTCTATGTTTTTTGCTCAATAGGTTGTCAACTCACTATTATACGGTCATAGGTGTCATTCTCACACTTAAAACTCATTTACACCGGAAATAATAACACAATTACCTCCCAATTACCTCCCTTGTTTTCTATTCTCCACCATGGAGTAGCTATCTTCAAACGTTTGAATTTGAAGAGGAAAATGATATTTTTGCCAATTTCTTAACTGGCAATAGTGAATTATAGGATTAATAGGATTATTATTTAACAAGGTAGGACTGTTTATAGATACCATCTATTTTAAGGCTTTATTTTAATACATTTTAAAAATATAACGTAAAAATATGAAATTACAACTTTAAATACTTCTTGCTACCGATGTGAAATCGCAACAACCCACCATGATCTGTATCCCAATAGACAGTTTCTGGCCTCATAAACTATTTTACATTGACTTGATCTAAAGTAGGAAAATCATATACATGTAATAATTCATGTCGTGTTTTTATTGGGGAATAGTGCAATCTTTGTCTCCATGGAAAACTACATGTATTACACACACCGGCATTATCGGACAATATTTTATGACCATGGAATAATCTCAATAGCAATATAATACAGTAATTTATGTCGGAAGGGGGGGGGGGCCCAATACCACATGGGTGTGTAGAACACTTATCTTTAATTTCGTTTTTAAGCTCTGTGGCATATTGTCTGTGTTTGGTGTTGCCGTATCGTTGTTGGTTAGTGTGACTATGGGAGGGGTAATATGCTTCTAGTTGTTAGTGTGAATATGGAAGGCGTAATATGTTTCTGGTTGTTAGTGTGAATATGGGAGGCGTAATATGTTTCTAGTTGTTAGTGGGAATATGGAAGGCGTAATATGTTTCTGGTTGTTTTGGATAGGGAGCGATGCTTGGCCAAACAGAACCATAATTTGCCCTTATCTCGTCGAGGTGGTGCGTCTTTTTTGGCTTCTTGCTTATCCCAGTAGTGAGTTAATTTTCTTTTGACGAAGATTGCCAGTGATATCACCTTATTGGTGATGTTACTGGTATCACAGCGGAATTATCAAAACGAAGACTCTTACTGTACTGTACTGTCATACCACCTTCTGCTCTGTAACGTTGCATTTCTCGCTGCATGGCGTATGCCCGTCTTCATTAGCCCAGTATAGGAGCAGAACAGAGTTCGAAAAAAAATATTCATGATATTTCACCACCTCCTCTGTCGCCAGGTAGAAGGTATATGTCAACTCCAGGATATTGATGCCACATCGTCGAGTAGTTTTATTTTAAAAGTTCAAGTCATTCCCCCTTTTAGAACATCTGCTTTCACATCTTGTTTGTTTTTGAAGCTACACTTGCGTTTTATCTGTGTGTTTGTAATCTTTTCTAGGGTGAAGAGGGGTTGGATGGCCGAATCGATGGTCGTTGAGTCAACTGGCGTGGTTTCGACCTCGGTTGTACGTGACAAGGAGCGGTTTCCTTCCATTGCTAAAGACCCCTTCGAGCAAGCGAATTATAAAATAAAATTGAACCATATGTTAGTCCCGAAATGACCTAGTTTATGTCGAGTAGACCTTACCCCCCCCCTCTCTCTCTCTCTCTCTCTCTCTCTCTGTTTTAACGAGAAACCATGACGATATATCTCTGTATATTGTTTATTTGTGTGTATGTTATATTTTTTATTTAAAACAGTGTTGTTAAGTGTGTATTGATTTATTATGTGTCAATACGCCGCCATCTCATTAAACTAATTTACGATAAAACCATCTTATTGTAGGTGAGGCATCTTCTTTTTAATTCTAAATTTAGTTATTGATTCTTACAGGAGAGAGAGAGAGAGAGAGAGAGAGAGGGAGAAAGGGAGAGAGAGTAGCGTCCACTCAACTCAGTTAAGCCAATTCAGTACAAACCCATGGTATTTTAACGAATCAAAACAGCGCAGGGTCAGCAATCGGGGAAAGCCTTCTAAGCTATTGATCGAATCGGGCGCGTTAGTCCATCAGGAACGTGTATAAAACTATTTAAAGATGGTTCTCCATCAACCAGTATTCAGAAATTTTATCTTTAAAGATACATTAAAGGGGCATTATGTGAGATTAGATAAGGAGCTGACAGTTCTCACTATAATAGTTAAAAAATAGATAATGTAAAGGCAATTTGCTGAAGTTTCAGTCAAATTGATCCACTCTGAACCGAGAACTAAGCGATTAAAATTTCCGCCTAGCCTCGATCATTATTACTAAAGTCGGTACGATAAAAAATATAGTCTCGGTTATCCATTTAATGATTAAATCATGAATGAAATTCAAGCAGAAAATCAGAACCTAATCCAATAAATATTGCAGCCTAGCGATGCCATCGAGAGTTGATTATCGTCTGGATAAGTTAATTAATGTCTAATTAATAATTTATAACATTTAAGGCCTAAATAAAGACCTACAATAGGCAGACTTAGCTCTTGCCTAATGTATATTTAAATGACAATAATATATGTTTATCTAAAGGTAGTCAATTATATAGAATGTAGGGGGTTGGGTGGCCGAATGGTTAGCACGTGCGTGCTGTATCATAAAGCCTGTCATTGAGTCAACTGGCGTGGTTTCGAATCCCCGTTTGTACGTGACAAGGAGTAGGGTCGCCTGTCCAACCTCGTGGGTTTTCTCCGGATCCTCCGGTTTCCTCCCACTGCTAAAGACCCCTACGCGCAAGCGAATTATTGAAATAAAATTAAACCATATATTAGTCCCCAAATGACCTAGTTTGTGTCGAGTGGACGTTAAACCTCATTTCTCTCTCTATATACCAATGGTGTTTTATAATGTATCAAATCAAACATTAGATATCTTCTCTTAAACCCCATAAATATTTCAGTCCCAGTCACGTACGAGCCGGAGTCTATTAGGCCTTGCAACTAACTGAATCATCTATAATAACGCTGGTTTTCTTGGGAAGGGGTTATATTTTAACTTAGTAAAAAATCAGTTTCGCTAGTGTTGCGTTTCCGCGCCACAAAACACCGACACTTACCCGCGCCTTTAAAGATCAATTTCATCAGCAATCTAAAGATACATTATGGAAGATTAGATGAAGAGCTGGCAGTTCTCACTATAACAGTTACAAACTAGATAATGTAAAGGGAATATGCTGAAAATTTCAGTCACATTGCTCCACTCTGATCCGAGATATCAGCGTTTGAATTTTGACCGTAGCCTCGACCATCATTCCTTAAGTCGGGACGATAAAAAACATAGTCCCGATTATCCAGTTTTGGATTAAATCGTCAATCCAGTAAACATAACAGGCTAGCAATGGCATCGAGAGTTGATTATGGTCTGGATAAGTTAATTTTAGATAACATTTCAGGCCTAACGAAAGATCTGCAATAGGCAGATTTAGATCTTGCATAATGTATGTTTAATGATTAATACAATTACGTCATTATTAATGTGAAGTCATAATGTATGTTTAAAATGTGTTAACCACATCCAATTTAAGAAATTCTACTTATAATACTACTGTCACTTTAAATTCAGTCGTGTGTTTTCTTGACAACCGCTAGAACGTCTAAAATGCAAACGACAGCCACATTAAGACTTCCAGTTTTGTTGATAAAAGGCCAAAACGGAAGAAGTTCATGTGTTCGCGCTTCACTTTAATGGGGGTTTGTCTATTCTTTCAAAAGAACACATGCGTAAAATAATACATCAACATGGCTTGTGTTTAGACCTGTTTTCATTCCAACAAATGTTATACTGAAAACTAAAATTGATTTGTTCGAATGGAGTAATGCCAGATTTCACTAACGATCATAGTAGTAAGTTAAAGTAACTCTTTAAAACGGTCTATTTTATCGTGTTGTCAATTCGGGAATAACCGGATTTTAAGTTGGACACAACGTGGTTAAGGAACGAAATATTAAGCCTAGGATGACGTAACAAATATCAGGATTCCCCACCCCACCCTCTTTCTGTCTTTTTATAGTGGGGGAGGGGGGTGGATGGCCGAATGGTTAGCGCATTGAGTCAACTGTTGTGGTTTCGATTCCCAGGTTACACGTAATAAGGAGTAGGGTCGCCTGTCAAACCTCGTGGCTTCTCCAGTTTTCCCCCACTGCAAAAGACCTCTACGCGCAAGCGAATTATTGAAATAAAATTGAACCATGGTAGTCCCGAAATGACCTAGTTTATGTCGAGTGGACGTTAAACTCAATGGCCGATCTTATGAAACAGCGCACACGTGCTATTCATTCGGCAACCCAATCCCTTAAATACATGTACTTCAGAAGCGAATCTTAAATCTGCCTTTTTATATTGTACCAGATTTTCCGGCGTGGTTTCCCCTTGTCAGAGCTGCAGGATGGAGGGCCTGACAAGGACAGCTGTCTAGTCGGACGAAAAACCGAGGTCCCGTGTACACATTGGCGTTCACGTAAAATATCCCTTGGCAGTTGGAATTCGATATAAGAGTAGGCCGTAGCGCCGCTGCCCAGGCAAAATTTCCCTCATAGCACAATGTATGGCGTAAGCCCGTCTTCATTAGCCCAGTATAGGAGCAGTCCGAGCAGAACAGTAGGACGTTAAACCCCATTTCATTTCATTTCATTTTTATATTAAACCCTTGAACAAACGCATGCGTGTACAAATACATACCACAGCCGTGAGTTAAAACTAAGGTCGACTCGTGTTTTAAATAATTCAGTCTTGATTGATTTTATGATAAAGGCGTGCGGATTTATTCATTACATTGTTACCATCTGATTACAAAAAAAAACAACATTTCAATGATTTATTCATTTGCCTGATTAGAATCTGGTCTGAATAAAAAAAAAACATTGCATGAGCAAAATGTTGCGGATATTTATTTCTATTCGATCCCAATTGAAATGCCATTAACTAGATAATAATGGAATAGACCAATGAATTCAGATGTAATGTGTCCTCTGGGTGTACTTGTTTTGTCTGATTCGACTTCTCTGTTTGACAGACCACTGGTTGTTTTAGAATAAAAAGTGGGTGCTTGTCAATTTATCTTAGTAATTTAATTGCTGTGATTTCCTGAAGTCGAGCAACGAATATTTTATACTTTTGTTTTTGTCTATCAATGGTTTAACGTCCACTCGACACAAACTAGGTCATTTCGGGACTAGGGAGGAAACCGGAGGACCCGTAGAAAACGCACGAGGCTAGACAGGCGACCCTACTCCTTGTCACGTACAAGCGGGAAATCGAAACCACGCCAGTTGACTCAATGACAGACCTTGTGATACTACGTGGAAGCGCTAACCATTCGGCCAGCCACACCCCTCCCCCTCCCACACACACACTACCTACTATGTATGTCGCTAGACTGTCCGAGAAAGTTCATCCAGATTTTCTGGCGTGGTTCACCCTTGTCATTGGTACAAGGGATGGGGCGAAAAACCGCGGTCCCGTGTACACATTGGCGTGCACGTAAAAGATCCCTTGACAGTTGGAATTCGATATAAGAGTAGGCCGTAGTGCCGCTGTCCGGGCAAAATTTCCCTCATAGCACACTGTATGGCGTATGCCCGTCTTCATTATTAGCCCAGTCGGAGCCGAATAGTAGGAGGTTAAACCCCATTTCATTTCATTTCATTTCATTGTATATGTATGTTTGTTTGAAAATGACCGATGTATTGTGTTAATGTGACTTCAAACCCTATCCCGTCCTTTTCATCAATTGGAGAGCTGTACTAGGTATGGTTTAATGGTCGAGAGCGAGACATTAAGTAATATATTGATACTGCACGATGCGTTAGCCGAGTGTTGTTTCAATATGTTATGCGATGTCTTTTTACAGACACTGTCGTCGCCCCTGTCCGTCCGGACGTCCGTCCACAATTGTTTGTGAACAGTCTACAGGTCACAATTTTTATCCGATTTCAATGAAACTTGAAATATAGGTTTTTTCCCTAAGATCTCGGTTCCTTTCGATATTGGCATGTATCGGAGCGTAACTTCATGGATTATGGCCCCTGATTGTACGAAAAATCACGTTTTTGACTTGTGAACACTGTAGAGGTCACAATTTTTATCCGATTTGGTTTAAACTTGAAATGTATGCTTATAACCCAAAGATCTCGGTTCCTTTCGATATTCGTGCATATCGGACTGAATTATGGCCCCTGATAGTACGCAAAAACGCGTTTTTTGGCTTGTGGACCCTATAGAGGTCACAATTTTTATCCGATTTAAAAACCCGTGTTAATATATCACCGTTACACCCTAAGGACGGCTGAGTTCGAATTTCGAGAAAATCGGCCCAAAACTGACAGACAAAATGGCCGCCCTTCGTTCTCAAATAGCGTAAAAAATATGGTATATCAAGGTTGTGGACCCTATAGAGGTCACAATTTTTATCCGATTTTGTTGAAACTTGAAATGTAAGTTTATAACACAAAGATCTCGGCTCCTTTCGATATTCGCGCATATCGGACCATAACTTCATGAATTATGGCCCCTGATTGTACGAAAAATCGCGTTTTTAGCTTGTGGACCCTATAGAGGTCATAATTTTTAAAAAAAAAACGTTGTATTATATCACCGTTAAACCCTAAGGACGGCTGAATTCGAATTTCGTGAAAATCGGCCCAAAACTGACAGACAAAATGGCCGCTCTTCTTCTCAAATAGCGTAAAAATATGGTATATCAAGGTTGTGGACCCTATAGAGGTTACAATTTTTATCCGATTTTGTTGAAACTTGAAATGTAAGTTTATAACCCAAAGATCTTGGTTCTTTTCGATATTTGCGCATATCGAATTGTAATTTCCTGAATTATGGCCCTTGATTGTAGGAAAAATCACTTTCGTTTTAGCTTGTTTTCTATCCATCTCTCGAAAATGTGGGCGTATCCTGCCTGGCAGCCGCTGGTCAATGAAATGCGTCACGCAAGTCCAATATTTCATCGAGTATAGATAATGTACGATTGGCAAGTGTCCGTACATTATTGGAAATAATGGTACGCCAACATCAAAGAATGACGTCACATCTGTATTTTAAAAGAATTTAATACATATCTTAAATTATACAGGACTACTGGAGTTAGTTATCAGACGAATATGGCTATCAATTAAAATGATGTCCTTGATTACTTTCAACACGCCAAGAATAGTTAAAGTTTCTAATATTTACCCAAAGAATCACAACGCGACAGCCTTCCTAGAATAAACATCTCGGGCAGCTTAGTTGCTAAGGGCTTATGATTCATTGCCCATCAATTTCAAAGGGTAGAAAGGGTTTTCTTTTTAAATCGTTCACACCAATTCCTTCAACGAATGACGTCATATTTTTTGAAAGCTTAAACATACATAATGCAAGAGCTTAATTTGCCAATTGCAGGTCTTTCTTTGGGCCTGAAATTACTTATCCAGATCATAATCAACTCTCGATGTCATCGCTAGCCTGCGATATTTACCGGATTAGAATCCTGACTACTGCTCAACGCTCATCGATAATTAAATCAAAAAAATGGATAATCGAGGCTGTTTTTTTATCGTACCGACTTTAGTAATGATGATCGAGGCTAGGCCCAAAATTCAATCGCTATGTTTCGTTGCCTGGCAACCTATCCTTCCTATAATTATTCCTTCTCCTTATACAAACGTTACTGTTGTAAACAGACAGACAATCATGGTGAAATGTTTTGGCTAGAATCATTCAATGTTTCCTTGTTATATGAACAAAGGTTTGAGTTCATGGTCGAATACAGACAATTTGACCTACACTACATGAAGATCTGACAGTTGTACTGGGAGGTCGCGTCAGGGATCATACGTGCGGCTTTTGACACTATCACGTCAGACATTGGTTAATCAATTAGCGTTGACGTTTCTAGTGGTTTACCCACAGTTCCGTGCAGAGAACGCCAAGTACTCGCCGTAACAGACCGTTTCATTGGCTAATTCCTCACATCAACTAGAACACCTGTTATATAACAACTCCTCCATGTCCTAGTGTTGTGAAGACAAGTAAAACAAAATTTTGAACTATAAAAAACGAAACGAAATAGGATCTGTGTTTTAACCAGACTGGAATACAACTGTCACAAGAAATAATCTGGGCGACGTTCTACCCTTTTAATTTCATGACATTTCAATTGTGTATGTCAACAATGAATGGACGGTTTGGTTTGATCAAATATACAACAAAGATCGAAGCAAATGTTTCCTAGAATTGGATAGCGTGATATTTTGATGTTATCGATATGGAGGCTAATCACGTTCGTCTCGTCTCTTGGTATCAGGTTAATTACCCCTGACAATCATCTCCAAATCTCTCGTACCATCAGATTGGGCTCTCGATAAGCCCCCCGATAATCACTACAACCAATATACACATTTACAACCAATCAGAATTGGCTACAAGACAAGCTCTTGTGGCTCTGCCAATCAGAACAGGACATTAGAGTTAATCCTCCTTCATACCACCATCTTGGATATTAAATCAAGTCATTAGAAGACTTGTCTTTCACAACACATCCGTATTTTACTGACAAATAATGAAAATAAGTCCGTCTTAGCCATTACCTCTGGGTCAAAAGTTAAACATTTCCCCCCAAGGTTACAGTTATTTGGTCCTGAGAATGGATTGGGATATACATACAATAAAATAAGGGAGCCTTTTTGTAACGAAGACATTTATCGTTGTTGTTCTTAGAGTTTAACGTCCGCTTCTACCGAAGGTGATATCGCAGACAAGTTGTCTTATCATTTTTATTATCGTAGCGCAGACGCAGGGGTCTTTCCTGTGGTAGGAAACTGGAGTACCCGGAGTAAACCCAATAGGTTCAGAAGGCGCCCTTATCTCCAAGCCACATACGCTTACACCAGGGACCGATACCACAGCCGCAAGCCAGAGGTGACAGACCAGCTAGAGGTCGGAGCGCAACACACTAGACCACTATACCCCCGCCCCCGCATGACATATATTCAAATGGAGAGAGAGAGAGAGAGAGAGAGAGAGAGGGGTAAATGAGGTTTAACGTCCACTCGACACAAACTAGGTCATTTCGGGACTAACATGTGGTTTTAATTTTATTTCAATAATTCGCTTGCGCGTAGGGGTCTTTAGCAGTGGGGGGAAACTGGAGGACCCGGAGAGAACCTACTCCTTGTCACGTACAAACGGGGATTCGAAACCACGCCAGTTGACTCAATGACAGGCCTTATGATACAGCGCGCACGTGCTAACCATTCGGCCATCCAACCCCCGATATTCAAATGGGCTCTTATATAGTCTAATGCCGTATTACAATTGGACTTTTTATCCAATGGCTTTTTCCAATATCTGAATTTCACACTATATTGTTCCCAACCGATTCTGATTAAGGAAGAATTAACAGGTAATTGTATGTTTATGGGGTCGTAAATAGGCGATAATAATCCCACAAGTGATTATTTAGTGCTACGAAACTTTTCTTTTGTGTGGCATTTAGAAGATATCACAAAGATTACAAGACACGCTACTGTGTTGGAGGCATCTACTGCGTTTGAATATTGATAAAAGACGGCCACGGCGGCTAAGTGGGTAAGACGCTGGCTCACTAGCCTGAAGGTCGGGTGTTCGATCCCTAAATTGGCCGAGAAAGTTCATCCAGATTTTCTGGCGTGGTTTCCTCTTATCACTGATGCAGGACGGAGGACCTAAAAAGGACAGCTGTCTAATCGTTCGGATGGGACGAAAAACCGAGGTCTCGTGTACACATTGGCGTGCACGTAAAGGATCCCTCCTATGACCGTTGGAATTCGATATAAGACTAGGCCGTAGTGCCGCTGTCCGGGCAAAATGTCCCTCATAGCACACTGTATGGCGTATGCTCGTCATCATTAGCCAAATTCGGAGCAGAACAGTAGGACGTTAAACTCCATTTATAAAAAAATTCGTAAAAATGATATTAAATAAATTTCGAAGCATCAAAGATGTTAGAAACGGAATGAAGTACAAAATAACAATATATTAATAATTTTAAACAGGCTATAGGGCTAATTTGCTATTGGATTAATTGAAAGCCGCGTTTCGACGATGATTCTGTTGACTTTCGTAAAAAAAAAATGATTTAAATGTCTTCATTAAAACGACAGAATGATCGTGAAAACGAATACTAGTCACGCATCTCCCTATGGCTATAAACATTAACCGAGATTCTAACGGACTGCGGCAATCTTGATAATTGTATGACCACTGTCTGTAAGCCAAGGTGGACTGCCCAAGGTCACTAGAAAATGGATTGATATTGACTATGTCCTGTGTTCCTCAATGAATAATATTATATTTATCCTACACTAAACGTAAATCATTCAAATGAAATAAAATAGACGTTACACATGCTACTTTACTGTGCCAAACGGGATTATGACGGTCATACGCAAGACAGTATTATGGGGTGAATTTGCAAAGACAGTAGATATTTTTGGCAAGCGTAAATTCCTGGTCCGTATCGCGTATCCGTGTCGATTTTGCATGTGACGTCATCAATGCGTGTGTTACGCCACACGGACTCGGCAGCACGTATCCAACAGCCTTCATACGGGAAAAGTTCCGTATAACATCTTCGTCTTTTTACCGTATTTTAGACATTGAAATGTTGTATCATAGCGTTTTTATGAATCTATGTGTATCCTAGAACATTAAGGTGTATATTTGACGTGGTTTTAAACATAACAAAGACTGCAATTTTATCATTGAAGAAGAGCGCCCCAATGGTGAAAATCGGAACTTCCAAAACTCTTAAAACTACATTGACGCAAAAGTCTCTAACGGCGCTAATGCCTACGCTTATTTCAATTACTGTCACCGGATCTCGGTTTTACGTGCCATCCGAAGGATTAGACACTGTTCCTAGCCAGGCTATTCGTCCTACAAATGGGAATCGAGGCTGTAAAATTCCGGTGTACTTTCGTAAACACCAACTGCATCGAATCCCGTTGCGCCTCGTTAATGAACCAGCATCCGTTACATGGAAGTTATCTCTATTTTTTAGCTAATATATTGCGTGTATTATATATTTAATAACTAATATAATCTGAATGGCCACTTCTTTATTACAAACTGTACAAGAACGAATATCAGAATCCATTAGCAACATAATAATGTATATATAAGGCTAATGGCTGCAGCGCATGTGGCCTTATCCGGCTCTTTCTTTTCTTACTTAAACGTAACTCGTCTACTGAGAGAGAGAGAGGGGAGAGGGAGAGGGAGGGAGGGGGGGGGGGGGTGATAACGTCCACTAAGTCATTTAGGGACAAACATATGCTTCAATTTTATTTCAATAATTCGCTTGCGCATACGGGACTTTAGCAGTGGGGGAAAACAGGAGCACCCGGAAAAAACCAACGAGGTTAGACAGGCGACCTTACTCCTTGTCACGTACAACTGGGGAATCGAAACGACATCAGTTGAATCAATGACAGACCTTATGATACAACCCTTTACTCGTCTACAGAATATATGTGATGAAACTGATATCATTAAACGGGTATTATTATGTAAGAGCTAAATCTGCCTATGTACAGGTCTTTATCGGGCCTTAAATGTTATATAAATTATTAATTAGACATTTATTAACATGAAGTTTCCCGGCTAATGCAGTTATCGAACATGCGACCTCCAGACTAGCGAGCCATCGTCTTACCGTGGTTCCTATTTATAAGATATAACAGGTGATTATTAGAAATCTTTATACCTTGACGTGATATTGACGTGACATCTCATTAACTAAATTAATTAATCCTCGTGTTAGATATTAACGATTATAGGATCAATTGTAGATTAATCTAACGAACAGGTACACGCCTACATTAAACATACTTAATAATTATGTCTTTTAAAGGCTCAATACCACTCTTGTTGTAACTGAATAATATGTCCCAAACTTTATTCTGGTCAACAAATTGTACTATTTTACAATATTCCAATTAATTGATGATACAAATTTCATCTTAACACCCCTAATTTAAAAAATTGGAAAAATTCAACTAAATGATTTGAAAAGCCTGACGTAAAGCTTTTCAAATGTGACTTGGATTTAAAAATATTTTTGAACCCTCTGGACAAGTAAAATAGGATTTAATGGATAATTTATACAACAGGTAAGACACTAACACATCTAGTACTTAGAATAAGGCTATTTTTTATTTTCTGGAGCTGCCAAGCCAGCAAGAGTGTTATTGTCCCTTTAATACGCGTGTTGTGAAAGAATGCTTTATTAAACTAATTGCTAGCATAGTAGGGGGTGGATGACCGAATGGTTATCACGTGCGCGCTGTATCATAAGGTCTGTCATTGAGTCTACTGGTGTCGTTTCGATTTCCCGGTTGTACGTGACAAGGAGTGGGGTCGTCTGTCCAACCTCGTGGGTTTTCTCCGGGTACTCCGGTTTCCTCCCACTACTAAAGACTCCTACACCCAAGCGAATTATAGAAATAAAATGGAACCATATGTTAGTCCCGAAATAATGACCTAGTTTGTGTCTTGTGGACGTTAAAGATCATCTCTCTCTCTCCCCCCCCCCTCTCTCTCTCGCAAGCATAGTACCCAAGCTGACAAGTATGAAAAATATATTTTGGTGAAGCGGATGATTCTGGAAGCTTTAAAGAGCTTAGCTGAATGAATTATAGATGTTTGGAAATGGTGTCTTAGTCTTACATCCTATTTTAGCTCAATCATAACGTAATAGTGCCACCTTTTAATATTTGGTTTGTAATGTAAATATTTTTCGTCTGTTTCAGTTATCGTTATGACAGAAGAGCAAAGTGAACTATGGGGTCAAGGCCGTTACTCTCAGCAACAATTTTGGTCGCCATGACATTGACAAGTTGTTCCGGTTAGTATAATTTTTATATTGGTTATATTGACTTGTTTTCGTTCCAGGAGTCTGTAGACTAGATGGCCTCAATCTGATTAAAACATAGATCATATTTCGTTTCGTTTTTTATAGTTCAAAATTTCGTTTTACTTGTCTTTACTATACTAGGATCTGGATGAGTTGCTATATATCCCGCGTTCTGGAAGATGTGGGGGATTAGCCAATGAAACGGTCTGTTACGGCGAGGTTTTGGCGTGGGGTGCACGGAACTATGGGTATCCCACTAGAAACATCAGCGCTGATTGGTTAATCAAATGTCTGACGTCATAGGGCCAAAATTGGCTCGTATGAACCCTGACCCGACCTTCCACTACAACCGGTCAGATCTTCATGTAGTAGAGGCCATCGAAAGTATTACAAACGAAATATAGATCTGTATTTTAATGGATTAATATGGCTTGTATGGAAATGTACGCAATTGACAATCACGTTGCAACGAATACAAGAAGACTCAGTTATCAACATACATCGGCCTTGGAACATGTTTTGAAAGCTACATGGATAGACAATATATGTGTTTTATTGGTTACAGAAATCTTAAGTACTGGGACATAAAGGGTCTGGGGAGCTGTCTCCTCTCCGGTCGTAATAAAATATTTGGCAAAGTTGAGTTTTAGGATGTAAAGGCTCTGGGCCCTGTTTCACGAAATTTTAACTAAAGATAAAATTCAAATTTTAGTAGATACTTCAATTTTGATTGGCTAAACACTAAAATTAATCTAATATTATCCAATCAAATTACTAAAATTTGGATTTTATCTTAGTTAAAATTTCGTGAAACAGGCCCCAGATCTTTGTGTTACAAGAGCGTGATGTTTACCATCTAACAAATAGTACCAAAAAGCGCACGAGTTTCACTTCTTGGGTATTGCCTAACTGGTTCTTGATTGTTTTTAAAAAGGAGTGGAGCATGTGTTTCAGTAGTAGGCCATTTGCCCCACTACTTACTGTACTGACATTTGCTCTGATTGGTAAGCAACAACCAAATACCAGTAGTATGCACGTTATAGCAAATGGTACCTGGAAATAGTGGACTAACTGCCACGATTGTTAGTAGGCCTACACTATTAGAGTATCACAATACACTGAAATGGAATATGAAATAAAATGGGGTTTAACGTCCTACTGTTCTGCTCCCACTGGGCTAATGAAGACGGGCATGTGTTATGAGGGGAATTTTGCCCGGTCAGCGGCACTATGACCTACTCTTATATCGAATTCCAACTACCAAGGGATCTTTTACGTGCACGCCAATATATACACGGGACGTTGGTTTTTCGTCCTATCCGAACGACTAGACAGCTGGCCTTGTCAGGCCCTCCATCCTGCACCACTGACAAGGGGAAACCACGCCGGATAATCCCAATGAACTTTCTCGGCCAATGGAGGCTCCACGTTTATCGAATCGACATTTACCCATTATCCATATTTTACATGTGAGCATGAGAGAGAGAGAGGGTTAACGTCCACTCGACACAAACTAAGTCATTTCGGGACTAACATATGGTTCTATTTTATTTCATTAATTCGCTTATTTCATTAATTTAGCAGTGGGAGAAAATCGGAGGATCCGGAGAAAACCCACGAGGTTAGACAGGCGAACCTACTCCTTGTCACGTACAACCGGGGAATCGAATCGAAACCACGCCAGTTGACTCCATGACAGACCTTATGATGCAACGCGCACGCGCTAATCCTACTGCCATCCAACCGCCCCATGACTCTTTGAACAACTAGGTATAAGTTTTGTTTCTGGCCAATTAACGTTTGTCCTAGATGAAGTAGCACTAAAACAACAATTCCTTATTTAAAGGGACAATAACACTCTTGCTGGCTTGACAGCTCCAGAAAATAAAAAATAGCATTATTCTAAGTACTAGATGTGTTAGTGTCCTACCTGTTGTGTAAATTATCCATTAAATCCTATTTTACTTGTCCAGAGGGTTCAAAAATATTTTTAAATCCAAGTCACATTTGAAAAGCTTTACATCAGGCTTTTCAAATCATTTAGTTGAATTTTTCCAATTTTTTAAATTAGGTGTGTTAAGATGAAATTTTTATCATCAATTAATTGGAATATTGTAAAGTAGTACAATTTGTTGACCAGAATAAAGATTGGGACATATTATTCAGTTACAACAAGAGTGGTATTGAGCCTTTAACCAAGTTTGGATCAACCGTTTGTGAAGCCGTTCAAAATGAATCCGGTGATCAACAAAACCTATAAAATGATATATTATTACACGGGTCATTTCGCCAACAATGTTGGCCAGGGCCCTGTGTCTCGAAATCTTAACGAAAAATAAAATCCAAATTTTACTAGATACTTCAATTATGATTGGCTAAGCACTCCAATCAGATTACTAAAATTTGGATTCTATCTTAGTTAAAATTTCGGAAAACAAGCCCCGGGGTCAATTTCAGACCATATTTGGCCGCCATTTTGTATTATTGGATCTGGCGGTTGTGCCTTGACTATGACTAGAGTGCCGCGCTTCGACCTCTAACTGGCCGGTCACCTCTGGCTTGCGGGTGTGGTTTCGATCCCTGGTGTGAGCGTATGTGGCTTGGAGATATGGGCGTCTTCTCAACCTCGTGGGTTTACTCCGGTTTCCTCCCACAGGAAAGACCCCTGCACGTGCGCTGAGATAATAAAAATGAAAAATAAGACTTGTCTCTGATATCACCTTCGGTGGAAGCGGACACGAAACACTAAAACTAACAACAGCAATAAAAAGATCAATTTTACGTTTATTCCCAACTGAAGAGATTTATACAATTAGTTCTGACGATGCTAATTATTTCATCGCCCTAGGAAAGCTGAAAAAAATTAGCTTTATAACTGGATAACAAAAATAACACACTTAGAAATCAGATTTTTCACTATGACTGTGAAACAGGAAGCATTTAATATTAGCCAATGAAAAACATGCATTACTTTCATTTATCAACCGGGTCATCAAACTTTGAAAAGTAAATCCTCCATTTTTTCAGTAAAATAATTTTTGAATATAAAAATGATGTTAAATAATCGCACGTATCAAATGAAGTGAAAATCAGATACAGTTCATTAAACAACATTGATCGAAACGTCTTTAGATCGGTTTTGGGGTTTTTTTTCAACAATATTTTCATTCCGGATATGATTTGGATGGGACAGGGGAACAGGCCTATGCAGCCTATGTAAAAACCCTTCTCACTTTCAATCGTTGAGGACTTTTATATAGCTAAAACCACTACTGGTGACCCACATGTGACCCTTCATTCCAAACCATTATCCCCCTTTAAATCGGTTAGTACTAAATGATAAGGCCAGCTCAATTTTTTGTCATAGGTCACGAGATGTAAACAAGGCTAGAGCTAACCCCAGCCCTAACCCTCACCCTGGACCCAGCTCCAATGCTTACCCTAACCATATTCTACAATCTCGCCAAAAACCACGTGCCCTAACCTTATTTACATCTAGGCGGCCTTGACAAAAATTGAGCTGGCCTTAACAAATAAATTTCAACCAAAACGACACACATATGACCCTTGGACCCCGATGTCATCTTCTGTCGCGTTACGTAGGTACACCCCCCCCCCCCTCACTCTTAGATCGTTCAGGATTTTAAAATAGCTTAGAGTTTTTGTATTTCAACCAAAACGACTTGCGACACACATGTCATTGTGGCCCTTGGCATACGAGGCTATCTTCTATGCTTACATATTTTGATTGTACTATTTTTTCATTTCTATGTTCGCATATCATATGCACGTAAAAGAACGCTTGGCAGCTGGAATTCGAAATAATAGTAGACTGGCCGATCCAAATTTCCCGCATAGCACACTGTATGACGTAACCCAGCCGATGCAGAAAAGTTAAACCCCATATCCTTTTTAAAGATCATAATATTTCTCGGCTAATTGAAATGATATTGCCACATGAACTAATAGCTACGTATGAATTTTAGCTACAACTATAAAACTATAGCCGGAACTGGTCCTTTTTTATTTTCTTATGGATGTCTTTTATTACTCGGTAACCATGGGGATGATAAAGTACGCTTGAATTCTAACGTCCATTGAATGAAGAACAAAGTAATGTATTTTACATGCTATTAATTTAAGATGTTTGTTCGAATTATTTTTTCCTCGCTGTCGTGTAGCAGGCATCTTAAAATCAATTTCATCCTGTTCTTTGGCGAGAGGGTTCTCCGTGTTTCGTTTGCGTTGCCATGGTGATATTCATGCCCATAATTTACAAGATGTTAATCTTAATGTAAAGATATAAGAAGTAAAATTGAAATATAGCTGAATTATTTTCAAAACCCTTCCTGTTATTAGTCAATTTTAATTCCACTCAATTCAATCCGAACACGACATTTTACGTTAGGCTATGTCATCGCATGAACTCGCTTTTGCAATAATGACAAACAACAAAAAATCCAAATTCTATTAAATCAATTGATTTCCTTATCACGGCATGCGTTTACATGCATCCAGTCGTCAATTTTCAATACATTCTAAATATGGTCATATTGATTTCTGCTTGCCAGACGTCGTGAAGAATCATTATCCCCCTTCGTGAATAAAGTACGGTTGAAATCCGAACCGGTTTCCGTTTGTTTTGTTACGCGCCCGTATTCCAATATCCGGTCCGCAGTTAAAGAGTTGGCGGTTTCCGATTAGCCAGAATTGAATCGGTTCATAAACACGATTGCAAAAGATTTATGGTAAATATAATCAACTTGACTGCAACAAACAAAGGTCACGGTATTTAATCAAAAAAACAGAGCAGTTGTTATAGGCTACAACTTTGTTTGTTGTGTATACGGTCAGTACAGAATTACAGTATACGGAAGCTGTGGTGGCTCGGTGAGTAAGACGCTGGCTTGCTAGCCTGGAGATCTCGGGTTCGCTCGTGGTGTTTGACGAGGAGGTTCCTAGGGATTTTCCGGAGTGGTTTCCCCTTGTCAGTGATAGTGGAGGGGCCTAACAAGGACCGTGTCTAGTCGTCCGGATGGGACGAAAGAACCGTCGACGTCTGTTATTCGAAATACAAGTAGGCTGTAGCGCCGCTGTCCGGTCAAAATTTCTCTCATAAGCCCGTCTCTATTAGGGTGTTCGATCCCTGCATTGGCTAGCTAGTCTAGAGGTCACGTGTTCGATCCCTGCATTGGCCGAGAAAGTTCATTGGGATTTTCCGACGTGGTTTCCCCTTGTCAGTGGTGCAGAACGGGGGGCCTGACAAGGACAGCTGTCTAGTCCTTCAGATGAGACGAAAATCCAAGGTCCCGTGTATACATTGGAATGCACGTAAAAGATGCCTTGGCAGTTGGAATTCGATATAAGAGTAGGCCATAGTGCCCGGGCAAAATTTCCCTCATAACACACTGTATGGCGTATCATTAGCCCAGTATAGGAGCAGAACAGTAGGACGTTAAACCCCATTTCATTTCATTTCATTTCCGTCTTTATTAGCCCAGTCGGTGCAGAAAAGTAGGATGGCTGTGATGAAAAGCAGGACGTTAAACTCCTGAGAGAGAGAGAGAGAGAGAGTGAGAGAGAGAGATTTTATTTGTATTTACCTATTGGTATATATATGTTTAGGATGTCGAGGATGCTTTACCCCTGTTTCTGGTTTGTTAATAAGCTATTAAGTTCCATTGATTTACAGTGTGTTAGTCCGATAGTTTATCGACAAGACGTAGTAGAATAACGACAAATAATCGCCTGTTTGTGTTCTTCTTAACCTGTCTGTGTTGTTCTTAACTTGCTTAACCTGGGCGACCTTCGGTTATAATTTTTTCACGGCTAGTGGTCAGAACTGGAAACCGAACGCGAATGGTCATGACCATCGTCTGTACAAAATGGCTGCCCCCAGGGACATGGTGATGTCATTTTACTCTGCTTTAGACCTCGACCATAACCCTACAAAAAGCTCAAGAAAGGTTTATATATCTCTCCGTTATATAGTTTAGTAAACAAATAATACTTTCAAGAAGTTAAATTTGCGCGACTCAAATTAATTTTAGAGACGACAAAATTCCTTGTAATTTGACTTTACGTTTTGCATAGCGCAAGTATTGAAATTGTGCGTAATTTTAAAACTTACATAGATTCTACACTTTGGTTTCATCGACATCGCCATCTTGGAACTACTCCGACCATGCCACAACAGCATGGTTCAGTATTTTCGGACTATGGTCCGTACTAAATGAACTTCGAATTCAGTTAGTTCGACCATAGTCAAGAAATCACGATAACCGAAGGTCGCCCTGTTTGTGTTGTTCTTAACCTGCTTAACCTGTTTGTGTTGTTCTTAACCTGCTTAACCTGTTTGTGTTGTTCTTAACCTGCTTAACCTGTTTGTGTTGTTCTTAACCTGCTTAACCTGTTTGTGTTGTTCTTAACCTGCTTAACCTGTTTGTGTTGTTCTTAACCTGCTTAACCTGTTTGTGTTGTTCTTAACCTGCTTAACCTGCTTAACCTGTTTGTGTTGTTCTTAACCTGTTTGTGTTGTTCTTAACCTGCTTAACCTGTTTAACCTGTTTGTGTCATTTACCTACTTTTACCATTCACCTATATCAAAGGTTCTCTCCTGAATTCTTTCCGACGTGGTTCCCCCTTGTCAGTGGTGCAGGACGGAGGACTTGACAAGGACAACTGTCTAGTCCTTCGGATGGGACGAAAAACCGAGATCCCGTGTATACTTTGGCGTACACCTATAAGATACCTTGGTAGTTGGGATTCGATATAAGAGTAGGCCATAGAGCCGATTCCCGGGCAAACTTTCCCTCATAGCACACTGTTTGACGTATGCCCGTCTTCATTAGCCCAGTCGGAGCAGAACAGTAGGACGTTAAACCCCATTTCATTTCATTTCTGTCCTGTAATTCCGACCTCTTCAAATTACGTAGAACCCTATTACAGATTTCAGCAAATTTGAAATACGAACTTAGGAATTTTTAGAATGTGTAAGCATACCTTACCTGTGAAAGACACGCGTTAATACCTTACCTGTGAAATACCTTACCCGTGAAAGATATGCGTTAATACCTTACCTGTGAAATACCTTACCCGTGAAAGACACGCGTTAATACCTTGCCAATGAAAGACACACATCAATTCCTTACCTGTGAAAGAGAGAGAGAGAGAGAGAGAGAGAGAGAAATGGGGTTTAACGTCCACTCGACACAAACTAGGTCATTTCGGGACTAACATATGGTTTTTTAATTTTATTTCAATAATTTGCTTGCGCATAGGGGTCTTTAGCAGTGGGAGGAAACCGGAGGACCCGGAGAAAACCCACGAGGTTGGACAGGCGACCCTACTCCTTGTCACGTACAACCGGGGATTCGAAACCACGCCAGTCGACTCAATGACAGACTTTATGATACAGCGCGCGCACGCTAACCATTCAGCCATCCAACCCCCCCTTACCTGTGAAAGACACACGTCAATACTTGAGTGATCGATTGAACTAGAAGTCAATCATAAAAAGAATTGTTTCAGTAATATGGTCTATTACTTGTGTTTTTTTATTTTATAAAATGTGTTATATATTCTATATTTAGACTTAGAAAGGGACGTGATGATAATACGGTGTCTGGAAGGGAAAATTAAACTCAATTTGATGATTATATCTATTTCTGTAACCATAATCAATCAGTCAGCGATATTCTGAATCCATAATTAGTATCTGATATAATCACCTTATCTCTGTCAATTACTTGACATACTCTCTCACTTTATTCAATTCATTTCATATTTCTCTTATAGATGGTTTCAGTCTTCATTAACGCCGTCGGTGCTGATAAAATATAGGAAGATGATCAACCCCATTTCATTTCATTTTTCTTATGGCTTATATTCCGTCTACATTAGACCAGTAGGACGTTAAACCCTATCTCATTTCATTTATCTTATGGCTTACATTGGACGCGATTTATTTTCACTCGCCCGTGAGTATTGTAGTAGTTATTTAACGCTTTGGTATATTTCTGATATTCGCTTGTGGTGTGTACTCACATGTTGTCTTTAGCAATGAGAGAGAGAGAGAGCGATGGGTTTAACGTCCACTCGACGATACAAACTAGGTCAATTCGGGACTAACATATGGTTGAATTTTATTTCAATAATTCGATTGTGCGTAGGGGTCTTTAACAGTGGGAGGAAACCCACGAGGTTGGACAGGCGACGTACCCTACTTCTCCATGTCACGTACAATCACGCCAGTTGACTCAATGACAGACCATATGATTCATTGCGCAAGCGCTAACCATTCGGCCGTCCCACCCCAATTTAGCAATGAAAGAAAACCGAAGAACACGAAGAAAACACATGGCACACAAGGACCTTTAAACATCACAGGGTGCTTCCACCGAATTCTAGAACTTTCTTCCAATAATCTTTCACTGTTAATATACGATGAATACAGCGTTTCATGTAACGTTAAAAGTCATTCGGTTTACTTCATTCCATTACGTCCTAACTAAAACGATTTGATTTCTTGATTTCTCTTATCACCAACAGTAACACCCGCCATCAACAGCATTAAATATTTAATCGGTTGTCTGAATGTAGCACAGCTTGTGGCTGTCCTAATGGCCATCTTTACACCATTTTCCATTCCCACTAGCAGATTACTATCCATTATAATAACACCCCAACTATCCCAGCTAAAAAGGAACAGAATAGATTATGGTTTTAGGGTTTATCCGCTGTATCTTTAAATGTTTTTTGGGTTTGGTTTTTTTTTATATTTGAAATATACTTATAAGATTCCTTTTATACGGTAGAAATATAGTTCAAGCCATTGGTTGAAATAAAAACATTTATCATTTCATGTTTACTTGTAGCTAGTGAAACCTATTTTAGAGAGAGAGAGAGAGAGAGAGACGATTTGGGAGCTAACGAATGGTATAGCAGTATTTCTTCAATGATTCGGTTGCGCGTCGGGTGGGGGGGGGGAGAGAAAACCCACGAGGGGAGGCTGGCGACTTAACTCCTTGTCACGTGCAAGCTTGGAATTGAAACCATGCCACACGACACCATTTCGGGACTAATCTATGATATAATAATATTACTTCAATAACAGGCTTGCGGGGGGGGGGGCGGCACGAGGGTAGGCAGGCGACTCTACTCCTTGGCACAATGACAGTCCGACTCAATGACAGGCCTTATGATCTAAAGTCACGCGTCTATCAGATTGCATTATAGGTTATGATTCACTAGTGCGCATGTACAGGACAAAATTATTCAGGTTACGAGGGCGACTCTACTTCGCCACGTACAATAAAAGTGTGGATCGAACCCACGACACTTGCATCAATAACAGGCCTTGCTCTTAATATCTAAAATGTCAAAGATATCCAAAAATTATTATGAAATGTCATTTTCCAATTTGACTCACACCCGACGTATCTTCTATGTCAAATTAAAATGTGTTGTTGGGGTTGAAGTATTTTTCATGTTGGATATATAGCAATCCATGTGGACTCTAGTTTTGGCACCTTGTTCAAACGGAAAGATAACGGTAACTACATTATGGCGTAATCCACGTCAAAGTGGAAAGCTTCAGAACAAAAAAAATAAAACGTCATTTTCTCGCCTATAGCACTGGAATTGTCGATAGCCAATAATTGCGTAAAGCAAATCGAAATCTATTTTGGGCGGATATGGAAGTCGGTAACGTTATTACGGTATTTCTGTGGTAAACTGTCATTAAAGATATTATAATCAGAAAGCGGGTTAAGGATGGGTTAATCGGTATATCTCAGACGGTGTCAGTTTTATTTAATGTCATCGACTGTCTATAGAATCTGGCTGTTGTTATTTATAATGTAGTCCAATATTTGAAATGGTTATCCCTCGGTTTAGTTAAGTTTGTACAGGCTTACGTGTGATTATACTGTCTCGTGTGGTCTGGAGACATGGAATTTTCAAAGCTGGGAATCATCTATCTAAATAGTATTATTTGTATTGAATGATAAGAGATACTAGTTTCCTGTATGAGACGATAAGAGATAAGAATCGTTGTTTAAAGATACATTATGGGAGATTAGATAAAGAGTTGATATTTCTCACTATAATAGTTGAAAAATAAATAAGGTCAATAAAATATGTTGAAAATTTCAGTCAAATTGCTCCACTCTGAACCGAGATATTAGCTTTTTAATTTTTAGCCTAGCCTCGATCATCATTACTAAAGTCGGTACGATAAAAAAAAAACATAGTCTCGATTTTCCAGTTTTGGATTTAATCATCAATGAGCGTTGAGCAGCAGATCAGATTCAAATCCAGTGAAAATCCGACACATAAGATGGTTTGGATAAGTTAACTTTAATTAACTAATCCAAACCATTAAAATGTCTAATTGATAGTTTATATAACATTTAAGGCCTAAAGAAGGACCTACCTGCAATAGGCTGATTTAGCTCTTGCTTAATGTATGTTTGACGCCCGCTCGACAATATCTACTGTAGGTCATTGGGGACTAAAGTGTGGCATATTTATATTTCAATCATTTGCTTACTTACGCTTGTCTTTAGAAGTATGATGAAAGCGGGGGCGGAGAAAATGTGGCACCCAACCTCAGGCCTCATGGGATAGGTATGCAATCGGTCGGTGCGCCGCCCCAGGACCCATAAGAGTCTATGGGGCCTATGCTTTTTGTGACAGCATTGGTTCTTTATATCACGTTCAGATGACAAGACCAGTTTAACTTCTCATAATACTTTTATTCTTCTTCTAACATATTATGTACAAAACTTAAGACTCTGTAATTAGCTTGTGTTGAGGGAGCCATGGCCCTAGCTCGGCTAGGCACGAATGTGCCAACTCACAACTAACTTACATTACATGGCCGTTGTCCGGTCTTAACTCCAGACCTGCGTGGCCTGTCCTGGCCGGACCTTTTCTCGATTCGTTTGTTCTCTGGGCTTATAAACCCTTCCAGACAAAGGAATCTTATTAGACATCTGGCTGATGTATCATGTATCATATCAGGTTTAACATTTGCTTATCATCAAAGAAAGTTTAAATAAGACATGCCAACAAGATATGGTTAACTAATCGTTACATAATCACATAGACCAAGAACTCCAGGGATGTCGATAGCGAACAGGTGTCAAGTTGGCAGGAAGCGTCTAAAACATCAGATAATCTGTGATTATGTAACATTTTTAATACTATGTCACTAACCCTTATGACCTTTTAAAAAGTGTTTTGATTCCTCAGAACTTAGATATTGGAAAGAAGGAGGGGGGGGGGGGGGGTAACATTGGCTGTCCTAGCACTGCACATGTGACCAAAGAAAGAAAGAACCGTATGTTAGAAATGAAATGAAATGCAATGAAATGGGGTTTAACGTCCTACCAAATAGGTAGCATATAAGAATGAAACTGAAATTATTAATCTCTCCCATTGTGTCTAACCATTGTACTGAGATTCTGAACCAAATAGATAGCACATAAGAATTAAATGGAAATTATCACTGAAATTATTAATCGAAGAGTTGCTGTGGTGAAACGTATAAAATCTGTTCATCTCTCGGCATTGTTTCGGTATAAATGATATAGTATAGTAAAATCTCTTCATCTCCCGGCATTGTTTCGGTATAAATGAAACAAAACGTACATTTACTGAACTGAAACTTTGTAGACAATGGCGACTGATTGGTGACTGATTAGTATCATGTCGTGATGTCCTGGTGTCGCCCTTCATAAATCGACAACCCGACAACCCGACAACCCGACATCACATTTTAACCCGACAATCCGACATTTTCACCCGACACCAGGACATTAAAAATACAAGAACTTTAACTATATTAAATCCACCATTCCTCCGCCTCTCTTATCCGCCTCTCTCTCTCTCTCTCTCTCTCTCTCTCTCTCTCTCTCTCTCTCAGTCTCTGTCCCTCTTAGTCCCGAAATGACCTAGTTTGTGTCGAGTGGACGTTAAACCCCATCTCTCTCTCTCTCCCTCTCTCTCTCTCTCTCTCTCTGACTGACCTGTCTGTCAGCAAACTCCTGATCATATATGGAATTGTCTATTTATTACGTCATGGTATGATTAACTGACCAGATGAGTATTTCCTTTGAAGTCATGTGGATCTTGTACACAGATCATATGTAGCTTGTAAATGACATATGGGATTAATTACATGTTTAATTAGAACGTGACTAACAGAAGTATACAGAGTTGAAAAGTCACTATCATATCAAACACCAGCTGGGGTCAATAAGTTCTATGCACCTAACTGATCGTTCAATTTGATGAAAGTTATAGAGCTCTTTGTCACAGACTTAACCAGGTCCATTCATTAGATTGTGTCTTTGACTAATAAATTCCAACTTCGTGGGTTTTCTCCGGGTCTTCCGGTTTCCTCCCACTGCTAAAGACCCCTACGCGCAAGCGAATTATTGAAATGAAATTAAATCATGTGTTAGTCCCGAAATGACCTAGTTTGTGTCGAGTGGACGTTAAACCCCATTTCTCTCTCCCTCTCTCTGACTGATAAATTGATTATTTTGTTCTCTTTTCAGCGTTTCTGTGTAAATGGTCTAATGAAGGTTGTGATAGGAATGACGAGTGCTGCAGTGGTTCATGCCAACAACTACATCCGGGTATGAACGCGAGATGTACAAAAAGTGTGCTCCATAATCCTTGCATATTTACACACCACTGTCAAGATAGACTCCACTGTGGTGCCGATAACACGTGCTGTTCTAAATACTGGGGAACGTGTCGTCGACAAATAGACTGTTGCAACAAGAACTACATTTGTATCGACGTGAAAGGATTTCATTACAGACGTTGTTTGCCAGCGCCTGTTGACGGCGTAGGAATAAAACAGAACGTCACAGCAATACTCACTATGTTTTCAACCTTTTTCATTCTGTTTTTAAACCAGTTTTAACTTCTTTGTAATGTTACAATAAAACCCTTTTTTGCATTTGGTACTAATGTCAAATTAATCCCGGAAAGGCGTGGTGGACATCTGTAACACTATCTTAGGGATAAAAGAGATCAGTTTCATACATGTAGGGTTTATTTACATCAGAACAGAATATTAAACAGCTACATAAATACAACAGGAACTAAACTACATCGGGAATATAAACGATAACATTAACATGATACATTAAGACAACCATTCCGTCCTCTTGCCACGGCAGCGGCTGAACTCGGGTGAGTCCATACCCCGATCTCGCGTCTCGTCCCCGCTCGTCAGTAAACTCCTGGTTATATAGCGTCCGACAATTAGTGAAAATGGATAAGAGTCATCATCATATATGGTATTGTTTATTTATCAGATTATAATATCTGTAATTGAAGTCATTATCAGGTCATTGTATGATGCACTGACCACCGAATTCCCTTTGAAGTCATACCGAGTGTTGTACACAGATGATGTGTAGCTTGTAAAGGATATATTGAATTAATTACAGTCGTGACTTAACAGAATTATATACGGGGTTGAAAAGGCGATATCATCTATTATCAAAACCAGCTGGGGTCAACAAGTTCACAGAATCTAAATAATAGGTCGTATTTTATAAATTAGAAAATTAATCACTTTGTCACACATCACAATTAATTTTGCAACAGTTTTCGTGCAGCACCCTCTTAATGAATTTACCACCATCTAAATGAATTTATCACCCTCTAAATAAATTTACCACCCTCTAAATAAATTTACCACCCTCTAAATAAATTTTTTACCCTGTAAATGAATTTACCACCATCTAAATGAATTTTTCACCCTTTAAATGAATTTATCACCCTCAAAATGAATTTACCACCCTCTAAATGAATTTACAGATCACTGATCCTACATGGAGAAGTGGAAATGAAATGAAATGAAATGGGGTTTAACGTCCTACTGTTCTGCTCCTAACCTGGGCTAATGAAGACGGGCATACGCCATACAGTGTGCTGTGAGGGAAATTTTGCCCGGACAGCGGCACTACGGCCTACTCTTATATCGAATTTCAACTGCCAAGGGATCTTTTACGTGCACGCCAATGTGTACACGGGACCTCGGTTTTTCGTCCCATCCGAACGACTAGACAGCTTTCCTTGTCAGCCCCTCCGTCCTGCATCACTGACAAGGGAGAACCACGCCGGAAAATCTGGATGAACTTTCTCGGCCAATGCAGGGATCGAACACCCGACCTCCAGGCTAGCGAGCTAGCTTCTTACCCACTTAGCCACGTGATCCCCATGGAGAAGTGGTATCCGGTGTTCTTTTATATAATTATATACCTCCCCCCTCCCCCACCCCCAAGCAAAACGGATTTCAGATTAATACTATAGAGTGGGAAACTATTGCTTATAATATATGTACAAATAACAGGTGTCCCAAAGTACAAAATGGAAATATCACGAACTAAATTTTCCTAGGTCAGTGCTTATGTTGAGACTAAACTTCTCCCCCAAATTCTTAAATCTAACCTACTATCTCGCCAACAATTACGAGCCCTAACCTTATTTACATCTCAGCCACCATGACAAAAATTGAGTTGACCTTAACAAATAGATTTAGCCCCTACACAACCTACCATGTATCAACCCAAGAATGCTATATTGAAAGGTTGTTCTTAGTGATTAAGTTTAAAGTCGGCTTCAACCGAAGGTGATATCGCAGACAAATTGTCTTATTTCATTATCTTAGCGCACGCGCAGCGATCTTTCCTGTGGGAGGAAACTGGAGTAAACCCACGAGGTTGAGAAGGCGACCCTATCTCCATGCCACATACGCTTACACCAGGCATCGAAACCACAGCCGCAAGCCAGAGGTGACCGACTAGCTAGAGGTCGAAGCGTGACACTCTAGACCACTAGGCCACCTCCCCTACCTACCTGTCGTCTGGAATACATAAATACTAATTAAGGGTGGTTGTATTAATCTGTTCATTTAGGAGCCGCCGTGGCTCAGTGAGTAAGACGTTGACTCGCTTATCTGGAGGTCTCGTGCTCGATCCCGGTGATGGCAGAGAGAGTTTATCTGAGTTTACCGGGGTGGTTCCCCCTTGTCAGTGGTGTCGGGCAGAGGGTCTGGCAATGGACGACATATGGTCGTGATGGCCGAGAGAGTTTATCGGAGTCTACCGGAGTGGTTCCCCCTTGTCAGTGGTGTCGGGCAGAGAGTCTGGCAATGGACGACATATAGTCGTTTGGATGGAACGAAAAAACGAAAAACTGACGTCCCATGTACACATTAGCATACACGTAAAATAACCCTTGGCAGTTGGAATTCAAAATAAGAGTTGAGGATCGCTTTCCGAGCAAAATTTCCCTCACAGCACACTGTATGGCGCATGCTCGTCTTCATTAGCCCAGTCGGTGCAAAACAGTAGGACGTTAAACCCCATTTAATTCCCTTACGAATAGTTTATGCTGTTAACAAACCCCATTTTACCACTGACAGAATATAAAACAAATATTCCACATGAGAAATTAAACTTTAATCTTTCACCATCTTTGCAACCTCGGCTTTAAATGACGGGCCGTGCTTTTGTCAATAATATGTCAAGTTATCATCATGATCATCATGCTCGACCCAGTATTATCACCATCCTCGGTCCAGTATCATCATCATCATCCTCGGTCCAGTATCATCGTCATCCTCGAACCAGTATCATCATCCTCGGTCCATTATTATCATCCTCGGTCAAGTATTATCATCATCCTCGGCCCAGTATTATCATCATCGTCGGCCCAGTATTATTAACATCCTCGGCCCAGTATCGTCATCCTCGACCCATTATTATTATCATCCTCGGCCCAATATTATCATCATCCTCGACCCAGTATTATCACCATCGGGTCATTATTATTTTGTGCTGTGGTGCGATATAATACCGCCGTCAGTGATGATAATAGGGTATTATGGTAATTTCTAATAAATAAAAATCAATAAATATTAAAGATACATTATGGGAGATTAGATAAAGGGCTGGCAGTTCTCACTATAATAGTCAAAAACTAGATAATGCAAAGGGAATATACTAAAAATTTCAGTCAAATTGCTCCACTCTGAACCGACATACTAGCGATTGAATATAATCTTTAAGTGGCATTTAGCGATCGGTAAACAGATTAACAGTTTTTATGGGATACAATCACTAGTTTTATTCTAAAAGCACGACGTTTCGACAGCGATTGAATGTTAGGCCTAGCCTCGATCATCGTTACTAAAGTCGATACGATAAAAAAAAACATAGTCCCGATTATCCATTTTTGGATTTAATCATCAATGAGCGTTGAGCATTTAATCATCAATGAGCGTTGAGCAGCAGACCGGATTCAAATCCAATGAAAATCAGACATATAAGATGGCATCAAGAGTTGATTATGGTCTGGATAAGTTAATTAATGTCTAATTAATAATTTATATAACATTTCAGGCCTACAGAAAGACCTGCAATAGGCAGATTTAGTTCTTGCATAATGTATGTTTAAGGTGTTGACATGTAGGACTGCAGACTGACACTAGAGGAATAGTTACTGGTTGCCGATGATGCCGATTACAGATGATGATATAAAATAAACCTTAAACCAATATGGCTGCAGAACCACATAAACAAAAGAGATTCAGAGCCAAAAAGTCTCACTGTCACGTATTTATCAGCAAAAAGACAAACAAAATGGACACAAACAAACAGAAAGGTTATCAAATGTCAATATAAAATGTATAATATATAAACTTGCACGTAATGGAGGATGAAATATTCCTTGAAAGGTCAAACAGAGAAGACCGTGACAGATCGTAAGAAAGTCAATATTTTCTAATAGTACTTTATCAGAACTTCAGACATTTGACATTTCAAAGCATAGCATGCTGTTCAATTTTGAAGAATGTATACAAATCTGACACTCGAAAAGGAACCAACCATGCGGCTTTAGAAGAGAGAGGAAATTCGATTATTGTCCTATCCACACAACTAGGGCATTTCGGGGGAATGGGAATCTGGAGAATGCCTTAAAACACTCGACCACACAATCCATTTAGAGGCACATTGCCATTAAATTCGAACGATCATCGATCGAATATTCAAGGCCAGCGATTTATTCCATACAAAGTTTTCTCTGAATTTGGCGGGGGGTGGATGGCCGAAAGGTTAACACGTGCGCGCTGTATCATAAGGTCTGTCATTGGGTCAACTGGCGTGGTTTCAATTCCCCGATTGTACGTGGCAAGGAGTAGTGTCGCCTGTCCAACCTCGTGGGTTTTCTCCGGGTCCCGTGGTTTCCTCCCACTGCTAAAGATCCCTACGTGCAAGCAAATTGTTGAAATAAAATTGAACCATGTGTAAGTCAGAAATGACCTAGTTTATGTCGAGTGGCCGTTAACCTCTCTCTCCCTCCCTGAATTTGGAGTCACGGCGGCTAAGGGGGTAAGACGCCGGCTCGCTAGCCTGGAGGTCACGTGTTTGATCCCTGCATTGCCCGAGAAAGTTTATTGGGATTTTTAAATGTGGTTTTCATGATTTAGGGGCAGTCAAGAATCGAAGCAGAATATTAGATTGCACATTTCCTGCTAGAGTTTATTAAATATGCATGCGGAATCAACCCTCTACTAATTTCTTTTTCAAATAAATGTAACATGCTAGGCTCTTTGTGATTAAAACGTTCAAAGCATCGGGTTGTTAAAATTTTATAAGCCAAAAATAACATGGCTTTAACAGGGCGCTTCTGGATTAAGTCTAGTAATTATTAATGTAGTGCGAGTTTTAAATAGACAATTTTTCCCTTACTGTTGTTTAACCCCTCTTCCTGCATCTTTTGGTTGACTTTTTGGTCTAGAATTGGGGAAAAGGGATCCAATTTGCAATTCATGCCAGTTTTGGGTAATACTGATGATATTACAGCGGAGGGATAGGGGGTGTAAAGTGTCTTTCTGCAGAGCAATCATTGTGTCGGACGTGAGATTTTGACCCCAGTCAACATCAAATCCCCGTAGCAAAAAATCTAAACAGTCAACCCCCTATAAAAATTATAATGAGAAGATTGCCAAATGCGGTCCCCAGTGTGCTTATAAAGATTGGAACCAACGGAATGTTGAGCAAAAAGCTACAGCCTGTGATGTAACAACCATTCCACATTGAAGTCAATGGGCAAATAATTGCTGTCTGGGACCTTCTGTGCCGTGCTCTGCTCATTGCAGTTACTTCCCTTATAGTAAGATACCAATGGTCGGCTAAAAGAATGGTCGCACAATCGGCATTCCTTGATATGTTCCGGTGCGATTTTAAAGTTCTACTCGATATCATGCAGTCGGACTGGAACAATTAGTCCAGAAAATGGTATATATATATTGTCGTTAAACTATTTTCCACAAAATAAATCTCAAGGCCAACAACGCAACGAATCACAGAGGGTTATTTAAAAAAAAACCAATTATTAATATCACTTGAATTTTAAATGAACACCTGTCAGAATACTGAATGTTGGGATAGAAATTAAGACATTATTTTTTAAAATTAAAAATAAAAATTGGAAATAAATAAATAAAACAAAAATAGTTCCTATATTTCGGCTTCCGTAATAACCAGTGAATAATTATATAGTTTTACTACACGCTCCTCGGTTCAAAATTAACGATGACACGTGACATGCATATATCACCGACTGAATCTATTTGTTAAGGCCAGCTCAGGGTTCGTAATTATCGCTGAGATGTAAAAAGGTTAGGGCACGTGATTGTTGGCGAGATTGTAGGTTAGGGTTAGGGTAGGCATTGGGGCTAGGTCCAGGGTGAGGATTAGGGTTGGGATTAGCGCTAGCCTTGTTTACATCTCATGACCTATGACGAAAAATTGAGCTGGCCTTATCATTTAGCACTAACCATATATCACTTGGAATTGGATTTTAAACAAAAGACAGCGATACAAGATTTACCGTTATAATTTAATATGTCATGCTGACAAAGGCTCAATTTTTAATAT